>NC_057919.1:59123483-59723483 GCF_018873765.1 Telopea speciosissima
AAAACTCATCGCCACTAATTTCTTATTTTGCCTGAACTACAAGGCTTTCTCTATGGATTTAAGCATATTCTGAGTCTTCCTAAGCTTATCTTGTATAACAGGTTGTTCAGAAGACTGCTGCGACCTTTGCACCTAGGGCTTCCACCGCATCAAAGAACCCAGCAGTACCCGGGACTGTTTTGTACACTGTTTTTGAAGTTCAAGGTTATGCCTCAATGTTGCTTGGTGGGGCACTTTCGTTCAATTTCATATTTCCATCGAATGAACCTGATATATGGAGATTAATGGGGATGTGGTCCATTTGGATGTTTTGTAAGTGAATGCTTCATTTAGTGTCCTCTTTACATTGCATATTGGGTTTGAGACTTCTTTAGTCGTCTGAGAACTACTTAATTTTTGTATATCTATCTTCTGTTTCCGATCCTTGAGAACTTTCCTGTTTGTTACATCAAGGCTTATAGGTCCACAATGTTGATTCTTGGAATTTAGAATGATTGCTTATTATCGGAACTATATTTTTCAATATCGTTCGTTCCAGTTAAGGAGACTGAAATGTTTCTTTTCCCTCTGCATCTGTCTTAAGTGTATGGAGAATGGGGAAACAGTTGATCACTTGTTTTGTCAGTGTTCCTTTGCCAATAAGTAGTTTCATTTTGCTGAGGGTGTGTGTTTCATCTGAATTGCCTTTTCCCCAAGGATGTTTAGGGCTTATGTGGTTTTTTGCTTCCTGCTTCTTTTGGAGAAAGAGGCAAAATTTCATGGAAAGCTATGTTACTGGAATGTTTATGGTGCCTTTGGGAGGAGATGAATTAGAGATTGGTCGAAGAGGCAGTCATAGAGAGGATCACCAGGGGAGTTGCTTTCTGGGCTTTAGCAGATCAGCTTTTCAAGGAAGTCCCAGTTTTCTATTTGTTCAGAATGGAAAAATATCATTTTCCCCTCGGAGATGGAGTGTTGGACAGATTCAGAGGTTGACATCTCCTCCATTTTGGTGCAGTTTAGCTTAATTTTGATGGATGTTTTATTGGGAAACCTGCGTCCATCGGGGTTGTAATCAGGTTTAGCTTTGGTGCCATTGAGAGAATCTACTTGGGACCAGTGGGACAGCAGGACTCTCCTGCGGTGGAGCTGCTATCCCTTTACATGGGTCGGATTTTGCCACCAAGGAAGGTTTTACTAACATAGTAGTGGCAGGAGACTCAACTGTGTTTGGTGCTTGGATTACATCTCTTGAGGATTGCCCTTGGGGATTTGCCAACATCGTGAAACAAATTAAGTTCTTGGTTTCTCAAGTGAACTGCTTGTTCCAATGAAAGCCTAGGTCAGCTAATATTTGGCTTACATAATGGCTGAGCAAGGTGTGGTGAGACCTAAGTGCTGCTCTGGGTACTGTTTTTTCCTTTGTAGCATTTCACATTATACTTTTGGTTTGGTTTTTGGAGGGTAATTTATGTTGCGTTCAAATTTTGGGTGTTATGTGTTGTTGGGGTGGCCGGGTGAGTATCTTTGCTGCTTCTGTAGTTTGTACTCTTTATTTTCTTTGAATTTAATAAAGTTGTTGCTTTAAAAAAAATGATCCTCTGTGATGCCTAATTGAACTTTTATCTACCTTTGATACCTTTGAATCTCCTTGGCTCAAATTTTTCACTGGAAAAGTAGTATCATGTCCAAACAATTGTCCAGTCTTAATAGTCACTCCATCGATGCTGTTGACTTGGTTTTTTGCTTATTTCTTTAGCTTTTGATGTGTTGTTATATGGCTATACCTGAGGATGAGGCATCATTTTTGTGATACACTGATACTTGGTAGGTGAGAAACAGACCAAGTAGTTCTGTCCTCAAAAGGCATTCAGAATTTTCATTTTTGTTTTCCTTCTCTGAATTTGTTGTGCAGTAACATAACACAGTCTTTGTTGGTAAAGTTGTTCAATCTCAATTTGGTACACTTTCTTTTTATTATATATATATATTTTTTGCGAATTTAAATCCATGGGTTTAGGTAAGAAACAACCTTCCACTTAAAGGTCTTGCAAAATAAGTAGTTGCTACTGGCCATCTATATGGACTTGTGGAGACTGGATGATGCTAAAGACTGCTGGCAACCTTTGACCAGCCATGCTATCCATTGGTGAAGAGGAGTTTGTCTTTTCTGGCATTGTTTCAATTTCCAACTGTTCATCTGGTTTTGATGGATGTATCTATCTCTGTGCACATGCATGTGTGTGTGTGCTGGCTGGTTTACATCCACGTAGAAAATTACATGAATGCAGAATGTGCGACCAATGTAAATATTAAGTAGCCAGGTTCGATATTTCCTTCAAGCATCTCAATTTCCTAAGCATGCTAAAACCTGATAAGCTGTTTTGCATGAATATTGACTTAGTTTTCTGAGCTGTTAAGTTCTTTTCACTTCTGTTTATAATCCTCCTTTGTGTTTTCTCATATCTGCAGCAATACCTTCCCTTCGGGCTCGAGACTGCTCAAAAAATGAGAAAGAAGCTCTCAACTATCTTTTTCTTCTTGTTCCACTACTAAATGTTCTAATTCCATTCTTTTGGAAATCCTTCTCAGTCGTCTGGTCTGCAGATATTATAGCATTTTTTGGGATGTATGCATGGAAGGTACGACTCTGTTTCTTGGGTTTTCTCTCATTTTGATTTGTGATTACCTTCTTAACTTGTTGCTTGAAATATGTTTATCTTGTTACAGCTTGGCTGGCTGCAGAAGTCAGAATAGGTGCATGATATAGTGTGTTATGTTCTTTGTCAAAAGGTTTCTTCAACTGGCTTCTCTTTGCTCATAGAAAAGCTGTATGACTATCAAATTGAAGTGAGTAGTCTCTCTTTTTTTTGGTGGGAGAGGGGGAGGGGGAGGGTTAGTGTTATAGTTAGTGATTGGTCATCCATTCACCGTGTATCAAGTAATCCAAGGTAGTTGGGCAGTTAAATCTCTCTACTTGGTCACATGGTCTCTACACAAGCGTTTGGGCCACGCCTAGGTATCTACCCAGGGGGCAGAGGCATTATCTCACGGTACCCTGTGAGAGGGTGTAGGAAACACCACCAAGTAGAGATCTTTTTCCATATATATATTTTCCAGTTCTTTATGGATAGGCAATAAAAGGTTCTCTGGTACCAAACAGATTGCTGAAGTTGAAGTAACTTGGAGAATGTAAAGGCTGATATAATTGACTCATGACAGTTATTTATTCATCAATTAAATGATATTTGTAGTTGTCAAATTTTTTTTTTAATTTTTATGTATTTGCTGCCAACATTGATGAATTCCATGAGCAGCTCCTAGGTGCAGTGAACTCTCTCCAAAATTAGATAAATAAACAAACAAACAAACAAAGAAAGCAATCCCAAAGTTGGACTTTGAGGTGAAAAGAGCTTATTATTTATTTTCATTGATAAGGTCAACCCATATAAGAGAAGCCTCTGTGCCCAGTACACAATGATACCGGCATGCTTGATATTCCTCTATTTGCATCATTCCAATCTGATGGTGAAAACAGCTCCCATGGTTTGAGGCCTTTCTTCTGCTCTCTCTCTCTCTCTCTCTCTAAGAGATAGAGAGAGAAAGAGAGAGAGAGAGAGTCTTGATTTTTATCTCCACCAGGTACGCCTTCTGTATATGTTTCATTCCTATTATTTTCCTTCAAATATCACTAAATTTAATCATTTTGATTTAACTACAGCCCTCTATGATTTTCACGCTTTCTACCCTTTTTTAGCAGTCAAACATCTTTGGAGTTTGGAGAAGTATTGGCATGGATTCCAAATATTTGCCATGTCAGTTCAAGTTTTTAAGGCAAAATTCTGTAGCCAGTTTTGAAATTTCAGTACTAGAGACAGTGTGTACAGTAGTAGTCTGGAGTAATTAGAAGTGCAAATAGACATACATGGAGATGCATACTGTTGTGCAAAGATTTCTGCCGGAGAGAAATCTACTGGTGGCACATTTGATATGCTAATAACTAGATGGAATTGGGGAATAACGGAGATGAGACTGCGAAATACTCTCTTTATTGAATATCCAATATTGCTAATTGAATTCCTCTACATGAGGGTCTAGTCCTTAATTTATAATGAGGGATGGGATCTTGGACGATCCTTGCTATTTCAATAGTTTTCTTTTCTGTGTGCACGGTTTTAGAAAACTCCCATTCTAGTTTGGATTCCCCACAAATCCTGGGATCTTCGGGATTCTTGAGACACGTGGGATCCTCCTTTGGTGGTTATGTAATTGCTGTGGTGGGGCCTAATTTTATAACCGTCGTGCGCGTGGGAGTTTCCAAGCGCGCCTGCAACTTGCCTTCCTTTATGAAAATTGGGGAGTCCACGTGTATGGTCAAGATTTAAAGTACGAAATATGGTGTATCATTTGCCCCCTACTCCCTTTACTGCAGTTGAGGTTGAGGGAGTAATGTGATAAGCATCGTCGATGGGCCTTGATGAATTGTCGAGAGCTCGGATTGCTAGTCTGAGTCTGACTAACACGGAGTCTGGCCTGGTTGGAGATGATTCTTCTTCTTTTGGACCTTTTTGCCCTTCATTGGTTATCTATTCATGCGCCGCCACTAGCCGCTGTTAGCGTGTGGGAGCAAAATATCTGTCGCCTTTTACGCATTTTGAGGGTAAATTGATGGGACGTCATAAAGTTTAATTTTTGAACTTCTTCACTTTCCCGGTGTTCTTTGATGATGATACTCTCTATTCGAAGTCTAGGTCCTTTCTTCTCCCTGTCATCTGATCCATTAAAAATAATCGTGCCTTTGGATCTAACGGGGGTTACGAGAGTGTCCCCAAGGGTATAAAATGTTTCAGCCTTCCTTAGTTTTCTTATCTCATCGTCTTCAAGTTCCTCTGTCAAAGATATTTCTTCGAGTTCTGCCTTAGCATTGTTCTGTGCCTTCCTTCTTTCTTCAATCGCAATCTTCTTTGTTCCAAGTAAGTGTTTTTCTTTCTTTCTCTTCTTTTTTATCTGCACTTCCTTTCTCTGTTTGTTTATATCTGCTTCGGGGAAATGGGAAAGTCCAAGAGAAATTCTTCTTCCCAAGATGACTCAGAAGTAGAATCCCTGTTAAATGAGGGTGAGAGATTGTTCCACGGGGTTACTCAGGAAGGAAACTAGGGAATCCCCCGTCTATCACCCCTAGACGGAGGCGCAAGTTCTAGAATCTCCACATTTGTTCCTTGGAGCTCCACTGGGGCGTTTGTCGGCACCTTCAGCCTTGAATCCATGAAACGGCTAGGTAGGAAGGGTTATCGAGTTCGACAACCGCAACAGGACCCTACTATTGGAAAAGGGGTCGATGAGATTCCCTCCATTCTTACTGACTATAATCTTTTGGAGATAAAAAATGTCTACGCGATTCCCGAGGAGGTTATTCTTAGAGTTCCATCTCCCGAAGATAGACTGAGTCAGCCCCGACCTCGGGAGGTGGGGCTTATCCTGGACGCCTTTGAAGCGGGGTTTCAATATCCCCTTTCTCCTTTTGCGGGCTGACTTCTCAGGCATTATAAGATAGCTCCCAGCCAACTGGTTCCCAACAGTTGGAGATGTGTGGGAACTTTTTTAATCAAGTGCTTTCGGTTGGGGAGATGTCCTTCTGATGCCTTCTTCATTAGGTGCTTTACATTGAATCAAAATAGTGGTCATCCCGGATGGTATTATTTTCACCAACGCGGTGTACCGGTAGTGGGTTCTCTACCTTCGTCTAACCACGGATGGAAGCAGAGGTTTTTCTGGGCAGTCTGTGAGGGGCCTAAGTGTCCCACCAAGTGGAATTACCCTGATACCACACCTGGGAATAAAATTCCATCCTTGGACTCCGAGGATCAGGTGACTCAGGAAAAGATGATAGCTGATAATAGTCGCATCAAGGCAGAGGTTATCGATGTCTAGGATATAGGCGAGCTAGAGCGGGGTGAGCATTTTGGGAATTCCCTCTTTCCCCTTTTCGGGGTGTCCCAGGTAGTATTATAACCTTTCCTTTGCTTGATACTTTCCTTTTGTTGGTTGCAGTGGAGTTTCCTTTGGATTCCCTCACGTCATTTATAGAGAAGGAGGACCTTCAAGTTGTCGGGGACAAAGTTGTGGCCCCCTCAGATAAGAGCAGGAAGAGAAAAGCGTCCTCCATCGAGTTGGGCAAGGATTCCCTGAAGAAGGGATCGTTCAAGCTTCCCCATGCGCCTCTCCGAGGTTTAGAAATTGTAGAGGTTTTCTCGGGTAAGGAGAAAACTTCTGACCCAGGGTTGGTCTCCCGGGAAGAGGGGTCCTCCGTGATCCAGAAAGGCCTTCCTCCTCTTGGCAATACCAATAAGGACAAGAGCAAGGGCAAGGCCAATCTTGATGTGTTCGTTCCCTGATGGTCCATCAGCAACGACCAGAGGGTGATTAGCAATATCACGGCTGTCGAGAATACGGCCCTGAATTGCGTTGCCCCACCAGACCAGGATTGGCTTTCTGAGATGTCTGATGAGACGCCGGAGAAATCGACCCTTGCCCGGGCCTATAAGGTGACGTTCTATTTTCGGTCTGTACTGTTTATTTTCTCCTTGCTTGCTGATTCTCATTTTGTCTTCATATTAGACTTTGGCTTTTGCTTCGGAATTGGTGGAGCGCAAGAGAAAAGTCGCCTCGGTGTATCAAGAATCCAAGAGTGTAATGACGGAGTTGAGGAAGGCTGCCCAGTACAACGATGAACGGGTCTCGCTTCTAAATACCCAGCTGGCACACTTTGAGGGTAGAGAAAGATTCTGCAGTGAAAGCACTGGAAATAGCTCAGGAGAGTCTGAGGGAGGCGAAGGAGCAAGTCCAATCTTCCACGACATCTTATGGGAAGATGAAAAAGAAGCTGGGCGAGAAGAAACAACTGCTTCGTAATCTGCAAGCGGATCTTGACAGTCTGAGGGCTCAAGTTAATGATGCCAGGACCAGGGCCCTCAATAAATATCTTAAATCTGAAGCTTGCAAGGTTCATCACATGGGGACGGTTTCTCTGACTATGTTGAAGACGGCTTACTCCATCTGGGTTCGAGTGAAGGAGAGACAACTGGATTTCAACTTCGAGGGGATATCCAAAGTGGAGTATATGCTTAAGCGGTTAGAGTCGGGCGCCTACAAGCCTGCCTCTTCGATGGGAAAATTAGACATCCCTCGTCCTTCTTATTTTGTGATTCGTAAAGTGCCCTCCAACGAGGCCGATGGGCAAAGCTCTTCGGTTAGCCCAGGAGGAGCTACTATCGGCGAAACTGGCCAAATAGTGACCTCTGTTCCTTCTAAGACCAGCAGGGAGAGGACAATCCTCCCCCGGCCCCGTCGACCACGCCAGCCGCCCTCGTGACCCCTGAAGATGTTGTAGACGCCTCTACGGTTTAATCTCTTTGTTACACCAGATGTTACTGCATTGTAGCTGTTGTTTTTTTGTAATCCCAGGCTTCTTGATTAATGACAAATGGCCATAGGCTTTATTTGCCGTTTTGGATTTCTGTCTAGTTGCATATCCGACCATGACTCCTTTCCCCTTTTTTGCCTAGGATCATCCTCCCTCGTCCGATGTCGTGGCTTGGGAGGCTTCAGAGCGTGGGAAGGAGTTGTAATCTCAGATAGTAGCACATGACAGAGCCAATGCTATACTGAGGAAGCGTAACTCTCAGTTGGAAGCAGAATTGGAAGATCATAGGTCCCTTGAGCATTGGGAGAAAGATCTACTGGCTAGGTTAGAGTTTGCTCGGGATATTGTGGATAATGTGAGTGACTATCTCTGGGCTGAAAGATATGCCGCGGTGAACCTTACAATCAACACGTGGTTCAATCGGCTGCATTTTAAAGTTTCTGTGTGGATAAGGCTTTAGAAGGCGCTCAACGCCTGTATAACCGAGTGAGGGAGGTTGTGCCCTATTTTAATTGGGGGAAGATGAGATTAGGTTTTGACCCGTGTGTTCCTGTATGGGAGGTTGTACTTGACCCCTTAATACTATCCATACCTTTCTTTCCTCCTCCACAGAATGTTCCAGGGCCTTTGCCCCCTAATCCACCTCGCCCCAAGCTCACACATTTGTAACTGCTGTTGTTGTACCTCGGGCCACAATTTTTTCCCCCTTTGATGTATATATGGTAGGTTTGGCTTCATGCTCGGTATTTATCAAATTTGCGGCACTTGGTTTTTCTTTCCTTGAGTTGTCAAATTTTTCTTTTCCTTTGGCTCCTAGTGACGTTTGCCCTTCTCGCTAACATAAATGCTCATTATGGCACGAATCCTCTTTTCAGAGATTTTTGAAGATTCCCCACACTAACATTTATTATTTCCTTGTTTGACTGATGCTTCGCATACTTCATCATTAATGAAGTTGGCGCAGAAGCCGAATCGCTGCCTGGGTAATCGCATCCTTTCCCATTTTTGGAGAAGCGTTTGTCCATTGGGGTTAGGGCACGTGGCCTTGGGAGTAACTTCCCATTAAGTGGGGTAGTTGTTCCCTTAATATTCTCTTTTGCCTTTGAACCGTCGTTTCACCCTATAAATAGGGCTAGCATCCTTTAGACTTTTGCTCCCCAAGAAGAGATGGGTTCTTCAGTGTTGTATTCCCGTAGCGGTTCCATAGAAACTCTGTGCCTCTTATGGTGTTTTGGTTGCGGTGGTTTTCTTAGATGCCGTGGTTCCATACTTCTGAAGGTCTACCTTTCTGGAACTGCTATGTTCAACTTCAATCTTCAATCAACATTTCTCTTCACAGTTTCGATCCTCAATTGACATGCAGTATCCTTTGGGTTAACGGGCCGTGATGGTGCCTCTCTGTGTGCCTTCCCTTTGCCAACTCTTTGGAGAAGGAAGGTTGCATCGGAGAGGTGGAGAATCTTCAGGAGGCTGCTTGCCGCCGACCTCACTATTAACGCATTTGGTGGGCGGTGGTGTGGATTTGTCAGTGTGCTGGGGAACCAGAAGCCAGTTAGATGTCGAGTGCTTTTCAGACTCCTCACTTCCTATGGTATGAGAGGAGAGTAACAGGGCTATTTTGGTGCTTTAGCGTACTGATGGTGAATCTCATTTGGCAAAGCAGCTGCCTTTTGATTCTCGGAATTGCTTTGGAGCAGGTGGTGCTACCTTACAGGTGTCGAGCTCGGTATCGATCATTGTGATATCGTTGTCAATGCTACCCCTGTCTCACACTTCGTAATCTACGGGGCTCAAGTTTCATCAGCCTTCTTCTGCTCGGGAGTACACAAACTCTGCAAAGAGGGCTTTCTCCTATCGGTGTGGTTGTGTTATTAGTTTGCCACGTTTTCTCCTTTGAGAGAACTTTGTTCTGTAACCGATCATAGCTTCATCGTAGTACTTGTAAACCTTACTGTGTACTTGTATTTGAAAGTTGTAATTGCTTTGTAAGCTTGTACTTGAATCATTACATACTTGTACTGGTAGGCTGAAATGCTAATAAAAGAATTTCACCATCCAAGCAATTTTCTTTGTATACTTTATTTTTGCATACTTCATCTTTTTATTGCTTGGCATTGTATTCCCGTTTAGTGTTTTCCTTTATGATCGGATTGTCGCTTCCTTTGATTGGGGGAAACGCCCTTGTGGTCCAACTCACCATTATGGTCGGGTGATCATCATCTTTGCTTTGAAAAAACGCCCCTATGATGCAACTCACCATTATAATCGGGTGACCATCATCTTTGCTTTGGAGAAATGCCCCTATGGTATAACTCACTATTATGGTCGGATGACCATTGCCTTTGCTTTGGGGAAACGCCCCTATGGTGCAACTCACCATTATTGTCGGATGACCATCGCCTTTGCTTTGGGAAAAAGCCCCTATGGTGCAACTCACCATTATGGTCGGGTGACCATCATCTTTGCTTTGGGGAAACACCCTTATGGTACAACTCACCATTATGGTCGGGTGACCATCATCTTTGCTTTGGGGAAACGCCCCTATGGTACAACTCACCATTATGGTCGGATGACCATCGCCTTTGCTTTGGGAAAATGCCCCTATGATGCAACTCACCATTATGTTGATCGCTAGCACATTATTAGTAACAAAAATAATAATATTGCGAAGAGTCAATAATATTGCAAAGAGTCATTATGTTTATCATTAATTTGCTTAATTAATCATTGATGTCTCTATCGGCCATGGCTTGAACTTTCAATAAATGATAATTTGGGATTCAAACAACTGGGAACTGACCTTTATTGATAAAATTTTTGCAAGTTCTCTGCCTTCCAAGATCATGGTATTGGTACCCCCTCCAGGGTCTCCAAATGATAGGCTCCTGGGGCTGCTTGTTTGGAGATTCATTATGGTCCTTTCCAGTTGGGTGATAACTTTCCCATGGATCTTGGATCTGAGGCTTCTACCTTGCGTAGGACCAGCTCTCCTTGATGGTACCTTCTAGCTTTCAGCTTTATGCTGTAATGGCGTGCTGTTCACTGTTGGTGCACTAGTTCTTTACCCGGGTTGTTTCTCTGATTTCCTCCAACAGGTCTAAGTTTATTCTTAGCTCTTTTTTGTTAACCTCGAGATTATAGAGTTGTACCCTCAGCGAGATTTCTCCTGTCTCCACCGGGAGCACCGCTTCTGTTCTATATGCCAACATGAAGGGTGGTTCGCCAGTTGCCAACCTCGTGGTTGTCCGATATGCCCATAGAATGTTAGGCAGTTCTTTCACCCACAAACCTTTGGCCGTTTTCATTTTTTTCTTGATTCCATCTAATAGAATTTTGTTCATTGCTTCCGCTAGCCCATTGGATTGGGGGTGAGCTACTGAGGTCTTCCTTAGTTGAATCTCATATTGGTCACTAAATTCCTTGAACTTTTGCTCAAACTGCTTTCCATTGTCAGTAATGAGGGTTCTCGGGATTTTATACCTGTAGATGATTGAATGGAGGAAGAAGTTTCAAACCTTTGCAGCGGTGATTGTTGCCAAAGCTTCCGCTTCTACCCATTTGGTGAAATAGTCGACGGCTACTACCACAAATTGTCTACCTCCAGATGCCTTGGGGAAGGGCCCCAATATATCCATTCCCCACTAGATAAAGGGCAATGGGCTTGAGATTGAAGTGAGCTCTGTTGCTGGTTGGCACGTGATGGGTGCAAACTTCTAACATTTCAGGCATTTGAGGACAAAACTCATTGCTTCTTTGCGGAGGTACGGCCAAAAGTATTCCTGTCTAATGACCTTATGGGCGAGTGCTATGCCCCTCAAGTGTTGTCCACAAATGCCTGTGTGTATCTCCCGAAGAACATACTTTGCCTCAGATGGTCGGAGACACTTCAAATAGGGCATTGCAAATGCCTTTGTATATAGTGTTCCCCCTATCATCGTGTACCGCGCTGCCCTCATTCTGACTTTCTTTGCTTCTTTTTTGTTAGTGGGCAATATGCCCTCTTGAAGGTAGTTGACTAAGGGGTCCATCTAGCAAGGTTCCATCTCGATCGATAATACTTCCTCGGGCTGCTCTATACTTGGAGTACCGAGCACATCCAGGTACACCGTTCTGCCCAGGTCTTGAAAATCTGAGGTGGCTAGCCTAGAGAGGGCATCTGCTGATGCATTTTGTGTCTTGGGTACCTGAAGTATCTCAAAATGGCTGAATTTTGTGATCAGGTCCTACACTCTTCTCAGGTACTGGGCCATTCGTGATTCTTTTGCCTCATACTCCCCCTTGACCTGGTTAACTATTAGTTGGGAATCACTGTGGACGGTAAGACTTTGTGCCAGTTTCAGTCCTACAATTAGGGCTTCATACCCGACCCCATTATTAGTTGTCTGAAATTCAAATCTCAGCGCGTACTGCACCAAGAACCCTCCAGGGCTGGTTAGTATCAATTCTACCCCACACCCTTGTGTGTTGGATGAACCATCCACATACAGTGTCCACTCTTCTACCACCTCTTCAGGTTCCGTGGTGGTAGGGATTTCTTCTTCAGGGAGTGTGCATTCTACCAAAAAATTCGCTAGAGCCTGTGCCTTTATAGCAGTTCAGGGCATGTAATGGATATCGAACTCCCCCAACTTTATGCACCACGCTACCAGCCGTCCTGAGTGGTCGGGTTTGGCCAATATCTTCTTCAAAGGCTGGTTGGTGATTACTTCAATGGTGTAAGCTTGGAAATATGGCCTTAACTTTCGTGCCGCCGTAATCAACATGTAGGCATATTTCTCCACACCGCTATACCTGGTCTCGGCGTCCAGGAGTACCTTGCTGACATAATAAATTGGTTTTTGGGTGCGCCCGTCTCCTTGGACCAATACCGCGCTAACTGCAACAGCAGAGATGGTCAAGTACAACTGCAATGTGTCCCCTGGTTCTGGCTTTGTCAGGAGAGGGGGTTGTGCCATATATCTCTTTAGCTCTGTGAAGGCTTTCTGGCATTTTTTGGTCCATTCGAAGGTGAGCTTGGCCCCCTTGGTTTTGCGTTCCTTTGCTCTGTTCTTGAGAGCCTTGAAGAAAGGCAAACATCGGTCTCCCGAAGTTGAGATAAATCTCCCGAGCGCGGCTATTCTTCCCATGAGTTCTTGTAATTCCTTAACTTGTCCAGGTGGATGCATCTCGAGTATAGCCTTGATCTTTGCTGGATTTGCCTCTATCCCTCTTCTTGAGACCATGAAACCGAGGAACTTTCCTGATGTGACTCCAAAGGCGCACTTGGCCGGGTTCAACCTCATCTTGCTTTCTCTTAAAACCTGAAATGCCTCATTCAAATCTGCAATGTGATCTTGTGCTTTCAAGCGTTTTACCAGCATATCATCTACATAAACTTCCACATTACGGCCTATTTGATGCCTGAAAAGGTAATTTATCAAGCGCTGGTAGGAAGCTTTGGCATTCTTTAATCCGAAAGGCATGCGAATATAACAATATGTATCTCTCCCCGCGATAAAAGAAGTTTTCAAAATATTAGGTTCATACATCCTGATCTGATTATACCCTGAGTAGGCATCCATGAAAGAAAACATTTCATGGCCTGCCGTGGCATCTATCAATATATCAATACGAGGCAAGGGGTAGTAGTCTTTAGGACAGGCTTTATTCAAATCTGTAGTCAATACACATTCACCACTTGCCACTTAGCTTGGGCACCATTACAACGTTAGAAAGCCATTCTGGATAGATAGCCTCCTCGATAAAATCGGCGTCATGCAGCTTGGTTACCTCCTCGATCACTTTTTCTTATCGCTCGGGAGCAAAGGTTCTTTTCTTCTGGAATACTGGCTTAGCAGTGGGGTATAAGCTAAGCCTGTGTTCAGCTATCTTCCTGTCTATCCCGGGCATGTCAGCAGCGGACCAGGCAAACACGTTCGCATTTGTCCTTAAGAAGTTTATGAGGGCGGATTTTCTTTCGCCATTCAGGCCTGCGCCTATCTAGATGGTGCGCGTGGCATCCCCCTCCACTATTTCCACAGGGATCAACTCCTCGGCTGGCTCACTTCTCTCCTGCTCACCAATATCTCGGTTCTCATCCAGATGGATTAGATGCATTTGGGGCTCCTTTCCTTTGGTCCTCAGGTATCCTTCGTAGCAGCGTCGGGCCTCCACTTGACTTCCTTGACATTCTGGAACGCCATGATCAGTTTGGAATTTCATAACTAGGTGTGGGATTGAAACCACCGCCTACAGTACGTTGAGCCCTGGCCGCCCCAATATCCCATTGTGCATGGAATTCACCTTTACCACCAGGAAGTCATCATTACCGTAGAGAGTTTGGGTTCTGTCCCCACGGTAACCAACAGCTCAATCGATCCTTCCACCTGTACCGGGGCCCCATTGAAACCGTATAGGGCACTCTTTTCAGCATCTCGGGTTTCAGGAGCATCTTTTCAAAGGCATCATAATATAAGATGTCAGCTGAACTCTCATTGTCCACCGGGATCCTTCCCACCATGCAATTGGCGATAACCATCTTGATCACCAAGGCATCATCATGGGGAGATTGAATATCTGCCAGGTCTTCATCGAAGAAGGTGATGTGGTAATCGGTTCTCCTCTTTTTTATTATTGTCTCGGCTTGGAGTACATTCTGAGCGTGCTGCTTTCGGGAGTTTGAGGTTTCTCCTCCCATACCAGGTCCACCAAATATGATTGTTATCTCCCTCAGGGGTACATTCTCGGTATGGGGCTTACCTCGGTGTGGTTCCTCTTTATCAGCTCTGGGGGGTGATCTTTATCTCCCCTCTGGCTCCCGAGCACGATAACCTGGCTTGCGGTCGTTTCCTTTTTTCTTGACGAGTTGGCCTAGGCGCCCTTTCTGGATGAGAGCCTCTATCTCGTCCTTCAACTGTCTGCACTCCTTGATATCGTGATCGTGGTCTTGATGAAAATGATAGTATTTGTTCTTGTTGCGCTCATGCACCGGCTTGACCATCTTGGCAGGCCAGCGTAGGGTCACCTGGTCTTTGATTTCATTCAATATGTGTGCTCGAGTATGAGTCAGGGCCGTATAAGCCGGCTCGGATTCCAGATCTGTAGTTTTGGGGACCCAAGCTTTTCTGTCATCTTTCTTTTTCTTACCATCCTTGTCATCTCAACTGCGTTTTGCGCCAACTTCTCGGGGGTTCTCTTCCTTCTTTTCTTGAGCTTTCTTCTCGGTTCTATCTTCTTTCTTGGCCGCAAGAACTTCGGCCAAGTTGATATACTTTTCACATCTCGAAATCAACTCATACATGTCTCCTGGTTCGTCCATGATTAAGGATTTTTTCAACTCGACATCACAAATTCCGCTATGCAGTGCCTAGAACTTCACCATTTGATCCAAGTTTCGTACCTCCAAGGCTTCTTTATTGAACCTTGTAAGAAAACCCCTGATGGATTCGTCGGGGCGCTGCTTTATGGCCAGAAGATTGGCGACTGTTTTCTTGTGAACTCTACTGCTTACAAAGTTAGCCAAGAAGGCCCGGCCCAGATCTGTGAAATTGGAGAGAGACCATGGAGGGAGCCGAGAGAACCATTGTCGCACCGCTCCCTTCAGGGTGGAGGGGAAGGCCCTGCACATTATAGCGCCTGAAGCGCCTTGGAAGAACAGGAGGGACTTGAAAGTTTCCAGGTGATCCTCCGGATCCGTGGTGCCTGCATATTGCTCTATGGCTGGCATCTTGAACCCCTTTGGGAGGGGTTTGAACCGAACCTCATCCGTGAACGCCAAGTTCGTAGTGAAGTGAAAGTTGTGAATCGGGGCTTGGTTCTTTCCCCTTATGACTTCTTGAATCTGGTCTTGGAGTTCCAAGACTTTGTCGTTTAGGGCTTGCTCAACCTTTGTCATGTGTGAATCTTGATTCTTGGCGTTTTTCGGCATCTCCTTGTTCCTTCGTCGGGTGTTGTTTGCATTGTTGTGGTTCTCGCTGTGCTCTGGGGAACGAGATCTTCCTCCGCTTGGCGGTGGCGGAGGAGGTATAGGGATCCCTTGCAGGAGACCACGCTGTATCTCCAGCATCTGCTCCATCTTGTCATCCCAGCGGGCCTGCATTGTGTAGAATTGTTCCACTCTTACGTAACGTGGTGGGTCCCCTGGGAGCCTTGGCTGAGACTCCTCCTGACGCGGCAGCTCCTGGTCTTCTGGGATAAGATCTTCACCTCCTTGTCGGGAAGCAGTCGGACGGGCTAAGGCTCCTCCCTGACCAGCGGCAGAAGGTCCTGGAGGAGGAATAGCCGCGGCGGCGGCAGCGGATTGAGTGATCCTTGATTGATTTCTTGTATTGGTCATGGTGGGATCTTCGTAGGTCTTTGTTCTCCATTTCCCACAGACGACGCCAAATGTTGTGCAAAGATTTTTGCCGAAGAGAAATCTACCGACGGCACAACTCATATGCTAATAACTAAATGGAATTGGGGAATAACGGAGATGAGACTGCGAAATACTCTCTCTTTATTGAATACCCAATATTGCTAATTGAATTCCTCTACATGAGGGTCTAGCCCTTAATTTATAGTGAGGGATGGGATCTTGGACGATCCTTGCTATTTCAATAGTTTCCTTTTCTGCGTGCACGGTTTTAGAAAACTTCCATTTTGGTTGGGATTCCCCACAAATCCTAGGATCTTCGGGATTCTTGAGACACGTGGGATCCTCCCTTGGTGGTTATGTAACTGCCGTGGTGGGGCCTAACTTCATAATCGTCGTGCGCTTGGGAGTCTCCAAGCACGCCTGCAACTTGCCTTCCTTTATGAATCGTGGGGAGTCCACGTGTATGGTCAAGATTTAAAGTACGAAATATGGTGTATCACATACCAATATGCATTATAGAATTTGATCAAATTAAACCATACAAATTCGACATGAGGTCAGTCTGCACTTAAAATCCTCTGCTGTGTTGTCGGATGTGCACCGCCGCCCCACCAGTACTGCAGAGGTTCCTGGTCCCTTGTGTAGTAGATATCCAATTGTCAGAATATGGTCATTCCATGTGGCAAAAATGAAGCATCCGTTGGAGATTCCTCAAGCAAGCCATCCAAAAAAGAATTATTATATATATGTATTTTGAGAATAGATAATAGCGATGATATATAAGGTCATAGGTTTCTTTTTTGATGAAAGCTGGTCATAGGTTTTTTTTTTTTTTTTTTTGGGTAGAAAATAGATTTATTGTGAAAGACGGAAACGACTCCTGTGGTCTGGTACAAGGTCACCAGCTACATAGGGATCGGAATTGGGCTAAACTGTCCTTTCCGTAACAGACAGTGCCCTCCTAGCCTGGGAATCTGCTACACCATTCACGGTCCTTGGAACATAAGAAAAAGACACATCTTCAAGATAAGTAACCAAATGGTGGATGTCATCGAGGATTGGTTGAATAGATAGGGGGGAAGGAAGAGGCGCAGGCTGCAGGAACCGGATCACCATTTGATTGTCGCTTTCTACCTGCAACTTGTACGTGCCCTTAGAGATTGCTTCAAGAAGACCTTCGCGTATTGCAAGCGCCTCCCCTAACATAATATCCTCAAAATAAATGGGATTAGACATAGCAATTTTAGCGCTGGCTAAGTGGTCTCGAATAATGAAACCCACCCCACTCCGCTTGCTGTCCTTACTAAGAGAAGCATCACAACTTAACTTAAAGGTACCATCAGGGGGAGGCGACCTGCCCTCGCTATGGGACTGAACTGCTCGCCTAGGCCTTTCCTCTGCAATAGTATCAACTGATATAAACTCCTCCCAAACCGTCTGAGCTACTGTGATAACTTCTTCTGGGCGCCAATCTCGTCGACCAAAAATAAGATCATTCCATGCTCGCCAAAGGAACCAACACACAAAGGAACTAAACGATTTCAAGCTGCATGATTCACTTTTGCCATTCCTTGCAAACGACGACCAACATTGAATCCAGCGATAGAGTTTAGCATCTTCCCCTACTGGCAGCTTGTAAGAAAGTGTACACCCAAACTACACTGCTATTGCAAATGAGCAGTTCAAAAAAGTATGATCAGTAGTCTCCTCCGCCATTCCACATCGTTGGCATTGGATGTCTACAAGTATCCTCCGGTGACTAAGCACTGCCGTAGAGGCTAGCCCATCAACACACGCTCCCCACATGAGATGACGAATCTTTGGGAGGGAATTGCAATGCCAGATAGATTTCCACACTTCAGTTGGGACTGCAGGCCAACTGCTAGACGTTGAATGGGCATTCGCTGTCATCTCCTCAGCCCTCCAGCCATTAGATAGGACATGGTACATACTCACTCTTCACTGAGAAAATGCTGTGTTTATCTGCTCCCCAAACCATTTTATCCACCTGCGCAAACACACCGAGCTGAATCTGGAGGATTACGTTGGCGTCAGATGGGTGGAAAAACCTGCTAATGACATCTCTCTTCCAAACACGATTTGGTCATAGGTTTCTTATTGAGAGTAAACCTAACATATCAGAAAGAATTGTCAATGGTTCTTTCTTTGTAAAAAAAATGCTACAATCTAGTGATTCATCTATGTTAAAAAAAAAATGCGTACCTTAAATTTTACTACATTTTTTAAATCAATTTTTTGAGATTAAAATATAGATACCATTTGAAATGTTTGATTAACATATTTAAGTAAGAGGTTAAGGTAATTACCCATTAAAGTACAAAGTTTAGCATGATGAGCCTATGCCCACCTAGAAATTTTGGGGCTTGATGAAACATCTTTGAAAAACAAAGGTAAGGCTGTGTACTTTATGACCCTCCTCAGACCTGCAGTGACGAGAGCCTCGTGTAATGGGTATTCCCTTTTTGAGTTCTACATGAATATCTTTTCCTTGGTGGAGGAAAACTTTATCCTTCTACGAACCTTTTAATCCCTTATTCGTCGTCTCCTTTTCCTCAAACCAAACGCGGCCCTAGAGCAAAAAAGATTCCGAGTCTTCATCTCGTCTAAACTCTTCTAACCTACTGTTTATACTTTTATACCCAAACACCCTTTCTTTCAGTTATGGACGCATCAAAATCTAGCAGTACCGTGCCGCCTCAATCTCCGCCTCCGCCTCAGCCTCAGCCTCCGCCTCCGTCTGGGACCTCATCGCCTCCATCTTCTCCTCTGCCTAACTCCTCACCGCCTCCCCTTCATCAGACCGACGCAGACGAAGACGACGAGAACGTCAAGCAACTCAAAGAATGCTCTGTTCTCTACTTATCTTTACAGGTAAAGCTGTTTTGTATTTTGCCCTATTCATATCAATGCTCTTTCTCTTAAAATCATAAAGGTAGAAATCGAATTCACCGCTTTGGAATTAACCCATGCCTTTTGTGTGTGTGTGTGTGTGTGTGTGTGTGCAGGAATGCCTTGTTCAGAGCAACAGGAATTGGAAATCTTGCCAATTGGGTATGACTCCTCCCACTCCCCTTTCTTCTCTTTGTTCATATCTCATACTGTATACGATTATAGGTAATTGCAACTATCACAAGAACCCATTTACACTAAAACATCCCGATTGTAAACCATTTCGGGTTCTCGAATGATCGAGTCACATCTATGTCTCGAATCTCCATTTCCAAAAACAGACAATGCAGCAACCATGTAACCAGAAAACCCAACTCTGCCCCTAATCGCAACACTTTGAGGTCATATCTCTGGACGCACAATCCGCAATATAAAAATTAATGTAAATTAATTAAAATAAACAATTCATTTGGATTTGATGGACACTATCTAACATAGACTGTAAACGATTATAGGTAATTGCTATTTGCTAGTATATGCTGACAAATTAACCTCCCCCTTCTTATGGGTTTTGAGGCGTTTATCTCTTCTTATATGTTTCCTTTTGTTTTTTTAATTGACCCAAGCGTTTAATTTCTCTATGCTTGCATTTTTATAATTTCTATGGGTTTCAGATGTCTTGTGAAATGTGAATATGTTATTCTTTTATGAGAGTTAAGATTTCCAAAAAGCTAGTCATTGCTTACTTGTTGGTTCCTTTCTCCTTGTTTGTGGGGTATATTGTTTTGGTTACTTATTGATTTCTTCTCTTTGTTTGTGTTTGTGAGATACATTGTTTTCTGGCATTCTTATGTGTCATTTTATGTTTGTTTATGAATTTAGTCCTTGGTTTTGCTGTGTTTTGAGCAGAGGTAAAGGCTTTGAAGGAATGTCATGAGAGGAAGCGCAATAACAAAGAACAGTGAGAATTGCTGAGAGTCACAAACTGCAGCAAGAATTAGCTAAAATTAGTAAGTGAGATTTGTTCATTCTCAAAGAACAGTGAGAATTGCAGAGTCACAAACTGCAGCAAGAACTTGCTAAAACTAGTAAGTGAGATAACATTTCTTCATTCTCAATTTTGGTGAATGCTAAGATCTGAAATGCTTATTGGAGAGTCAGGTAAACTACAAGTAGGTTTTGGTGTTTTGGGATTGTTTCTGGTATTTTGTAGCTGAGTTCAGTTGTTTTTCTTTTTGGGGTTTGCTTGAGCCTTATTTGTGATTTCCCTGCAGTTATTTCTCTTCTTTTTTTTTTTTTTTTTAATTTTTAAATGAGGTGTGTAAAGACCTGGTCATCTTATCATTTACAAAATAATGGAGTTCACCTTTATGAGAATTCTTTGGCTCAGTGACTGAAGGATGCACTTTTTGGTTTCTGAGGTTTGGTTTGCTTTGTGGTTGGTTCTTGTTCTCTAAATCGGTAGGTAAAAAGAATATTTGTTTTAGGGAAGGATCTGAGTTCTAATTGTTTCAACTAGATAAATCTAATTTGCTCCTTTAAATTGTTGAGAGCTGTGCACTTAAAAAAAAATATAAGTTCCAGTGCTTATCATTGAATCTAATGACAAGTATTAGGCTGATTTCTTCTCTTCCTGAACATATTAGTATTACCCTTCTAATCCATACAATTGGGTCCTATCACAGACCAGTATTGCTATGAAAGGTTAAGGAAAATCTAGTTGAGGGATGGGAGGGAATCTCATAATTATTGCAATTCAAACAGTTGGTGAGATGATATTTAATGACGAGGTTGATTATTCAAGAATAGTCAATTTGATTCTCTGTCATGTATTGCCAAGAGAGGCCGAGAAAACCTAGTCGAGGGACCATTGTTCTTGGATCCCTTTCCTATGATAGTTGAAGGTTTGACAGGAGAACCAAAACTCCTCTTTGTAAAAGAAGTGGAAAATTGATGGGGGGAGATCCATCACAGTGGCAACTGAGGTTGTTTGGAGAAGATCACTTGGGCCCTGCGCCGGGGTTGGGGAGGGGAGGGGAGGGGAGGGGAGGGGAGGGAGGGCCGGACCGCCGGATTATGTGTTTATTTTCCATGTTCAGTCAGAATATGGTATCTATAACTCATGGAACGCTTCAACAGTTTGTTGTAACAGTGATACTCCAAGTAAAGAAAAAACTTGGCTTTGTATGCTCTAATAGTATGATCAGGGGGGGAGAGGGGGGGGGGGGGGGGAAGGGATATTTCGCTTAAAGTTGGGGATTGTCTTGATATATGTTCGTGCTTTTGTTTCTGTATTCATAATATGTGTATTTGAGCATTGTTGAGTACTCTTTCATTAACTTGTGGCACTACCTCAGTGAACATCATTAAAGAGGTACAAACTGAGCATGAATTATGAGTTACTTCTGTGGCTCTTTTGATGTTTCTTTTATGGTTGAAATACATAATACCTAACTCTTTGAAGCTTTCTTCGAGATAGAGATATACTTCTGAAATAATGCCAATGTCTTGACTATGTTTGCTTTGAAAACTGAATCTGGTTCACAAAAAACTTGAAAAACATTGCCATGGAAGTTTCCAGATTATGGGTAGCATTTGAATTTACAAGGCATGATCACCATTGTTTACTCATCCATAGTGAAAACCATTGTGATTAGGGTGTTCATCTCTGGTTGATCCTTTGTTCAATGATAATCGCATCGACTATTGCATATTAAAACTGAATAAAGAATCGGTTATGAAATCAAATAAAAATCGTATCGAGTATTGCTTATCATTTCGTTGCTTTCCGACTATTGCTTATTGAAATTGAATAAAAAAAGCATTTTTCAAACCGAATAAAAAATCCGTACCGTTAGCAATCCCACTCGGTGCGATTTTGGTATTGAAAATGCATCCTTGTTCTTGGTAGAATACAATTTTCGTATTATTTCGCTTTTGTCTCACCTAACTTACATGTTTTCTCCTGTTTTATTTTAAGCTTACGCCAGAATATCTGATAATAATTTAAGGGAGGGGGGATTGCTGCCCAGCTGCGTGGCCACTGTACCAGCACGGGTTCAATGGGAGCATACATGCATCCAGCTAGGGGTTAGGATGGTCATTTCATGGTGCATTGTGTCGGTGTAGGGGACATTGCTTTGCAGCATTCTTTTTTACCATTATTTAATTGAAAGGGGGATTGTTGTCAAACTGCGTTAATGCTGTCAATTTGGAACCAAAATGGTCCATACCAAATTGAACTGAAGAAAGATCAGTATGGTTTCGATATCTAAAAAAGGAATCTTCCTCGATATGATACGGGTTGATATCTAGAAGGAATCTTCCTCCATATGATACGAATTTTTATCACCTCCAATTCGCTGTCCCCTCCAATTCCCTCCAATCCCTCACATAGGAGCAGAAGTGATCACCCTACCCCACCTTGGGCAGTGTGTTCGGGCAGTGGATAAGGTGGACCTTTCCGCTCTTATGTGAGGGATTGGAGGGAATTGGAGCGGACAGAAATTGGAGGTGATAACGATTCCATATGATACATGTTTGATATCCAAGGCAAAACCATTCGTACGAACAACACCAAATTACCTATTCGCTAATTGAAGTGCGAATACACATGTTTCAATATAAATATATATTATGTATCTCAATACGTATTATATATATAGTTCATATCTTATGTATGTATCTCACTATCAAGGATTCGGATGGTTAATTTTAATAAGTTATAGTGGGAGATAATTGCGTGAGTGGTGGTTAAATTAATAAGAATACACATGTATAATAATTATATATGACGTATCTCATATATTATATGTGTATTTTAGTAATCTGAATTTTCAAATCGAATAATAATCGCACCGACAGTTGCATATTAGAACCGAATAAAGAATTGTTTATTAAACCAAATAAAAATCGTACAGACTAGCTTATTAGAATTCGAATAAACTGGTTTTAGAAACCGAATAAAAACCGTACCGAAACCAATTCGAATCAGTGCGTTTTTGGTATTGCAAATGCATTCCTGTTCTTGGTATGAAAGGGTGTCAATCGGTTCAGTTTCGGTCATTAAGTTTGGTTTTATGTCTTGATGGTGTGACCCAAAACTGAACCGAAAATCGACTCGGTTTTGGGACTGCCAATCGAATCCAAACCTGCTTGATTCGGTTCGGTTACGGTTAAATTCGGTTTCCAAATACATTTCTAATTCGGTTTCCCAACAATCAATTGCCAACTCCTGTAACCGTTGAGCACAATCCTAGGAAGCTGATTGAGGATAAGAACAAATCTCCCTCCCTTAAATTATTATCAGATATTCTCCCATTGGCCCTGTGCTGATGCAGTGGCCACTCAGCTGGGCAGCAATCCCCCTCCCTTAAATTATTATTAGATATTCTCGCGTTCGTTATCTTTTAAACCCAAGCTTAAAATAAAACACGAGAAAACATGTAAGTTTTTTTAGGATGATCATTTCATGGGATTATTATCCTCTCCAATTCCCTATAGGTCGATAGTGCGGCAGTGCTAGTGTGGATGTCCGACATGTGGTAGCTCGGACATCCAACGATCTGAGCTCAACATAGTCAATGAGCTCGGACTGTTGGATGTCTGAGCTGCCACGTGTTGGGCATCCACACTAGCACTGCCGGGCTATAGAGAATTGGAGAGGATAATTTTCCCATTTCATGGGATCATTATCCTCTCCAATTCCCTATAGGTCAGTAGTGCGGCAATGCTAGTGTGGTTGTCCGACACGTGGTAGCTCAGATGTCTAACGATCTGAGCTCAACATAGTCAATGAGCTAGGACTGTTGGATGTCTGAGCTGCCACGTGTTGGGCATCCATACTACCACTGCCGCATTGCCGGGCTATAGGGAATTGGAGAGGATAATTTTCCCATTTCATGGTGCATTGTGTAGGTGTAGGGGACATCGCTGTGCAAAGTTGTTTTTCCCCCAAATAAACATTTAAAATTGTACCAAATTGAAATGAAGAAAGATCAGTACGATTTCGGTATCTAGAAAAGGAATCTTCCTCGATATGATATTGGTTCAGTATCCAAGGCAAAACTATTCGTACGAACAGTACCAAATTACCTATTCGCTAATTGAAGTGTGAATACACATGTTTCAATATAATTATATATTATGTATCTCAATATGTATTATATATGTATTTCATATCTTATGTATGTATCTCACTATCAGGATTCGGATGGTTAATTTTAATAAGTTATAGTGGGAGATAATTGCGTGGGTGATGGTTAAATTAATAAGAATACACATGTATAATAATTATATATGATGTATCTCATATATTATATATGTATTTTAGTTTCTGAATTTTCAAATCGAATAATAATCACACCGACAGTTACACATTAAAACCGAATAACGAATCGTTTATTTTTTGGTAGAAAGAAGATTCATTAAAGGATAGTATGTGTACAACCTAAAGCTTCAGATTCACAAAGATCATGAAGCCACGGAGTGGAATTTGGCCAATCTGTCATACACATAATAGACAGGGCCTTCCTAGCTAGGGCATCTGAAATACCGTTCATAGCCCGTGGAATACATCGAAATGAAATGAAATCAAAAGAGGAGGATAATCTCCTAATATCTGAAATAATGGTAGAAAATTCATAGAGTGGATGTTGGTTTTGGTCATGGATATAGTCGATCACCTCCTTGCAATCTGATTCCACTTGAAGATTAGCGAAACCAACAGCCACAGCTTCTATAAGAGCACATCGAATTACAATAGCTTCACCTCGAACTGCCAATTTAAAGTGGTGTGGAATTGAGATTGCCTTCACCTGATAGCTCCTATGATCTCTGAAAATGAAACCTAGACCCCCCTTTGAACTTCTATTTCTCAATGTTGCATCACAATTTACCTTACGATAACCCACCGGTGGAGATATCCAATTGATAGTAGCAGCAGACGCACAATAAGATGTAAATGTTGTTGCATGGCCACTAGCAGAAGTAGCATGGAACTCAAGAAAAGCTCGCTCGGCCACAGTGATTATCTCTTGTGGTGTCCAATTTTTAGTGTTGAACACATAATCATTCCTTGCTCTCCAAAGATACCAGCACAAGAAAGAAGCGTGTGATAGAGATTCACGAGCAACTTTCTTATTTTGGCGATATAAGGAATCCCAACTATTCAACCAATCTGAGAACTTGGGTACCTGATTTGTTGGAGGTTTATATGATAAGGAACTATCAAGCCAAACCGCCTTGGCAAATGGACACTCAAGGAGCAAGTGATCTGCTGTCTCTCTGTTTGCACCACAACGACGACACGATGGATCGATAGGCACTTGCCGTGAGAGGAGACCATCACCCGTTGCAACGCCTTCCGCACATACTCTCCAACAAAAAGATTTAATTTTTGGGAGAGTTTGGAGTGACCATATGCGTTTCCACACCAACTCAGGTACCAACTCCCATTGATGTACACGAGAGGAAGAAAGACCCGTGGCAGCACGCTCAAGATTTAGATTCGATAAGAGATTGTATGCTGATTTTACAGTAAACACCCCCATCTTAGATGCACCCCATATTTGCTAATCCTCACTAGGGTATAGGCTCATATTTATTTTGAGAATTACATCCATATCCTCTGGATGGAAATACTGTTGGAGCAAATCAACCTTCCACGATCTGTTGACAGGGTCAATAATATCGGAAACAAAATGCAAAGGGCAAGATGCTGGTTTCGGGTGTTTCACCTTGAAATGAGGTTGGGTTGGCACCCAACTATCACACCAAATATTCACTAGTGAATAAAGAATCGTTTATGAAACCAAATAAAAAGCGTACAGACTACCTTATTAAAATTCGAATAAACTGGTTTTAGAAACCAAATAAAAACCGTACCAAAACCAATTCGACTCAGTGCGATTTTGGTGTTGCAAATGCATTCCTATTCTTGGTATGATACGGTTTTGGTATCTCCTTTTTGTCCCTTGCACTGAATTGAAACCGAATTGAATAATAGAATCCCAATTGACACCCTTAGGCTGCGTGGTGCTGTGGTCTCTGCACCAGTACAGGTACCAAGGGAGCACATGTGGCGTATCTGATAGGGGTGGGATTTTTCATTTTAGGAGGGGTGTGGTGGTCATTTTGACCTTCATGTGTGTGGGCACACATGTTGGGTAGCCCGCCAGCCTTTTTTCCCCCTAATTTAATTTATAGAAAAAAGAATGTTGCCTGATCGCCTAGTGCCTGTGCCTAAACACTTCCTCCTTGAAATGACCACTCACCCCCAATAGAATAAAAAAAATCCCCTTGATTGATGAACCTGTGCATCCCCTCATTGACCCCTACGTTGGTGCAAAAACCACATAACCAGAATACCAGACATCTTTCTTCCATTAATTTATGTATACATGATGGTAAGGGTTTTAAAAGCCAGAATCGGGTCCAGCCAATTCCGATCCTGGCTGGAATAGGTACAAAAGTTGCCAGAAACGGAAGCTGTCGAGATTGGCCAGAAAAGGGTGGAAACCTAGAAAATCTGTATGGAGAGGCTAATTCGAAGTAGCTTGAATCAGGATCAGACTCGGCCGATTCTAATTCGGACCAGGTGACATCGATCGATTTGAAGTGGCCTTATCGAAGTGATTTGAATCAGGATCGGGTTAGACCGATTTCGATTCAAATTGACCTTCATCCGATCCGACACTTTTTTTTTTTTTTTTTAAACCTGATGGATTTAAAAACTAAAAACCTGATGGATGATGAATGATGGATGGGAATAATGGCGTGTAAAGATCCGACACTTTTTTTTTTTAAAACCCTGATGGATTTAAAAAAACCAAACCCTGATGGATGATGAATGATGGATGGGACTAATGGCGTGTAAAACACTATAGCGTAAAGGAGTGGAGAGCACGAACAGGATATATATACGCGTATATATGAAGTGTACGAACTCGTCATCAATCTCATTTCTGAAACCTACAGAAGGAAAATTAAGCACGAAGAAAGAAAGGAAGAGAAGAAGAAGAAGAAGAAGAGAGGAAGAAGAAGGGAAGAGAAGAAAAGAAAGATTGAGAAGAGTGGACATGGAGCATCTACCATCACACGTCGATATACTGCCCAAGAGAATAATATTGGTGAGGCATGGAGAGAGCCAAGGCAACCTAGACGACACTGCCTACACCACCACCCCAGACAATCAGATCCCTCTCACCTCTCACGGCATCGACCAAGCCCGCTTCGCCGGCCAACGTATCCGCCACCTGCTCTCCGACGACGGCCTCTCCCACAACTGGAAGGTTTACTTCTACGTATCACCCTACCGCCGTACTCGATCCACCCTTAGAGAGATCGGTAGGTCTTTTCCCAGGAACCGAATCCTCGGGGTCAGGGAGGAATGCAGGATCAGGGAACAAGATTTCGGCAATTTCCAGGTGGAGGAGCGGATGAAGGCCATAAAGCTAGCCCGTGAGCGATTCGGCCGCTTCTTCTTCCGATTCCCTGATGGCGAGTCCGCCGCCGATGTCTTCGACCGCCTTTCCAGTATGTCAACTACTCAAACCATCTTCTTCTTCTTCTTCCTCTTCCCCTCTCGTTTTCTCTTAATTTCTGAGATTTGTACTTCCGCAGGTTTCATGGAGTCGCTGTGGAGGGACATAGACATGAAGAGGCTTGATCACCATCACAAACGTGGTGATGAGACAAACCTCATCATCGTGTCGCACGGGCTGACCATGCGAGTGTTCCTGATGAAATGGTTCAAGTGGACGGTGGAGCAATTCGAGCACCTCAACAATCCGGGCAACTGTGAATTCCTGGTCATTCAATTGGGTTCAGGTGGAGATTACAGCCTTGCCATCCATCATTCCGAGGAGGAGCTCCTCCACTTGGGACTTTCCCCCGAGATGATCGCCGACCAGAGATGGCGCGCCAGCGCCACTAAGGGGGACTGGAACGAGAAACACTCTTGGTACCTCGATGGCTTCTTTGATCATCTACCTTCTTCCGATTCCTCCTCTTCCGACTCCGACGACAATAATAATAACAACAATGTTCATCACGACCACCAGGGGGAAAAGGAAAACAACGCCCCTGTCAAATGCTAAATAACCATTATTTCTTATTCTTTTGTTACATTGTTAATGACAAAGAAGCATATTTCAGCTAGGTTTGATTGAGTTAGAAGAATCTACACAGAATAATACCAATATTCATTTTTTTTTACCACCATTTCCATCACTTCTTTTAGTCATTAATTTGTACAAAGTCAATGAACTAGCCTCTGTTGTAGCAAAATCAACAAAAGTCTTTAAAATAATAAAAAAAGTTTCTAAAATAGTATTGATGTGCATATTTATCTATCGCCAATGAACATGCCTCGCGTGACATGACATCTCTGACTAAGCACGCAAACAATTAACCATGTGATCAATAAGAATTCTCCACAAACGGAAGTAAATCTATCCGATATCAACCACAATTACCAAACAAGCACAAATCTGTGAAAATCTCTGCCTTTTCTCCCCAATTCTAATTTATAGAATTCCATTCGATTTCAATCCGACTCTGATCTAATTCGAATTGAAATTGATGGAGGCTGATTCCATGTCTTTAAACTTTGGACTCATTACATTTGCATCCTTGAAACAGATTCTTTCATTTTCCTTAGTTGGGTTTAAGTTGTACGCTGCACCAGAATGAATGCTATATAAACCCAGGTGCAGAAAGAGAAGATGCAAGGCCGTGGTGGCCAACGAGACTTTCGGTAACCGAAATTCAGCAACATAAGGTCAAGTAGAGCAGAAGAAGAAGAAGACAGGTCAAGTGGAGTATCCAGATGGGAATCGACTACAAAAGGGGGCAAGAAAACAGTGTCGATGATGCATTCTAAAGAACTAGTGGCATTGCCCAATTTATTCATACCTCATTCTGAAGCATGGTGCTCAATCCCATTATGAACTAAACTCACCTCTCACCTTCAGGTGATTCATTGTTAGTAAACTTGATAACAGTTGAACCTCATGAGAACAGAAAGAAAAGAAAACAAGTTAAAATCATGATCCTTTTAAAACATTCAATGTGAATAAAATAACTAGAGTAATAACTATGTTTAGACAGATACTATTATTCTTGATTTAAGAAAAACCATCACAATAATCTTCATTCTGATGATGCTGGAACAAACTTGACTGAGATGCTGTTAACACAATGACGTTCGTCAGTTGGTGTAGGGAAACCCTCGCCTTTAAATACATGACCAAGGTGCCCACCACAAGCTGCACATGTAATTTCAATTCTCCTCCCATCTGGGTCAGCCTGAAAACATGTAACCACATATCACATTATATGTGAAGTAGTTGTTTTTTAAGGCTGTGTTTGGTCTGCATTCCTGGAAAAGATTCTGGGTCTAGAACGGATTTTAAAACCCAAATCTTCTCTATTTTCTCAAGTCAGAATGCATTCTAAACCCAAAATCTATTCCGAGAATGCATACTATACACAGCCTAAGGTACTGAAGGGGATTTTGGGGTGGGGGGGGGGTGGGGGTGGGTGGGCGGGGAGAACCAATAAAATAGAAGAGCAAAGCTTACTGTACGATTTATGGCTCCAGGAAGACCCTCAAAGAAAGCCGGCCAGCCACAGCCAGAATCAAATTTTGTAGTGGATCTATAGAGGGGTGTCCCACAACCTGCGCAGTTATAGATCCCTTCACCAAAAAACTTGTCATATTCCCCAGTGCCTGGGAACCTGCATATCATCAAACTATTAGTATAGTTACAAGCACCAAACCACACTAAAGCCACAGATGAATTTGTCATGTCCGCCATAAATGAGCTGCATATTCTGTGAATCTTTATTAGCTATGTAGATTGTGATATCTGTAACAAGAACTCACTATTAAGTGAGATTGAATGACTTGGTTGATCAGTGAACCATTGGTTGATTAGTGAACCAGAGATAACTTGGTTTGAGCTCTTAACCATATGCACATGGGTACATACTTATGGCCTTATTTTGTGGAACTGCTTGGGGACATACAACTAAATGGCCTCAGTTCAAGTTACGAAGCATATCAACTAGTATTATCTGGAAACCACATTATGGAAGGGACTGTTGTAACACCCTAAATATGACAAATACGCAAGGATCCTAAAACAATGTGATAGTGGCTGCTAAATCAGGCAATCGTGGTACCCAAGAGGGGGGGGGGGGGATGTTGAGGAATCATTGCAATGGTCAAAAAGGTTCATATATTCTGTTCCCCTTAGAGGGCGGGCCTCGGCGCAACAGTAAAGTTGCACATTGCGACCTAGTGGGCGTGGGTTGAATTGGGAAACAGCCTCCCCATGAAGCGGGAGTAAGGCTGCGTACATATCTGCCCCTCTCTCGAACCCGCAGTGGCAAGAGCCTCGTGCACTGGGTATCCTTCTATTTCTTTTCCCATTACCTACCCTAACATGGACCCATCTCTTTACAGTTACCTTTTTGACAACGATACAATTATAATAACATTTTGTATGATGAATTTTACCTAAAAGAAATGAGAGCAGCGAGAAGGAAAACACAAAGGCATGAAGAGAGAAATAAGATAATTTAGAATAACTCAAATCTGCTGCAACACAGAACACTGAGACACAAGTCCACAGTGTGTGTCTGGAAGATGCAATATAAAGGGATTTGCTGATGTTGATCATGTTGGTAAATGAAATAATCCTTCAATTAGTTCAACAACAACAAAAACAAACTCCGCCTAACCAACTTAATGGTTAGTACCACTTTGCACATTCAATCAGTTCAATGGATAATAGATAATTTCCATCTGAGGTCAGGGCACCTACAACATAAACTTTCACTTTAATGCATGAGTCGATTATTTTTTCTCCAGTACTGCTGTTAAGCATGGAAGAATGACACCTTTATTGGAGTAATACTACTACAATAAGTCAAATACATACATGCAGAAACCTGGCTTCAGCAGATCCCACATCCATACTCAGATGCAGACCACTGCACAGTTTGGTTTGAGTGTACAATATAAATAGGGTTAGGAAAGACCAACTTCAACCTCAAAATACTGCTTAATGTTTGGCTCAGTTTGGGTAGGGTTGGCAGTTTGGTTTAGGTGGTTTCCCCCACTATTTCAACACCAAGAAGAGGGTAAAACTGCTAGAGAAGTAGCACATGACATTCTTGATAGCCATAATAATAGTTCATAGGGCAGAGACGACCGTTACTTTGGGCATCTCTAAAGAGTTCATTGTCGGTGATTGGCCCACTATGGTTAGTACCACTCTGCACCTTCACCACCCGAGGAGGAAACTGGTAGGGGAGCTCTTACTGGTTGTAAATTGTGGAATTAGGAACACAAGGAATACTGAGTTTTATGGGATCTCAATTCGCCTCAGTAGCAGATAACAACCTTGATAACCATATAGTAGCTCGCAGGGTTGCTGCTTTCTGGGGTGTCTTTAAATAGTTCATTGTAGGTGATTGGCCCATTATGGTAGTACTCAGTGGTCAGTACCACTCTTCATCACCTCCACAGATTGTCACTATGGACAATATGAGAATCCTGGAGGGATTGAAAGAATGCTCATAGATAGTCTGGTCCAGTACTGCTGCCTTTCTAGGCTGATCATTGTTGGTCAATTTGTGCCAAATGCCTGGCTGTCCAACTGGGACTTAGAATCATTGAGGAGATCAAGAGTAGTGTTGAGGGTGAATCCACTACTAGATAGTTGATATCATCCTTGAAAAATATCTAATTAAAATTGCTACAAAGTTCTCCCAACTCTTTAGTTGATGGTTAAACAAAGAAACTCATAGCCAAGAAAGTAGTGGCTTTGAACCGTGTGTTCGGGTTCTCTTGTCCATTCTAATAAAATCATTTCATACTGATCAAAAGAAGAGGTTGATTAAGAGTTATCAGATTTGGGAAGCCCCAAGTAGATAATGAACTGGACTGACTCAAGTTGCAAGAGATTTGGTATTGGACCCACCTGATTGCGACCTTTTATGGAGTCCTTGGATCATTCAAATATGCTTTTCTGCTATTCAGGTACCAAGGACATTAGCATCTTGCTTTTCGATTTCTTTCTTTTAAACCCAGCCTTTAGTCTATCCAAGCAACTTGATATTCAAAACCTTTCTTCTGATATGTCTAATTTATTTTAACTTTATTCCAGTTTTGAGTAATCTATTGATAATAAAATTGGAGTAACAAAAAACAAAAAAAAAAGAAGAAGAACATCTGATTGAAGACCAAAACTATTTTCCCTAGTCATCAATTGTGATTTCCTTGTTCCACAGTCCCATAATTTCTAGCATTCAGCACCTCCCCATTGACTGACTCAAATATGCCAAGGAACCATCAATCTTGAAAAAATATTTACTTTGGGACACGTAATCCACAACTATAAATCTTATGGTCCACAAACTTAGGTTCTCTGTACACATCCACATGCCCAAGATTTTTGGGAGCCATATAGAGTCTTCAAACACAATAGTGCCAATCAATTAAGTGAAGGGCCTGGCAATGCTCACACCCTGCCCCTGTCCCTGTCCCAGTCCCAGTCCCAGTCCCAGATAATTATATCTTCTATTCCTAGATGCTTTAATTATGCTTTGCTAGCTCATTAACATGTCTCTCAAGTACTAATCCCTGTATCGCACTCCCTTGGAATTTTCACATTAACATGAGACTGGACCACCTTCAGCATTACTAACACATAAGCTTTTCCAAACTTTCTGCCAGTGTGCCACTTGCACCATTTCAATATCCTTGTGAAATCATGCATACAAACACAAGGATGGTCTTGAGAAATTAAGGTCATCCCTATGGAGGATTATATGAAAATTCAAATATATATTTAGTTTACAAATGGCACTTAATGATCAAAGTCTGTGCATGCCACTCTTTTTATGCAGATCAATCACATCACTAAAAAATTTAGGGATGTGGAGGTTTGGGTACTTGTCTTATAGCAACCATCCAAAATGTAGAAAATCAAGTTTACAAATCACCATGGTTGCTCCTGTACTAAGGTTTGGACAGGTTTCACTATAGAGCTTAATGTTTCGTCTTCTTTGGTTTTACCAATCCAATCAGAGAAATGAGAAAATCACATAATTAGGACCCACAGAGACAAATCACCAGGGAATGAGAGATCAACTGAAATTCAAATAGATTTTTGCAATTGGCGACTTAAAAAGATCCGAAATGCAGCATTCAGCAAATGGGTACCTAAACACGAACCGCGAAAGTAATCCATGAACACAGGAAGATCAAATTGAAAAAATCAAAGCTCAAATTGCGAGTCTTACTCGGTTCCTTTCTGGCGCAGAATACGGAATTGCTCCGGGGAGAGAATAGCCTGCCATTCTTCCTCCGATTTCTGAACAGAGCCAGTGGCAGCCATGGCCACTACTCCACCTCTAAAGCTCCTCCTGCTCCGATAAAAGCACGCAGGAAACCCAGTGGCGGAACTGGTCAGGGATTTGGGTGTTAAAGGAGATTCGTGGTATTGGGTTTTGCAGAGAAGATGGAACGTAGATTTTCCAGAAGAATCAATGTGACCAAGGAATCGGGATACAGGGGCTTTAGGATTGATAATTAGGATCCTCGGTGACGAAAAGGCTGTGATTTTGAGGAGTTGGACACCCATCTCATCCGTTGTCGCAACTTGCCAATTCTGTAACTCAAAATCTGCTTCGGAAGTTGTGGCCACATGTGGAACGCTTGAACCTCAAAAATCCATCACTCGCTTGGGATTCCATTAAAGTTTGAAAAACCAGGAACCGACTCGGCTACTCGGCTGGATTGTCGAATTGAATCAAACTTTAAAGACCGATTCAGGTTGACTCTGATACGGCCCAAAAGTAAGGATGTCAACGGATATTTGAAAATCCGTTTTTGATCTATGTTTGAATCTGTCTAGAATTTGGTCAAAAAACTAATCCAATACGAATATGATAATCTCCCTATTTGACGACAGTAATAAAATGTCTGAAATATATCTTTGTGTCCGTCTATCCGATTAAGATTAAAAAAAATAAAAAATTTATATATTAAGATAATGATTCTTTTTCTAAATTTTCTATTGATTTATATATTATTTTATGCATTATGATACATAGAATCACATATTTAATATAAGATAAAATAAAAAATAGAAAACTTATGAAAATCAAAGAATAGAAAGAATAGAAAAAAGGATAGTTGTTGAACTCTCAAGTCTCAACCCTAACCCTCATCAACAAAACCGTTAAGATGTTAATAGATAGGACATTATCCGAATTTAATTGAAAACTAATTGGATATTATTTGAATCTATCCGAATATAATCGAATACAAATATGATAATGCCACTATCAAATCAAATTCGATCCGTTTACATCCTTACCCAAAGGCATTTTTGTACCATAGTTGGTTCGATAAATACGGTTTCTAAGGATTAAAGTGATAAAGATTTCAAAAATTGGATTACAATGGTAAGTTAATTAGGAATGGATTAACTAAAGCATCTAATGTTTATGTTTAAAAGATTGCCGATCAAATGACCAAATCATGTTTTAAATGGGAGAATCTCTCGTGTTCGAACACCTTCCCCGGGTCATGTTTATAATAAAAAGTTTTATTTAAATTTCTAATTGTATCTAAATTATTCATTTTTCAAAAAGAATATCATTGATTTTTAAAATCGATTCAGTAAAGAAATCTCTGTTGGGGGTGTTGGGACTGTTGGGGAGTGTGGTCCTTACGCAAACGTGGGATCAATGGGAGCGCACCAAGGAATCAACAGGGAGAGCATTTCTGCTGTTCACTGGGTGAAGCAGTCATTTTACTCCCCTTTTGTGTCTGGGTGGAGAAGCCACACTCTCCCACAGGCCATTGCTTGGACCAAATTTTAGGAGCAACATGGTGGTTGTTAGAAAACCAAATCATCTTCATCAATTGATGAGTTAAATCTCTTTTCTCTGCATCATATGACGAACTAAATCTCACTTCTCCTTCATATTCCTTTTCTTCCATTTCATGAAGTTCTCCCCCTTCTTTTTTTTAAAGGTTTCTTCCCCTTCTTTTTTTTCAAGGTTTCTTGTTAAGAGAGTTTTTCTCCACCCATGGTGAAGGAAATCAAAGGTCTGAATTATACCCCTTATTATATGAAGTATTTCGAATTTGAAGAGTAAATGATAAAAAATACACAAAGACTACTTTCTCTGCAATTAAATAGGAGATTTACCTGTCTAATATGATCAAAATTGGGTATGATGTGCATTTTTCATGGGGCAAATTGGGTTTGAATTGAGTGATGTCTTAAACAGGGTGGGTACAATTTAAACCCCACCCTCCCCTGCCACTTTGCCATCCCTATCTGCAATTCTGTGATTATATTTCATCTCAAAAGAAGGTGAACCAGTGCACGATCCCACCACTATGGGGTCTGGGGAGGGTCATAAAGGACACAACCTTATCCCTGCTTTCATAGAGAGGCTGTTTCCAGACTTGAACCTGAGACCACTTGGTCACAATGGAGTAACCTTACTGTTGCACCAAGGCCCGCCGTCAATTATGTTTCAGCTCAATTACGCTAATTTTCAAATTTCCACTAGAAAGAGATCTCAACCATAAATCTACCAACATGAAGATCTATGGTCAGCACAGAGAGTTTATCACGATGGTGGAACCAGGTGACACTGACTCACTGGTCAAAACCATGGAAAGTCTCCCAAACTGCAAACAAGCCTTTTGCAAAAGCATCACTACTGAACCTAAACAAAAATCTACAAGGGCAACTTGATATTCTATCTGACAAAATAGAAAATGGCAACATTCATGCCAAGTTAAAGCATTAGGAACCAAGTCAAAGCATTGCTGGAGAAGGAAATTGAACTTTGGAGACCCAGTTTTATCATATTTGACATTGCAAATAGCATTGGATACATGGATGATGAGTAGACTGAAATTTGAATAGAACTAATATTGGAACTTTCCACTACCTCATAAATAATGTTCTTTCTAAATTTAGTGCAAAGTAGAACATGTCAACACCTACCTTCTCTATCTTCTTACCAGATTATTGTGATCCACATCCCCAGCTTGAGTGTCTTCTCTAGACAGATAACCTTCAGCATAAGCTTTGCAATGCTTCCCAAACTAATTTCTATTCCCTCCTCTGACATTGGATGAGCATGTTCCCGTATATACAAGTCCTTTAGGTACTCTTGAATAGCAGAAACCACAAGATCAGTGTGGTCTGTAATGCACAGAGCAACATGAAATTTTAGTCTGGGTTAAGGTACATGCGCAGATCTTTGATGGTATGCCAAACACAGCATCAAATGATTTCTGCCACCAGATCAATAACCTGCTTGTCATTTATCTGTCACCAAAGTTTCAGCATGTTAGTCAGAGAAAATATTCCTCACAAGATAGAAAGTGCTAATTTTAATTCTTTGGGTAGCTCTGCTGCCTTTCTTTGATAAAAAAATACTTTAAATGGCTAAGCTTTATATCATATCTGTAACTCCTGGGTCCTGAAACTGAAGTTACCTTACTATCGGTTGAACGACCTAACAAATAATTTGGCTTCAATACAGCCAAGCAAAATAAATTCAAAAAGGGGTATCGAATGAAGAATATGTAGCAGAGGATTAATGACATTCATATATGTTTCATACTGAGGTGTATTAGTACAGGACTTCCATGTTTCCATCATTTATGACTTTATTGATAGCCCTCTTGTTGAACCAATCTGCCACCAAGTAGACAATCACTGCCCTGAAAATTGTCAAACCAACAATCTTATGTAAAGTAGCCAAGTTGGCTCCCCAAAATTGCCTTCCATATTCGATATATCCTCCTTGTTATGTGCATGGCTATTTCCCGGGCAGTACTTAAACTGAAAGTATAATATTCTCAAAAATGTAAGCCAAGGGAGCTGATGTGGATCCAAGTGCTGATCACACATCTGACCCAGAGGTCCCTTATCAATTAGATGAACTGGATGATCCACAAAGTCATCATGTGGGTATAGGGTACATTATTTTTTAAGAGACCTATATTGTAAACCTTGAAAATCTTTCCCCCTAATGTACAGAATAATAAGTTCCATAATTGTGATCTGTAATTAAGCTTAAGATTTTTGAAAACAGTTCAGTACCCTTTAAATGCATATGAAACAGGATGAAGTGAAGAAACTTCTTGACGTCCATCTACTTTGATTCACTGCCATTGAGAAGAAAAAAATACTGCTAAGTAAAGAAGATAACGGATATAATCAAGTTCAAAGCACAGAATGAGAAACACACCGTTTCCAAGCACCTGGAATGTGTTGGAGATGGAACAACACAAGCAGGGTTCCGCTCTGTTGGAAAGTTGAGCTGATATGAGTGAGATTCTGTGAAATTGCTTCTCACTGATCGGTACATTTCTGATCCCCCAGATATTGTCTTCATGTTAACTTCATGAGTTCCATCAGTAGTGCCAGCACCTGACTAATAGAATTTGAAGAATGATGTGTTAAGCAATAACCAAGCAGCATGCTGCAGGATACAAAATGACTCCAGCAGGTAGAGATCCATGGTCAACCAAAGGCACAGAAAGGCAAATGACAGGCGCACAGGGAGGCATTTAAGTTCTCCCATGCCAAACTCAGATGAAACTAGATGATGTCAACAGTTTACCATCCCATTCCTAGATGGTCGTATAAGAGTGGGGGAAATGCAACAAGAAAGTCCTACAGACGAGATGGTTAGACTACCCATTCAGGTTTCTTGTGGCAAAGAAATCCCAAGAGGGACCCATTGATAGGAGGTCACTCTTGTGACCCAGTCAATTCTTACCACATGTATGGCCATTCCATTGGTAAAACATATTTACAATCTACCAGCCTAATAAAGATCTTTGACATTAGCCAGCATAAAGTGTAGAAAATCTAGCATCCAGAGGAAGACTTGAAGGTTCATTTCATTCATACATTAGATAAATCCTTGACATGTACGACAATGATTGTGATGTCATCTGTTCTGTTTTCATGTTCTAACCATAGCCTGTATGATTCTCCAGCGATGGCAGCACATGCATCTCGTGGATCTGTGTACCTCCCCACCTATATACAAAGGACAGTTGAATTGTAAGGAACCATGAAGGTATCAGGATAAGGCGTCCAAAAATAAAAAAGAAATTTCAATTACTAGCTAAAAGGAACAATATTAGTCCCATTATTGCACAAACTTATTCAGGATACAAACTTATGGACATGAATTCATATCTTGAAACCCCCCCCAACCCCAATATGAGAGAGAGCACAAAAAGTTTCTCAAAAGAATGACTGCTTGGTTTCCCAAAGATTCATGAAAAAGGACAATCAAACTGTATCAGAGGGAGGGGGGGGGGGGGGAGTTCCACTTTTCCCTTGCTCAGAACTGCAGCCCTTCCTGGCTCTCTCAACCTTGGCCAAACATGAGAGAGGAGAAGATATGCTTAAGAGAAAACAACCTATTCTTAATTATAACTGAAAATTTAAGTGGTTTCTCCAAATACAAGGGTCAATGGTTGGCCCAGAATTGAGAGAGACAGAGAGAGACTGTGTTGGAAAAAAAAAATCATGGCTTTACTCTTTGTTATGGATCTTATCAGTTGTTCATGGTCATTAAGTAGGTAAGAGTTTTAAAATCTCTTTAGTTGACTAAAATCTTTATTTAAATCTGCAGGAATTGGCACATACCAGCTCAGCAATTGCAAATCTCCTGAATTGTCCAGAGTATTTTAAAATCTACTGGATATGTAGTGAATCTAGGCATGGAAACTGGCTTTCAGGATCAGAATTTCAGTTTTGTCAGCTTAAATAGAAACTCCACTAGGGGTAAACTGATCAGACTGAAATCTGGGTTTATGCTTCTATGAATTTGCTGTCAAGCCTAATCTCCTATCACACTTTAGTTGGAATAATTGTCTGATTGGAAGACCTAGATTTTGCCAAAACAGGTGAAATTAATATGAACTGATGTGCAATTGATTCTAAATATTATTCTTTAAATTTTCAGACAATACTAACCCTTGGTGAAGTCTCTGGTTCAGTTCCCATAAAGCTGATTTGTCCAGATGCGTTTAGCACTACTTCTAAGATTTATTACTATTTGACTGTTAAAGCATATCTGTGGGTTCCACTATTAGTAGGATCGGTTGTCCTACGTCTTACAGACCCACCCAACATCATTGAGCTACATGCATAAGTCTGGTGGTGCTTCAACCGGGTAAAACCCATAGTGCACAACAACAATGATGACGACAACATGCAAGCTAAGTTTTTCTTACGAAAAAAAAGAAAGATTTGTGCCATCTCACAGATTCACCAACTTAGCAAGGAAATGTAAATTCATAGAGAGTTGTCGCTTCAGCCCTTTCCTGGGAGAATCTTGTGGCAAACTATAGAAAATTGTCAGGTACAATGTAAAAGATGAAAAAAATGAAGCTAATAATTCTCTCATAAACTCAATCATAACAATAGTAAATTATCTTCATCTGATGTTACCAAAAAAATATATATATCTTCATCTGAAATTCTTTTTTACTGCTAAAGAAATAGGAAGAAATATTCATCTGAGAAACTCAAATGGAAATGGATTTCCCAGGCAGTCGACATGTGGAACCTATTGATCATCAAGAGTGGAGATGGTGAAGAGGAAATACTAGGCAAAGAATTACCAGAAAGAAAAACAGGTTCTTGTTGGCTTGTTGAGAACTACAGAAAGTAAAAGAGAGCTATGCGAAATGCTAACTTATAAAATGGAGGCAATAGCTTAGTCTCTATGGATTTTTGGGTATTGACCATCAGAGAATAATGAATAACTATAGCAAGTAACATCCAAGAATAAGGTCAAAGATCCTTTGTAATAATGCCGTGGGTTTTAAGACCTGGAGCGATGGGCTTCTCTGGCAAATGGAGTGCTAATACGGTCTACCTGCAGTCAAAATTATAAGAGACCCTCTATAATAGCCACATGTGGATTTCCCTCATCCACTTCAGCCCATGGCACACCCTGTTTTGCACTTCTGTTATATACTTATATGAACTAGATCCTCCCCAGTCCCCTCCCCCCCCCCCCAAAAAAAAAATATATATATATATATCAAGTAGGATTAAAAAGTGGCTGCCTTTAACCATATGGAAAAAGAATGGAAAGGCAACAGCCTACAGAATACTCATAACGCTTTTCTGGACAGCCACTCAACCTCCATGTCTCAGATAGATCAAAAAGAGAATTTGATTTTGTTCATGTAATCCATCTCAATATTCATGAAGACTATCTAATTTACAATAACAAAGAAGAGTTCGTCCAAAGAACAACAAATATATAGAAGAAGAAAGGATGGAACAGGATGAAAGATTGGATGTTGGTAATGCTGAAAGCAATCCAACTATGGTCACTGGGATTATTTCCTGCAAAGTACAGCAGCCAGACTAATACCAACAAATAAAGTCACATGTATCAATAAATTTCTATAAAAGGGGTTCCTTATAATTAGTTTTCAGCCTAACTCTGTATTGTCTATTAATATTCAGAGTTAAGACTGAGTTTTCCCTACTACAGCAGATTTTTCTATGCATTTGCTTTCATGAACTCCCATCTACATATTACTGATTTGGTGATGTAGAGGTCAGTTTTAAAAACCAATTCTCCAATTCCAATCCATTTCTTTGAATTTTGTGAATTTCTTCCTTGATTGGGGATACAGATTGAACCAATCAGAGTAAGCAGCAGAAAAGATTAATGGGCAAATGAAAACTGGCAGAAAAATTTAGAGAAAAAAAAAAATGTAACTCATGTAGAACATCTACTTTCCCCTTCCTTTTTCACCCACACACAGATATACAATCGAGGAAGAAAAATCACGAAGAAGTTGAATAGAAACAAGGATAACGAAATGATAAATTGAGTTTCACAAGGGAAAGCTCAAAAGCAGTTGTATGGAAATAGCATTCATGAGATGAGTAAATATCCAAAATACAAACAGTAAAAGAAGCCAAAGACAAATCCTATACTCCTATCATGAAGTGATCATGGAGATTACCATATTGACAACCTCTTGGCTAGAGAGGAACTCGAATACCCCATCGCTAGCAATTACAAAGAACAAATGATTAGATGTGAGCTGAACAACTGAAACCTCAGGAGCAGCAATCACACCAATCTTCTCAGCTGTACTATCACCAACGCTCCTTGAAAATGCAGTGCCAGGATACATCCCATTCTGTACCCAAAGTCTTGGGGGATCATTACCAGCACTCTCTTCATCCCCCCAGCTCTGAATATCAGGATCCTTGTAACCCTCCACCTGATCAACAGTTAGAACCCTCGCCCCACAAAGCTTCACCCTCTCATATTCATCTTTCCTGAATGGTGTCTGGTCACGAGAAAGGTCCTCCGCGACAACCCGATTTCCACTCTTGACAGCAATTACAGCCCTTGAATCACCCACATTTGCGACATAAAGGGTATCCCCACAAACAAGAACTGTAATTGCAGTGGTACCACTCATTGAATCGTCTATCTCACTACTGTGAAGTTCGGAGTTCGTGGTTAGGACTGCAGAATTATATGCCTTTACAGGATCTTCCAACAATGCGGGATCCTCAGAGAGAATCTCTATCAGTCTATCCTTAACAAAGTTAGAACACTGGGTGCCAAACTGGCCATGACCATCGAAGACCCCAAAGAAATGGAGATCCGGGTTACCTTGGACTTGGGTTTTGATGCAGAAACTATCTTGGTTTTCTTTCTCAGGGGAGTCTGGGTAGTAACCTCGTTGCGTGAGGACTGAGAACTCTAAATGGAAGTTGTGGGAAGGCACAGGAGCAAACTCTAAAGACCTCTCAGTGAGTGTGTTTCGATAATTCCCAAATACATGTAGGTTGTGGCTCTTGCGTATACCAGAATCTCGAAAATCTCGAATATCCCCATCGGATGAAGATGGGTAGCGGCCACAGCACTTTCCGTGGACACAACCCATTTTGGAAGAAGAGGAAGAATATCCCAAAAGATCAAATTTCGGAATAATCACTGTACGAGAAGGCCAACAAAAAGCACTAAACCCAGTAATGGTTTCAAGTTATGGTGGGAGCGGTAAAACCTGCTCTCCTCAAATGGGAATATTGCGTTTGAACTTTACTGAAAGTTCCTTTTCTTCTTACGAAGAACCCTTCTCCTTGAAGCAAACTTGGTTTAGCCCAAAATAAGGAAAAAAAGAAACTGAGACTCAGAAGACAATCTGGGTTTTCAGACGACGATTGTAATCTGGTTTTTGTTTGGGACTTGAGAGAAAAGTTTTCTGCCGAAATTCATCAAAAGATTTCCATCTGAAAAATTTTAAAAAAAAGTGCTAAAAAGGAAAACCAAAGAACCCTAAAGAAGAAAGAATCTGAGAAGACTTTCACTGATCCAGTGATAAGATTTTTCGCAGAGAGGGCAAGTTAAACCGCTTAAAGGTTTGTGCTTTTCCTGCACAAGATCATGACTAAAGAGCAGAATTTGGTGAAAATTCAAGAAAACAACAGGGACCTAAAAACAGCAACAACAGGTCGAAAAGGAACGGATGATGACGAAATGGGGGGTTTCTTTCAAGGGCAGACTCTGTTTAGGACTTTGGGTAGATGAAATTGGGAGTGGGACACTCTACAGAAAACCCATGTTCCAAGAAATAAGACAAGATTTTTTATGAAGACCTAGCAAGCAAGCAGTGCAGTCCTCTCAGAAATCAGAATGGTTTAGTCTGTGTCACTCATACTCTGATCCTTCTTGTGAGTCTCTTTTTCCTGATGAACACTGAAATGAAATGGGCTTTTCTTCGAGGGAGGTCTTCTTTCATATTTTATCCAAGTTGAAACATCAACGCCTCTCATAGTCTCTCATGACTCTCATCTCATTCCTTCCCAAGACATGTCCTTGTTGGGGAGTCTTCAGTTTCCACACAAATCTTCTTGTCACCACACACGTTGTCAAATACATTGTAACCATGGGTCCATGATTCTTACTATTTTTTTTTTTATATTATATAAAATTGAGGTGAATTATTTAATTTAAGAGAATTCTTTTTCCCTTAATTTAAATACTCATTAAATTAATAAAAGGAGTTCATTGGCCCAATGACACCCCCATGGGCATGAAGACCTCAACTAGACCTTGTATTACAGCCCCTCATTGGGGTGTCATTTGCTCGATTTTGGTGTGAGAATGGGTGAGTTCAAAACCAATCCAATAAGGTTGCATCAATTCGATTTCAGTTGAGTTTGGATTCGCTTTTTCTAATTGTTGTGTTATCGGTTTAGTATCAGGTTTAGTTTGACATGTACATATATTCATAAGCATAAATATGAGAAAAATATGTTTGTTTTAATGAAATTTGAGCTGGCATCGGATTCTTATCGGATTATATTAGTTCGGGTTCGATTTCGATTCGATTTTCTAAGATTGGTTCGATGTTATTAGTTTCGGTGCAGTCTAGTTTGGGTTCGATTTCGCAAAATTCCAATCCAAATTCCGAAACCAATCACAAATGAATGGTGGAACAAGGCATAAATATTTGGATATGAGCATATCCTCCTAAATCTAGCTGAATCAAGAAATTAAAAATCCATTCATCATAGCCGCCCTTAATATCAAACAAATGAAAACTTAGAGATGGGGTTTTCCTAGATGAGTAGAAGTGTTGAAAACCAATTTACCAAAGGTGCTGAATCAGTCCATGTCTCTATGGATTCACTTCTTAGAGACAATGCCCTTTTGACTCTTTGTTGGGTTTCTCATATCTAGACTTCTTGGGAGCATCCTGCAACCCCATAGTCTCCCCATAGTCTGCACAAGTAGTAATCACTTTGTACTTGTGGAAGATAAATAAACCTATCCAGCTTCTGTTTTTTTTTTTTTTTTTGGGTAAGAACCTATCCAGCTTCTTTAGATGCATGGTTATGGCTGCTATCTGTAGACACTGAATTTGTTACCTTAAAAGATCCTTCAATCAATGCTGAAGGAGGTATTGTTTACTTTCCCCTACAAATGTAGATTTTTTTTTTTTTCAGTAGTAGAAAGGGGGTATTTCATCAACGCAAATATTTGCCAATGAAAAAAGACGTAGTATGCTAGTGCAAATATTCTCCAACAAAAAAAGGGGTATTTCGCCTACAAAAATACCTATTTTCTACCAACGAAAAATAGGCTATTTCGCCGACAAAAATTCAAGCAAATTATAAGAAAAAAATCCAAAGAAAAACCCTCCTAAAAATTCCAAGGAAATCCAATACCAAGAATCTCCCTAGAGTCAAAATTCTGCCATGAAGGTCATAAAGGGTACCAGAATTCTACAGAATTGAAGGGAAAGAGCCAAGGGCACGTTTCTTTCCCTTATTTTCAGTAATTTCAATTTATTTTCCAAACTATCTTTATACACCATTGTAATAGCGAATTCCGCTTAATCTCATTTTTAGCTGTCATACTGCTAAATTTAGGATTTTCCAAAATAGAAAAATCCCCTTCTAATTGTTATACCTCAAATTAGGACTTTCAAAATGCTCATCATTATATTTCACTTCATTGTAATAGCCAAATTCCCAAGAATAGTATAAAATTATTTCCTTCTGACGAGGATGGTCCATGTTCCTCAACCCCTAGGGAGGTGGGGCACATCATACTACGTTATGACTTGATCATTACTAAGGGTACGTAAGCAGCTCGATATTCGAGCCTGATCCACCTTTTCACACACACATAAGTATTTTACCGCCGGAACTACAATATGACCTGATCCCTAGTAAGAGTACATAGGCAACTTGGCAGTATATTACACCAAAGTTCGGTCACTCCTATATATATTTCCCCATTATATCATTGTTTATATATTCTTTACTGCTTTCACATCTAGATACCTAGATTAGGGTTAGATTTGATGTTTTAATGTGCATGCTAGAATATAGATTAGGACTGATCCAACTAGGAGACTAGCCTTTGGCCGAGAGGATGGGCCCGTAAAACCTTCCCAGCATGTAATTTGACACCTACCCAAAGATTTGGGAAGACCAAAAGCTTTATCCATTGCGAGTCAATCTCTCCCCCTTTGGTGGGAAGACCTATGTAAATCATTTTGGATCCTAGACCCTAATCTAGCTGACGACTCCTAAAACATATATCCACTCTCTCCTTGAGGGTGGAACAGTGGAACCCCAAAGGTGCATGGATTTCCACCTCGTGCACCTACACCAGCACATATTACAATAGGATAATTAATGGATTGTAGCATAATGTGCATCGACTGGAGTGAAATAGTTATTTTAGGTGTGGAGAGATTAGAAAAAGGTGGAGCCAAGATGTTTAGATGTGAAATCCATATGGAGATGTATTGCATAATAACATTGGGGTCGGAATTCTAAGATTTAAAAATAATAGAATTTCAAGCACACCAAAGGGAGCTGAGAGATCTAATCCAACTCGGATTACAACGCACATTTCATGTTATTTATCTGATATGAAACTGTTTCCCCCATCTATCACACCCTCGAATGTAAATAATGAGGCGGATGTTTGTTTATCTATTTCCCAATTCCATGGCTTATCAAACCTCGAATTTCATGATGCAATTTGCGCAGGATACTGCATACCAGGTTTGAGCATAGCAGGATGGGCTTATTGTTTTTTGATGGGAGGAAGACTTATCTTTTTTGCTATTGGATTTCAATCTGCTTCGACGAAATTGGAACCGATTTTGTACAGTATCAGAACTGAGCTGGATCAAGCATCAGTTTTGGGGTTGCAGATCCAAGAAGTGTGGTATTCTTACCCTATGATCGTCGATGTTCTTCCATCTCCGCAGATCCAAGAAGTGTGGTATTCTTACCCTATGATCGTCGATGTTCTTCCATCTCCAACCAAATCAGCCTGGCCCATGCATCATCTTAAAGATCTGCTATATATTTCTGACTCGTATAGTAGCATTAAGTATATAGATCATGGGGATCATTTTTGTATAACTATAGTGGTGAACTTGGCTCGCAATGCTCTTACCAACAAAACTGTATAAACTTCCTTATCTTAATATAACTTCTTTTCTTCTCACCCAAAAAAAAAAATCACATTCATCCAAAAGTGATGATGTATAAGGTTACTAAAAAACTCAATTAATCATAATGGCCATGCTACCCAATCCTTTTAGACAATGGACATGGAAAAAGGATATAACAAGCAGTTTCTTGATCATTATTGCAAACTAGATAGGATGTATCTAAGGTATTAAAAAAAAAAAAAAAAAATCAATCTCATTCTATTAGAAAAACCATTGTTAAGGATTTTCCAAAGAAAAAACTTGAATTTTGGATGTATTTGAAGCTTTCACATATTTTTTCCAAATATAGAAGATTGTGTGGTCTACGTATATACCAAATATATGAATGATATAAAGCAAGCAATTTTTGTTTTTCGTAAAGAAGCAAGCAATATTACCTAACCTATAAAAAGAGGGGCAATTACTATCATTACCCTACACTTAGCCTATATCTATTAAAACTATCCTACTTTAAACTTCTTTTCTGAAACTACCCTGCTTTTAAACTCTTATATTTTCTTTTACCCTCATATTTTTAAATACCTAGATTGCCCTTCCTTTCCACCTAGTAACCTGCTAATTAATTTAACCTATCATTCTTTTTCTATTTTTTACTATTTTTGTCATTAAAATAGTAAAAAATGAAAGCACCCACCCGCTTCTTCTCTCTCCCCTTTTTTACTCCATTCATTTTTTTTTCTTCAAATTTTCTATCTAATTAATTTTTTATTCAACATTTCATCCTCAACGTTCTTCTTCAAATAGATCATGGTTCTAAGTATCGGTATCGTATCAGACGATATGTACCGATTTTGCTAGTTACTGATATCGTGTCGATACCGTATTGATAGCACGGTACATACAAGGGGTAAAATGATCAGAAAACTCATTTTTTAAAGGAGATTCAGGGGTAATTTGTCGGGTACAGCCGATCTAGGCCGATACCGTATTGGTATCATATCGGTTTTGCCAGTTACCGATACCCATTCTGATACTGTGCACTAAAACCATGGAACAGATCGATTCTCTTCAAAGAACCCCACTTCTTCTCTCTTTCCTCTTTTTATTCAATTCATCTTTCCGTGTTTTTTATTTTTTATTAACCTATACAACATGATTCTCGAGTCGTCACTCTTCTTCTCCCTCTTCATATTCGCACAAGCAGAAGTAGAAGACATGGGATAGAACGATACAAGATCAATCATCGGATTGTCTTTGCCTTCTTGGCGATTTCAGTTGAGAATCCATGAAAAATGGATCGATTTCAGAGAAGGAAACACACCTATAACGAAGATGAAGGAGAAGAACTGGATCACGGTGATGAAATGTTGAATAAAATATTAATTAAATAAAAAAATTGAAGGAAAAAAAAAACGAATGGAATAAGAAATGGGAGAGAGAAAAAACGGGTCGGGGTGATTTCATTTTTTACTTTTAATGATAAAAATAATAAAAAATAGAAGAAGAATAGTAGATTAAATAGATTAGCAGATTACTAGATGAAAATGAAGGGCAATCTGGATATTTAAATGAGGGTAGAAGGAGATTGTAAGAGTTCAAAAACAGGATAGTTTCAGGAAAGAAGTTTAAGGTAGAATAGTTTTAATAAATATAGGCTAAGTGTAGGAATGTAGGATAGTGATAGTAATTGCCCCATAAAAAGATGATGCTACCAGCCTTCCGCCTAATCTATGATAGATAGATAATGCCTTCATATACAATATTGCACGTACCACTGCTAGTAAAAATAGGAAAAAGGTAGAGTTTTTAACGGATGAGATCAGCCTTATTAGACTTAATCTCAGCCTTATATTAAATTTTAGATTTCTTTTTGATGGAATTATATTTAGTAAACGCATTTCAAAGCCGAGAAACACCAAAAAATTGTACTAAAGATATGAAACTCAGTTCTTTGGCACAACTCCAATCATCTCCGAGAGAGGAAGGCAATTTCGTCGTCGGAGTACTAGATCTATCTCCAATCATCGCCAATTTCTTCGCCGGAAATCAAGGCTGTTGAAGTGAGGACGTTCGTCGCGGACGCACCAGGCAGAGATCTGTTTCTTTCTTTTAAATTCCTTTTGTAATTTTTTGGCCTGTAATTTTTTGGCTTGCGCTGTAACGTGTGGTGGTCCGAGAAGCCGTTGATGAAGAACTCTTCTTGAAGACTTGAAGGCTTGGAGACTTGAAGAAGAAGAAGAAGCCGAAAGAGTAGTCATGTGATAGAAGATTACTCAGTTTTTTACCGATGGATATGGATCATTTTGCCACCACGATGGTGTGCTCGTAGTTTTTTTTTTCCTCCCCTGCTGTTGGAGTGATCTTACTTCTGTCTACTTGCTAATGGCTTCGAAGGCGCTGACGATCTCACCCTCCCCATCTACTGCTGGATCATCTTCCTTCCCCTCTTCCCATCAGGACCAGTTTTACCAGCAACCGATTGTTTCTGATGAGGAAAACTCTGATGATGAAGATACTTTCACTATCGATGAAGAGTATGAGGCCCATCTCTCCCACAGTGAGACTCACTCTCTTGCAGGTTGGATTCTATCGGGAAGGAGATACAGAAGACAATCGGTTCCTGAGGCTCTGGTCTCAGCTTGGAATACTACTTCCCCAGTTTATGTTTCCCCTCTCAAACCACATACTTATCTTTTCAAGTTCGAGCACCCCATGGACCTGTACAATGTCTTGAATGAAACTCCGTGGTCGGTCGCGGGAAACATTATTGTCCTGGAACATTGGAGAGCAGCCATGGACTGGACTTTTTCTTCTACAGATATGTGGGTTCAATATCATGAGATCCCTGAAGAGCTGCGAGATCATCAACTTGTATCTAAAATGGTTTAGAAAGTTGGTGCGGTTAAGAAACTTCTCTTTGTTAATGGAGTCCGTGGGGGGCAACGAGTGCAGTACTACAGAGCTCGAACCACGGTGGACATCACCAAGCCTCTGAAACAATCCTTAAAGTTGAAGCGTAGAAATGGGGTTACCCAGGCCATGGAGATATGATACAAGCACCTCCCTTTGTTCTGCTACTACTGTGGTCGGCTGGGCCATGATGAACAGCGGTGCTGCACCTTATTTGAAGAGGAAGAAATCCATCAAAGTGCACATCACTGCGACAAAAATGTGGCCTGTTCGCAGTTCCCTCGAAGACGCTTTCAGCCTCACCTTCGCTGCCCGGCCCCAGATGCTGTTTTGATTGAGTAGGCTCTGGCGTTCCTGCCTCAGTCTGAAACTCATGCCCCTGACCATGGTGTTGCTCAATGGCGGCGACATCCTGCAAGCTCGGCGGCAAGCTCAGGCCAAGCGGCAAATCCGGGTGGTGTACCTATTACCCCTAATAATTTCCTGATAACCCCCTCCATTAATCCTGCCCATGACCCCCGTGTTTCCCCTATATCCACTTCCCATTTCCCTTCTATTATGGAAAACTGCCATATTGATCCTTCTTACGTTAATCACCACTCCACCTACCATTCCATACCACCTCCCCTTACCATTTCCCCTTTAAATGTTCATCCACCAGCCCCCCTACCCGTATCTTCTTCTCCTATTTCCTTTAACCCTCCCTCCATTACCGATAATCCAGGGAGTCACCTTCTTATGCTCCTTAAAAATCTCCCCTAGACCCCTGAGATATCACATGCTCTAACGGCCCTCTTACCCCACTTATCCAGCTGTACTCTCTCAGACCCGCCATCTGTGACCGCAAATCACTCCCCTCTACCCCAAACCCACACCCGAAACCACCCTATTGACCAAGGGCTGCACCCTACTCCAAAGCCAGACTTTATTGACCCTCTTCATGGCGAGCAACACGTCATACCCCCACCCTCTCACGACTCAAATCACCCTGGCCGACGAGTGCAGGCTTCTAAGCGGCTGCGGTTGTCTTCAGAGTACACAGGTACAAACGATGATATGGACTTGGCTGCTGATGACTCTTCGACTTTTTTAGGATTGAAACCCGTGGAGACTGGAGGGAACCAGCTCCATGGGGGGATATGAGGCTGCTCGGGTGGAACTGTCAAGGGTTGGGGAGACCTCGACAATTCGATACCTTAATCATCTCCTCCAAGTTGACAGACCTGAGGTGGTTTTTTTAATGGAGACTAAAAGCAATGGCAAGGTTTTTGAGCAAATCAGAAGATGTGGAAACTTTAGTGGCTTTTCAATTGTGGACCCGATTGGTGCATTGGGAGGGCTTGCTTTGTTATGGAAAGAGTCTGTAAATATGACAATTCTGTCATTTGATGTTAACTTGTTTGATGCTAAAGTAAAGATTATGGACTTTCCCCCCTTTTACCTAACGTGTGTTTATGGTGATCCGGTGAAACATAAAAGAAAACTTGTGTGGGATCGTATTGTTGCGGTAGGAAGTTAAAGGCAAGGCAATTGGTTATGCTATGGTGATTTTAATTCTTACCTCTCCTGGCACAAAAAGGCTGGTGGTTCCAAATCGTGCTCTAGGGATTCTGACATCTTTAGGGAATTCCTGGATGCATGTGATTTCCTTGATCTTGGGTGCCAAGAGCCAAAATTTACATGGAATAATAGAAGAAGCGGGCAGTCGAACATCAGGATTCAGGTGGATCGTGCACTTTGCAACCCTACCTGGAGACAGACTTTTGAAGATGCAACGGTCTTTGTTAAGCCAGCAGTTAATTCGGACCACAACCCTATTGTTATTGACACTGAGGGGGGTTCTTCCCATGGACAAAGACCATTTCGGTTGGAGTCCATGTGGATGCTCTATGAGGATTGCAAGAACACTGCTGCCAAGACTTGGTCCATCTTTACTACTGGTTCCCCTGCTCACCGTGTTCTAAGAAAGACCAATCACTGCAGAAATGTCTTCAAGAAGTGGAACAGGGAGGTGTTTGGAAACATCTATGAAAATATTAAAAATCTAAAATCCCAGCTGGAGCATATTCAGGGCCTTCCCAAGTCTGTGTTCTCACAACAGAAAGAGTCTGACGTTTCAAAGCTTCTTGAGGATGAGTTACAGAAAGAAGAGGAGATGTGGAGGCAGAAGTCACGGATTGATTGGATCAGGGGAGGCGACAAAAATACTTCTTTCTTCCATATTTCGACTGTTAGAAGAAGGCATCGAAATCGGATGCTAAAGCTGAAGCACCCTTCTGGCCAGTGGTCGTCTAGTACATCAGAGGTATCTGACATTCTCTGTAATTATTTTCAGCATATTTACTCTTCAGAACCTGTGCATGATCATGCTTTGGAATTGGTTCTGGATTCAATTGAGCCTATTGTGACTAGTGAGATTAATGAGGCTCTGTGCAAAGACCCAACAATGGAAGATGTCAGGCTTGCACCTTTGCAATGGCTCCTCTTAAGTCACCTGGACCGGATGGCTTACCACCAATATTCTATCAAAAATACTGGGATATTGTGAGGGACGATTTATTCTCCCTTGTGTTGAATTTTTTTAGAACTGGTATTATCCCATCAGAGTTAAATCGTACCTACATTTGCCTTATTCCAAAAGTGGGAGTTCCTGAGACGGCGGACCAATTTTGGCCCATTAGTCTATGCAATGTGGCCTTTAAAATCATCACAAAGCTTGTTGCAGACCGCTTGCATGGAGTGTTGAACCAAATCATTGCCCCAAATAAGTCAGCTTTCATTCCTGATCGCCTTATCTCTGATAATATTATGGTAGCCCATGAGATGTTCCATTATATTAAGAAACAGAAGCGAGGTAAACACAGTTTCCTAGCCCTTAAGCTTGACATGCGAAAGGCATATGATAGGCTGGAGTGGAACTTCGTGGAAGGTATGCTCTTAAAGTTGGGCTTAGATCGGCTTTGGGTTGACGGGGTGATGTCTTATATTAAGACAGTCACTTATAATCTCTTTATTAATGGCTGCATAAAGGGTAAAATCATCCCAACAAGGGGGATTAGACAGGGAGACCCAATCTCACCGGCTATTTTCATCTTATGTTCTCAAGCTCTTACTGCTGTTATTAAGAGAGCTGAGGCTGTAGGGAATCTTCACGGTGTTAGGGTGAGGCATAGGGGGGTTGCCATCACGCATTTGCTTTTTGCTGACGACTGTTTACTCTTTTCTAGAGTTAATTTGCAGGAAGTGAACTCTCTTAAGGAGTGCTTAGATCTTCATTGTCAAGCGACGGGCCAGGCCATTAATTTGCAAAAGTCTAGCCTCACTTTCAGTCCAAACACCCATGTTAAATTCAAAAGATGGTTTTCAAGGGTGCTAAAGGTGAAATATGGAGAAGGCCCATCGAAATATTTGGGATTGCCAACTGACTTTGGTAGCTCAAAGAAGACCATTTTCAATGAAGTGAAGGAGAAAACTATGAATAAATTATAGGGGTGGAAGGGCAGTTTACTTTCTCATGCTGGCAGGGAGGTCCTCTTGAAATCAGCTATAAGCCCCATGTTAAATTTTGCAGGATCCCACTTGAAGTTGCCTGTCTCATTTCACAATGCCATCAAGAGGGCCTCCTCAAATTTCTATTGGGGTAATGCTGAAAGAAATAGAAGGATCCATTGGATTTCTTGGCCGAGATTATGCAAACCAAAATCAGTTGGTGGGTTGGGCTTTAAAGATACAAGGCTACAGAATCGAGCTCTCTTAGCAAAGGTGGCTTGGCGTTTGTGGCCAACTCCAAATTCTTACTGGGCTAGCTTTCTCAAGTCTATTTACTACCTTGCCACTGATTTCTTGCATGCAAGATTGGGTAATCAACCTTTGTGGGGTTGGAGAAGTATTCTGGAGGGGAGGGTGGTGCTTTTGGATGGTTTATTGTGGAAAATTGGTGATGGCCATAAGGTTGATATTTGGAAGGACAATTGGATCCCTTCGCTGCCCAACTATAAGGTGCAATCCCAAAGGCCTGTGGACTATGGGCTCACTTTTGTTGCTGACTTAATTGATCCAACTAGCCGCACGTGGAAGACTAGCCTCTTACAGCGCCTGTTCCAGCCTGCGGAGGTTAATGCTATTTTAAAGATTTCTCGTAGTTTCTTCGCTGAAGAGGATATTCAGGTCTGGGGTGCCTCCAAGGATGGGCGCTTCTCTATAAAGTCGGCATATTGGCTTCTTGCGAAGGAGGAGGAGGCCCAAAGGTCAAGGGCAGCAACATCTAGAGTTCGCCATTGGGAGATGATTCCAGAAAGGGTTTGGAGGAGAATCTGGAAGAATGATACTCTGCCGAAGATAAAAGCCTTTATTTGGAGAACTTGCAGTGAAGGACTCCCAACAGGCTCAGGTCTTCATGCTCGCCAAATTCCCATTGATCCAGTGTGCCCACGCGGATTTGAGAAGGAACCGGGGATCATCTCGTAGGGGTGTCAATAATACCCGGCTGGCCCGAACCCGCCCGAACCCGCCACGAGCCCCGCCCGAACCCGACACGATCCGCAGCGGCCGAAGGGCGGTCGTGGTTGAGATTTTGGCCTGACCGGGTCGGGTCGGGTCGGGCTCAAGGTGGCGGCCTAGCCGGCCACGGCCCCGACCGACCTGAATTCTTTATAAGCCTTTATATGGCTGAAAATACCAAAATACCCATAAGAGTGATAAATAACCCTAATCCCATATGACCATATTCCCTTTTCGTTTTCACTTTTCACATTTTCAGTATTCCCGTTCTTCTTCTACATCCATATGGTTGATTGTGGCGAGTATTTTTATTCATGGATGATTGTAGCAGAGTATTTTTATGGATGTTTGTGGCAGTATTTATATGGATATTTGTGGTAGATTATTATGGATGATTGTGGTAGTATTTTTATGATGTTTATGGAAGTATTTATTTATAGATGTTTGTGAGAGTATTTTTATTTATGGATGTTTATGGCAATATTCATATTTATGGATTTTTATAGATGTTTGTGAATTATTTTTATTTAAATTTACAAGTCCCTCTCTCCCTCTCTCTCCTTCCCATCTTATTCTTATTCTTTATAGAATTTTTCAGGTTTTTTTTAGATATATTCTTTGATATATATCAATCGGGTCAAGAGGGTTAAAACAGTGGTCAAGACGGGGTCAATCAGTGGCCGATTCGAGTCTCTGCCTTTAGACCCTATCGGGGTCGGGTCAGTCGGGGTTAGGGCTGAGAAAACCCTGGCAGTGGTCGGTCGGGTTGAGGGTTTCTTGGCCTGCCAGGGTTGGGTCAGGGTCAGGGTCAGGGTTTAGACCTCTAGGGTCAGGGTCAGGGTTTTGGCAGGCCCGGCCCAACCCGACCCATTGACACCCCTAATCATCTGTTGTTGGACTGTCCTTTCGCAAGAGCGGTTTGGCATGGAAGTTCTCTTCATTATTCCCCTCCTACGGATGTAACTCCCACCATTGCTGGATGGTTAGGTAGCTGGGATGTCGTGTTTCGACATGACAAAAGGTTGGCGTGTGAGGCACTGTCGAAGGTAGCTTTCTTGTGCTGGTACCTGTGGAGAGCTTGGAATGAGTTGTGCTTCAATTCTATCTGCTGGACTCCCTCAGAAGTCATCTCCATGGCAAACAAGGCTTATTTGGAATTTGCAGAGGTTGGGAAGCCTGAAGGTCTCTCGAATTCGTCTCAGGTTGCAGATAGAGACTCCCCCCCTCAAGTCTGGATTGTACCTCCAACAGGTATTACAAAGATAAACTACGATGCTGCTCTCCCGCAAGACAATGCAAAGGGTGGTCTGGGATTGGTTTTGCGAGATCATGCTGGTAATTAGAGAAAGTTTGTTTCCATTCCCATGTGTTTCAATTCAACTCTTTAAGGAGAACTGCTGGCTGTTCGTGCTGCTCTGCGGCTGGCTCTTGAGTTAGGTCTCAAGCAGGTTCAAGTTGAGTCGGATTGTAGAGAGGCTGTGAACTATATCTTGGATCACTCGTGTATAGCCCCTATCGATTCAGCTGTGGTGCTTGGTGATATTTGGAAGCTCTCTACTTCCTTTTCTTCTATTTCTTTTCACTGTATTTCTAGGGCTATTAATGGTGTTGCCGATGCCCTAGCCAGGAAAGCCCTGTCATTGGTGTGTTTGATAGATTGGCCTCTTTCTACTCAGTGGCTTCATGAGCTCTGTTCTCGTGAAGCTGCTGCTTGTACACACCCCCTTTCTCAGTAAATTTCCCTCTTAGAAGGAAAAAGGTCTCTCTTGCTCTCAGTTCATATTCGATCCTTGCTTCCTTTTTTTTTTTTTTTTAGTAAATAAAGAAAATATTAGTTACTATATTTTTCTATAATTTAATTTTTTAAGCATTTATTTGCATGCCATGTGATAAATACTGAAATGTTTAACTTCACTAGGCATAATGCTTAGAAGAAAAAAAAACGACGACATAGAACCGGGTTCTTATAATCATAAGCAGGCACGGAATCATTCAAAGTCGATTCCGATCCGAATCGAATCCAAATCAGCTTGAATCAGTTCGGTCCATCTGTTTTTAAGCTATTTTATAGTGAAAATAGTTACAATTTAGGAATCGAGAATCGGTCCTTGAATTGGTTTGATTCAAGGTGGCTTACAATGAAAATGACTAGGTATCGACCGATTTGGATCTGATTCAGACAATAACAATTAGGAACTGTGGAAGTTGGGATTAGTATCAGCCGATTCCGATCTGTATCCGCCTATTCACAGATTCTCTTTTCTTAAAACCCTGCATAAAACCCCCACTCGGCCACAACCATCGCCTGATTGGTGATGAAAACGATTATCTCTCAAAACTTTTCGCCAAAAAGGGAACTCTGTAAATATATAGGGAGCCAAAAGCGAAAAAGCATGTCTTAGGAAGACAGCAACGAGGCTACCAAGATCACACGGCCTCGGAAAATTATCTCCCCCAGTACTGGGGGCGATGTTGTGCGCATTGTGCGGCGCAGCACCGCCCACGTGTGCACAGTGGGCCCCATCGTGCACACATGGGCGGTGCTGCACAGCACCTCCCCAGTACTAGGGGCGATAAGGACCCCACGGCTTCCCACTTTGCTGTTTCCGTTCCTCTTTGCCTCTCCTTAACATGGTTCGTAATCTTGGTATCGGTATCAGGTCGGTGGATCGGATCAAGATTAACCAAACTCGTGACAAATATGACGCTGTTGCCCTTGTTTTTTGTAAAATAAAAATCCATTTTTTTTCTTTTTTATCCCTATTCGTACAGGTAGATCGGATTGGTCTCGATCGATACCATTCCGATCCGGCCAAAGTCGGCCTATCCGTGCTCCTTAGACCTCTTTTTGTCCGTGATACATGCACTCCTCTTTTTTATGCTTAGTCTTATATCTAAGCTTTAGTGCGTATGCTTAAAAGTTGAAAAGAACATCTCTTTTTATACTTTATAGTATCACGATGCTACCATGCATGAGGTCCCAGGTGTTTATCATGGTTTGAGAATCAGAATTAGATTGGAATTGACTTGATCTGATTTTGATCCGGTCGATTCGTATTGGATTTCTAGGGTTCATGTTGATTCGTATTGGATGATTTTGATCCCATTGTTGATTCCATTTAAAGCTTAGCATTGTTCATAATCTCGGATCGGTCGATATTGGTCAGACCGAATTGATATCGGTCAAGAATGTATCCTGACTGATTCAAAGGTACGTCCAAAGTGTAAAATGTTAATTAAAATTGATTTTTGTTAAAAAGCAGGGGTAAATCTGTTCAATCTAGCCGATCTGAATAGGTTTCGGCCTTGACCAATATTTGAGACCGATCTCATGATGAAAAACCATGATGCTTGTTGGTTGATTTTGGGATGTCAATTTGGAATTGGAATTGAAACCGACTGTTTAAACCAAATCAAATCGAAAAAGTGGTTCGATTTTGATTTTGGAAAATGGATTTTATTTCGATTCAGTTCAATTTTAAAAGTTAAAAGTGGCGGTTTGAATTGAATCAAATTGAACCAACTAAAATGGATTCAAACTGAATAAAATATATTTGAATCCAAAAACCAAATATGAATCTAATGAAATCAAATAAGTTGATAGAAGTTTCAAAGCCTAATTAGACCAAATAAGAATCGAATCAAATGGTATCAGTTTGATTTTGATTTTACCTTTTTAAATTCATTTACTTTTTATAAATTACATGTCACCCCTTGGTCTTTAAACGAAACTCAAATCACCCTTTGGTTTTTTAAAATATTCATCTATCTCCCTCTATAGTAATATTGGTGTTAGTTAGCTGTTAGTTATTGGTGTAAAAGGACTATTTTACCCTTGTATTAAAACATTAGAATTAAATGTACAATACAAAGGTAAAATCGTAAATCAACACTGGTCAAGGGTAGTTTAAGAATTTAAATTTATTTAACTGGCTGACATCATCACTTAACAACATAAAACTAACGGTAGGGACTAATTTGTCATATTGGGGTCTAATATGGGGGGTGATTTAAGTATTTTCACAAATCAGGGGGTGATTTGAGTTTCATTTAAAAATTAGGGGGTGTCATGTAATTTATCCATTTATATTTAATGTATTAGGGGTGCAAATTTGGCCCTGTCGGCCCTGAGCCCGAACAGGGCTTGGGCTTAAGATTTCTGGGCCTGAGGGCGGGTGAGGGCCAGAAATTCATGGCCCTGAGTCAGGGTCGGGTCGGTTCCTGGTTGAGACCTCGGGTTCAGCCCGACCCTGATTTTGACCCTACTTTGGCCCTTTAGTTAGCTTTTGAATTTTAAATTACCCATTATAGGATAAAATACTGCTCCCGCTTACAGCTTGTCTTCAACCTATTTACTTAATTACCCTTAAATTACATGTATTGTTCCTAAAATACCCAAACCCTAGTCGCTAAACCCCAACAATATCCCAATCTAACCCTAAAAATGTACCAACCCCTTTTATATTCTCATTTTCCCTGTTGTTGTCGTCTCCACGCCTCCACACCTTCTCAATCGAACCCTTGACGTTGACGACTTGACGGAGCTGTTGCTCGCCGCTATTGCAATTTCTGCAACCCAATACTTTTGACTTCCTTCTAGCTCTCATTTGAATTGAACCTCTGCGACTATACCTGTCGACCCTCTCTAATTTAACTGGTAAGTCTTTCTCTCCCTTCGTTCTACATTCTTATCTATTTTTGCATTTTTAATTAATGTATTTGACTTGTTTTCTTTGTTTCCACTTTCCAGGCTGCATATTGTTGGAAATCTGGCGTATTATTCATGACTTTAGAATTTTAGAAGCTTTGCAGAGAGAGAAACATAGAACATTGGCACCGGCCAGGGACCCCAAACCATTCATGTGATTTCTCCAAGAGATGTTCCATTTTATTTTCATGGAATCTGCCCCAGATAGAGCATTCTTAATTTCTCAAACCCCTTTCTATTTTTTCATTCAACAAAGGAGAAAAAAGAAGCATCGTAATTCAGGGTCAAGGTCAGGGTCAGGGCCAACCTGACCCAGCCCTGCCTAATCAGGGCTAATTAGGGCAGGCTTGGGCTGGGCTATCTAGGCCCGTCAGGGTCAGGGTTAGGGTCAGGGTTTTAAGATCCTGAGTCAGGGTCAGGACGGGTTTGGGCCTAGATAAGGGGAATCAGGGTTGGGCTAGGGTTTCAAAAAGTCCGACCCAACCCGACCCTGTTGCAGCCCTAAATGTATCCTGAATCAAACCGAAATCAAACCGAAAAAATCAAAACCGGACTGATTGGCACCCATAGACAGCTGGTGATCCTTTGATGCATTAAAGAGATGGAAGTGAGATAAGGTAAAGATATACGGATTAATTAAGAGTAAATTACACGTCACCCCCTGGTTTTCAAACGAAACTCAAATCACTCCTTGGTTTTTGAAAATATTCAAATCACCCCCTTTATTAGACCCCAATATGACAAATTAGTCCCTATCGTTAGTTTTATGCCGTTAAATGATGATGTCAACAAGTTAAATAAATTTAAATTCTTAAACTACCCTTGACATCCAAACAAAAATTTAATTCTAATGTTTTAGTACAAAGGTAAAATAGTTCTTTCACACCAATAATTAATAGCAACTAACACTGTTATTGTAGAGGGGTCAGATGAGTATTTTAAAAAATCAAGGGATGATTTGAGTTTCGTTTGAAAATCAGGGGGTGACATGAAATTTACCCATTAATACCCATTAATTAATTCGACCTGCCGTTAAAAATTGTTATTAATTAGTGTAATCAAACAATGGTCGTACAGTTTAAAGCTGTGCTTTATTGTTGTCTTCCACAATAATTTTACAATAAAAAATCCATTGGAATAAGTGAAACACGGATGCACGTGTGGTTCCAAATCTTTCTTCTCTTTTGTTGTTTGGGCAGTGACCCACCTAACAAGGAAGAATAATGGGAGCTTTTAGGGCTTTCTTCCCACCTAAAAGAAAAAAGCTTTGCTGGTATATAGTTATTCGGTAAATTACATTGTCACCCCCTGAGATTTGTATTAAATACAGAGCGATCCCTTATGTTTCTAAATTATACAGCCACACCCCTTGAGTGGATGGTAAATGGACGGTGTTAAATAATATATTTTAAATACCAATTTTGCCCTCTTCTAATATCCTATTAATATCCAATGGGAAATTCCAACAAAACCCCTTTTACCCTTATGTACAAAACCCTCTTTCTTCTCCAGAAACCACTGTCCTCTCCGGCGATCTGCAAGGGAGGAACTATCGACTTTCATTTTACATCTTAAACAAAAACCCTTCTTATTCAACATTCTTCTTCAACCTTCATCTTCAAATTCCGACAGAGGCATCTCGGCCAGGAAGGGGGAGGGTGGGGGTTCAGAGAAAATTATTGATTTTTGCAGAACAAAAGTTCAATCATGTAAACAATGGGAGGGTTCGGTTCAACGTATCCATTCACGTAATAGAAAGCTTTCCACTTTATGATTAACTTTTGCCATAACTCTAGGGCACGCAAGCTCACTATCACCACCCCTGAAACTAGCCCAAACATAGACGGCAACCACATCAATAAATCCAATTGTGTCACAATATCCAAAGGCATCATTTGAACAAGGGATGATTGCATCTCAATCGGTCAAGGCCCAATCAATACCACCATTAATGAGGTTACTAGCGGACCAGGACATGGAATTAGGTATTTTTTCCCTTGATCCCTAATCCTAATTTTCAAGAGAAACCCAGAAAATGTGTGGCTTTAACCAATTCAATGTTAACATTGTGGGTTTTATGTTTAAACAACAAAGTTGGTAGCCTTGGCAAGTATCCAGATGAAAAGGATGTGAATGGAGTTGCAGTGACAAGCTGCACATTATCGAACACAGAAAATGGTGTTAGTTAAGCAATCTCCTAAACCTAAGAGTCTCTGTTTACAGAATTTTCCAGATCCGACCAAAACCTTCACCAGGTCATACTCGACTCACAAGATCTCAAGCATTGATGAAGAGAAGTGGGAGGTGCAAGCGTTTAAAGATTGACGATTACGATTCCTAAGCGTTTAAAGAGAGTGGATAGCGAAACCTCTCTGTGTGTTTGTTCTTCAAGAGTTGAGCTCTAGCACTTATGCATAACCCAGGGTTTAATTTCATCTTTTTTGTTCAAGCAAATTCAAGCCTGGAGGGGAGATGGGGTGTGGTGGTGTTAGGTTGCAGTAGGTAGGGGCAGGTGGGTTGGGTTGCAGCAGGTGGTGGGGCCAGTGGGGTTGCAGAGAAGAAGAAAAAGAAGAAGAAGGAGAAGAAGAAGAAGGGGGGATGGTGATGGGTCCCATTAACTCTATTTCAAGGATAAAATTAGAAAAAGGAAAAAATTGAGCAATTAGGGGTATATTAGTCATTTTAAGTCATGAATTATCAGCACCATACCAATTAACGGGAATGATATAACGGAGTGGGGCTGTCTGTAATAACTAACCAAACCTCAGGGGGTGTGGCTGTATAATTTAGAAACACAGGGGGTCGCTCTATATTTACTACAAACCTCAGGGGGTGGCAGTGTAATTTTTCCTTTTTTTGTTTGGTAAAGAGGAATTTTATTGATGAGAGGAGTCTTTACAAGCAGTCTTTACAAGTAGTAGTATCTGCAGCACAAAGTTGCAAAAGCCACTGAGAGGTTGTTGACCACAGAATCGGAGATTCAACTGATAGGGCTGCCCTAGCCAAAGAATCCGCTACAGTGTTGGAGGATCTTGGAACAAAAGCAAGACTACATGAAACAAAAGTCTTTTGCAAACAATTAATATCATAGCAAATGCTATAAATTTCCTTCTCCACCTGAGAACCTTCACCTAGCTGAATAATCAACTTTTGACAATCCAATTCAACCATGACATGGGTAAAGCCAAGTGTTGCCGCATGTAGGAGTCCAACCCGAATAGCGTAGGCTTCTCTAATGAAAGCTGAATCACACGGAATACCACAAGAGTTTGCTGAGATAGGTGCTAGCTCCAGATTCATCTCTCATGATAATACCAATGCCTCTATGTTTTGTCTTTCCATTCCACATAGCATCACAATTTACTTTAATAACATTCAGTGGAGGAGGAGTCCAAGTAGATCTTGTAATCATTTGCAGAGTAGAAGAGTCATCCTTAATTTGTGAGAGAGTCTGACCATTGGCTGATGTAGCTTCCCAAAATTCTATATGTGCCTTCTCTGCAATGAGAATAACATCTGTTGGAGACCATAAATGTTTTTTGAAAATAAGGTCATTTCGTGCTCTCCATATATACCAAAATATGAAAGTTGCCAAAGAAAATCTATTTTGGGCCAGTTTTTTATCCTCCTGAAAAATGATATCCCAACTTTTAAGCCAATCTTTTAAGCATGGGTTCTCAACTTGTGGCGTTAAATGCGCCAATGAAGATCCAAACCACACAGCCCTAGAGAAAGGGCATGAAAGGAAAATATGCTCCACCGTTTCAAGAGGATAGCCACAACGTAAACAAGACGGGTCTATAGGGATTTGTTTCTTGAGAAGGCCTTCACCTGTTGCAATTCCATCAGCACAACTCTTCGAAAGGAACATTTTAATCTTTGGAAGAGCCTGAGCATTCTATATGCGTTTCCAACAGTAATCATCCATTACTTGATTATTTTTTGTATGTATGGAAGAGGATGGCTTATTTTGAGAGACTGTAGCCCTGTTATTTGTAAGGATATGATACATCGATCGTACAGAAAAAATACCTGATTTGGAGCCGCCCCAGGTCAATTTATCCTCCTGTGGGTAAAGATTGAGATGAATCTTGAGAATCTCTTTTATATCTGCAAGTAGACAGAAAGCATTTAGAAGATTCATTTTCCAAGTCCTTGTGTGATGATCAATAAGCTCAGAGACTTTCTCCAAGGGACAATCATTTGGTCTACTGGACCGAATTTTAAAATTCCTTGAAGTAGGGATCCAGTTATCTTTCCATATAGAGATGTTTTGTCCAGTACCTAAAATCCACAAAAGTCCAAGAGAAAGACATTTTCTACCTTCCAATATACTTCTCCATCCTTAGGATGGTTGGTGTCCAATCTTTGCCTGCATAAAATCAACATTTGGAAAATAGATATTTTTCATTAATCTAGCCCATGGTGAATCAGGATAAGACCATAGTCGCCATGCTGTTTTGGCCAGAAGAGCTTGACTATGGAGTTGTGGGTCTCTAAATCCAAGGCCCCCTTTTTGTTTGGACTTGTAGAGTCTATCTCAAGAAATCCAATGAATTTTATGAGTCTCAGAAGAGTCATCCCAGAAAAAATCTGAAGTCGCTTTTTTAATATCATCCAACACAGAATGAGGCATTTTAAAATGTGGCCCTGCAAAATTTGTCATTGGAAGAACCAATGCTTTTATACGTACCTCCTTGCCAGCTGTAGAGAGAAGAGATTTCTTCCAACTTTGTAAATTTGAGAGTGTTCTTTCTTTAATATTCTGAAAAAGCAATTTTTAGACATGCCAAAATCAATTGGTAAGCCCAAATATTTAGAAGGACCTTCGCCATAGGGAATTTTCAAAACTCTAGAAAACCATCTCTTGAATTTATGATGAGTATTTGGGCTAAAAGTGATACGGAATTTTTTCAAATTTATTTGCTGGCCAGAAGCGGTACAATATAGATCTAGATAGGACTTCCATGCTAATATGTCTTTAATATGTGCTCTTCCAAATAATAAGCAGTCATCTGCAAATAATAGGTGAGAAATTGGATTGCCCCGCTTTTTAATTCGAATTCCCTAAATTTCACCATTAGCTGCTACCTTATTAATAATGGCTGAAAGTGCTTGAGCACAAATAATAAAAATGGCCGGGGAGAGAGGGTCTCCCTGTCGGATACCTCTAGATGGAGATATTAGGCCACATTCTGAGCCATTAACCAACAAACTATATGAGACAGAGCTAATGCATGACATAACAAGATTAACCCAAATTGCAGAAAATCCCAGTGCGAGAAGCATCTTTTCAATAAAAATTCAGTTGATTTTGTCATAAACTTTTCGCATATCTAATTTGATGGCCGTAATTTGAGAATGATAGTTGCTGGTTCTATGTTTAATATAATGAAATAATTTATGTGCAATAAGAATGTTATCAGAAATATACCTGTCAGGGATAAATGTTGACTGAGAATGATCAATTACTGATTCCAGAACTTTTTTGAGATGCAAGGCGATCAGTTTTATTATGATCTTCACCATCACCGAGCATAAATTGATAGGGCAGAATTGATCTGGAGAATTTGCCTCCTTGGATTTAGGTATGAGACATATGAAAGTACGATTCAAAGCTTTGGAAAGATTCCCATGAATAAAAAAATCTTTCACAAAAACAAAAATTTCCTTGAACTCCTCTTCAAGGAAATCCCAATATTTTTGAAAACTTTTTGGTGGAAAGCCATCAATACCTGGAGATTTGAGTGGGGCCATAGAGAATAATGCAGCTTTCACTTCCTCCATGTCTAGACTCTTAGAGAGACCAACATTCACCTCATCAGTAATGATAGGTTGAATCCCTTGAGTGACCTCCATAATAGCCTCTACATTGGTAGGATCAACTTTATATAGATCTTTGAAATACTTGCATAAAAGATTTTGAACTTCACCTTCAGAAGAGGTCCACCGTCCATCTGGATATTTCAATCTTAGAATTTTATTATGATGGCGGTGTTTAAGAGTCATCATATGGAAAATTTTTGGGTTTTGATCTCCTTCTTTAAGCAAATAAATTCTAGATTTTTGTTTCCAGAATAATTCATTGTTCTGCAATTCTCTCTCCAATGTCTTAATGATTTCATCTTCTTTGGATGGGGAAAAATTAGGCTGAGATTGTAAAGCAGTCAACTCCTCAGTTAATTGCTGAATTTTAAAATGAATATTACCAAAGCATTCCCTGTTCCATTTCTTGAAAACCTTCTTAGAGTTGGCAAGCTTATGACAGAGACGTTGAGCCGGGGAACCTGTGAAGGACAAACACCATCCATGCTGCGCCACTTTCCCACAATCTGGGTGAGTAAATCACATATCTTCAAATCTAAAGGGTCTAGCCTTTTTTGGGAGACAACCAAAAGTATCAAGACATAGAGGTGAACGATCTGAGCCTATGGCTGCTTTAATGAAAACTGCATAATCAGGGAGGTCCTGAATCCATGCAGTATTAGCAAATCCTCTATCCAATCAAATCCGAATCAAATAAGAGCCCTTTCTTTTATTACTCCAGCCTCCAGGTGTAGAGGGGTCCATGATATCCCAAATCAATGAGATTGCAGTCATTAATAAAATGTTGAAAAATTTCACGATCTAGACTTGAGGAAATTTTTTAAAGATTGAATTGTTAAGGAACTCCTCAAACCTTGACATTTCCAACTTAAGATTTTCATGATGATCCGTGGGACTGATTTCCCCAAGCCACCACAGGGCCAAAAGATAAAAAAGTCTGAGAGTCAAGAATAGTTTCTTTAGATGCCAAAGTAGACTCTTCAGTAGGTTCAGAAGCAGTATCATACTCCCTTCTTTGTCTCTTGGACGATGGTGACAATAAAATTTCACGGAGATCCGGATTTGGAGAGGGTGGGATGGGTTGAGAGTAAATAGTAGAATGTGCATTGGGCGGTGTGGTGGGTCATTAAGATTAATTGGAGGGGTATGGGTCGATTGAGGTTGTATTGGAAGGGGGGTAGAAGTGGGAATAGAAGGATAAGGATGAGGATTAGGAGCTGTAGATATGGACACGTTGGATAGCAATGAGAGTAATTGCATGATAGTGTGAGTTCTGGATTTTGAGAAAGAGGGAGGTTAGAAAATTTTGGGGTTTGTGAGGGAGGGATAGGGATGTCATTAATAGGATGCATGGTAATAGGGGCTTGCTGCATGAAAATAGGAGATACAAGTGGATCATTATCCACTATCGGTTGGGGAATATGTTTTTTTTATTTTTATACGGTGTTCAAAACCAAAGAGTGGAAATTGGTCCAGTCTCACATGCCATTGACTGAGTCATCCAGACTAGAAGATAGGTCACAATCACTTTCCCTAGATAAAAGGCAGTGGATACAAGAGGGTTGGAGAAAACTGAAAGGCGGTTGGAGTTTCGGAACCGACAATAATCTCGGTGTTGGTGGCACCAAAGTCGACTTCACCTGCAAACACACAAAGCAAGCAAAAAAGGTAGGTGTCATCATAGGGTGCGCTTAACTCGTTGAACATCCACAACAACCGTTGACCAAGGGGTCTGTTAATGTCGGCGAAGGCTTTGACCGTTTCCATGAGCAGGAGAACTACGAAATGGCCGTGACCAAGAAGATCGGCAACGAATACGACAAATATGGTGCAAATCTTCTGGACAATCCATTCGGTGATGGAGCCGAAGCCGCGAATCAAAGAGACTGTTGCCATAAGGGGGAGAAAGAGGGCGGAATCGGATGATGCAGTTCTGAGATGGGTTAAGTGGAAGGCAAAGACCCTTGTGGAAATCCTTGAACGCCACAAAATCCAACTCATCTTGTAACAATAATCTCCTTAAAAAGGGACAAACGAAGAGAAAAGCAAAAGAAACCAATGAAAGACACACAGGGAAGAGGTGGGTAAGGAGCGGTGCACTGACTCGAAGTTTGGGGACAACAGAACTGAAGAAATACCAAAATCACTTACGAGATTAACAGAGTATGACTAAGAAAGAAAAAGATCGAGAAAACTGCGGGGCAGGAAAGAGAGGGAATGAGGAAAAGAGGGTAAGAGGGAAGCACGCCACTGGGGCGGAAGCGAACACACCACCGCGGCGGAGAGATTTCACGCCACAGAGGCGGAAGGGTTACATCTTGGCTTGGCAACCATGAACGGGGAGGTGGCAGGAATGGGTTGCAGATGCAAAACGATGGACCTGGAGCCTTAGGGTTTTAGGAAAGAAAATTTTGACAGAAAAATACATGGAATTTTCAAGATGAGATGTCATATTCAAACTCGGTGGGGGAATACGTTGAATGGGTCTTGAAGAGTCACCCAAAGAAGTATCTCGACCATGTGGAAAACCATCGTAGAAGTCCGAGGTTCCTCGGCTGAAGCGAGGGATCTGGAATGTTCAATGACGGTGGAAACCTTCGCCGGAGAACCCATTGGCAGTGCCGGAAAAAAATGGAGGAACCCCTACCTCTAACCTCCTATCACTGGAGGAAGTATTGGAACCCGACGTCATATACCTTGTAGGTGCTCTCTCGCAAAGTCGACTGTCCGGACTTAATCCCTGAATATCAGACGTAAAATGGCGTCGATTAAATTCTGGACAAGGGAGCACCATATCACAGCCGTGAATACTACGGTGAAGAAGTTCGGCATCATACAATAAGGTGCATCTTTGGTCGTCATGACTAATAACACCACAAAAGAAACAGAATAATGGGAGCTTTTCATATTTTATGTTCAAAACATGGCCTGAACCATCTCTCCTTTGAATCTTGTATGTTTGCTTTATCGGCTTGGTAATATCAATAAGCACCCTAAGCCGGATATATTGCACTCTATTGCCCCCTTTCATATATGTAATAAGCATCGCTGTCGATGGCGAACCGAATCTGGGTGCTATCTTCTTTGCAAAGTCCAGAGTGAGTAGTTCATCGGGGGACTGCATGTAATTGAATCCAAAACAGTGTATGAGTGAAATGTTGAACAGTGATGGCCACTGAGAGGGGGGGTGAATCAGTGGACTATAAAAATCTTTTCCTTCAAGCAGGTTCACCTCCTAGATCACCTGTTGAGATCTTTAACACTCACCGCAACCAACCACACGCCTTCTTAAAAGGCAAACAGGCACACAACCACACTCTAACTAGCACTCTTGACACGATTACATACAACCACAATCAATCGATATCGCACGCCAAGAGTCGCTAAACAAAGTGTCGCTAAGAGTCGCTATGTCAACGTTGGAGATCCTCACTCAAGCACACCGACTCAATCACAACCTGGAGGATCTCGAATACAAACCACAAAATCGTACACACCCCACCCGCACTAAAGGCTCTACCAAGTGTACACCCATCCCGCAGAAAGGCACTTCTAACCAAAGCAAGCAAGCATCCACAACACGTAGATATACGTGCTTCCGGCAAGTTGCCTACGTGCACGAGTAATGGTTACTTGGACCTCAAGATCTACTCATCACTAATTTTTCCAAAGATAAACCGAGAAGCCGCACTCCACAGCAGATGATGTTTCAATCACACCTATGACTCGGACATCCGACCTGCTTCTATCTCTAAGTATAGAGACAAGGGTGTTACCCCAATGGTTTTCCCACCACTAGTAACCAACACTCGTGTCCGGATGCACCTGGACAACTCAATAAAAATAATTGGGTTTATACAAATGCCCTACAATGAAATCCACATAGCATAGGTCATGGCGGTATAACCTAGCTAGCATATGCAATGGAAATACGATATATCAAACACAACAGCAATAAAGTGTAGAAAATCTCACAACCATGCTTGTCTTTGATCACGATGTCCGATGATGGAGTCGGCAACTCGCGGCTCTTGGAATCTTCAATTTCTCCCAATTTGATGGAGAACTAAAATCTTCAATTGTGCTCACACTGGAGTCCTGGAGTGGTTCCTGGCGTGTGGGAAACCTTGTCTTCTTCCTTTTCTTTCTTTTCCTTCTATTTCCTTCCCTTTCTTTTCTTTTCTCTTCTTTCCTTTCCTTTCCTTTCCTTTCCTTTTCTTTTTCTTTCTTTCTTCTTCCTTTCTTTCTTTTTGCACTAAACCTTCCTTCCTTCTTCTTCCTTTCTCCTTCTTCTTTCTTTTTCCTTTTCTCTTTTCCCTCTTCCTTCTTGGCTACAACCACCTAAAGAAGTTCGGTTCTATGATTTCGAATATCAATGGCATCAAGGAAGGGCTGGAGACATGAGATAGAGAAGGAGACTCAAGTCATACAACACCTCTTAGGGCTTAGGGCTGCAACCCCTTTTTTTCTTCTTCCTTCCTTCTCTTTTCCTCTCTTTTTCCTTCTCCCTTTTTCTTCTATTTTTCTCTACACAATTCTGAAGCTTCTTTTTCATTTCGGAGAAAAAGAAGAACCATTTCTCTCTTCTTTCTACAAAAGATCAAGTAAAAGACTAAATAGCCCTTTTTAGATGGACCAATGGAATTTACATAAAAGGAATCTTCAATCAAGCATTAATTAAAGTACTTCTCTTAAGGTAGAGAGAGATTGGCACAATTTCCAAAGTATTTTTTGAAGAACCAATCAAAAGCTTTTAAATGGAATCAAAAACTTTTTGAAAAGCTTTTTAACTCATCCATTCACAGCCTTCACGTGAGAGAGTAATGATTTCCTTTTTTTGAAAATCTCTTCAACTTTGATAATTTCAAAAATAGCCCCTCTAACCTCACTTATTTATGTGATCATAGACATTAATTATATTTATTTGCATTTAAACCCCTGAGACCAAAAAGTGATCTTAAGCTGTTGGCCGAGAGCAAAATTTGAAATCCAACTTTCTAGATTTGCTTCTAATTTGCGCATCCAAACGGAAAAAATCATAACTCCCTCATTTGACGTCGGATTGACGAACCGTTTGAACCGATGGAAAGAAGACTCGACGAACTAAAATATTCATGTAGAATACTTCATCCAGTTCTATCAATATACCCTCCAAAAATACCGACGAACACGCTGCTAGTGCGAAAACCTATAAAATCAATATTCTTAATGCACCTAGCCTTCACCCAAGGCTGTATACGGCATCCAAACACTACAATGAACAATCTCATGCTGCCACATAATCCCTGGACGCTCCAGTATCATTGCCAACATGCCACGACACTGTCAAATGACCAAAATGCCCCTGGATAACTCCCAAACACTATGGGACCTCTGTATACACTGCCATACCCCTGTAATGATATCACTGTCGTAATGAACACTGTAAGAACTACTGGGGATGGTGAGGATACAATCCAGTCACTGCCTGCACTGCCATAAGCATGTCTACTCAACTAGAATGCTGCTTGACTGGCCTGAGCGTTATAACTGCACCAAGATGCATTGTGTTGACCACAACAACACACATGCACTGTGTTGACAACAATGAAAACCAACACACAGTCACTGCCATCTGCACTGTGTGTTCAACATGAAAGTCCAATCTTTACTTGAACACCACCTTTCCAGAATAATAAGGTTATTTGAGACTAACCTTGGCCCTTCATTGAGAACATTTTGTAGATCGAGACCATGTTGAAACTGAAATAAAAACATGTCTTTCGCATAAGCGACCACTGTAACAGGAAATCTTGTATTCCAAGCTCTAAGGAGAGCCTCATCAATAGCCTGACGGCGATATGGCTTGCCAGCAAGAATTCGCCCCACTAGGGTGAGGTCCCAAGTATGAGCCTGGGTTCCTTCAGAAACCTCGTTAAGCAGAAAAACATCTTTGTCCTCCATGGGAGGGACTACAGAGAGTACCCTTGAAGGCTGTAGATCTTGAGGAATTAAGCACAGTGCGCTGTGGGGAAGACATGGCTTAAAGAAAAAAAACAAAATAATAATAGTTGAAAGCACACCAAAATGGCAATCGAGATCGTCTACGGCACCCTGGCCTGAGCGGCGCATAAACAGGGCACCCTGCAATGACTGCCTTACCCCCGCTCGGGCAAGGGCAAAGCGGTCATTGCAGGACGACTTGTATGTGCGCCGCTCAGGCCGCTCTGCCCGTGGCTCCGTAGAAGATCAGGGTCCCAAAATGGTGGATGAACCAGGAACAACAAATATTTTCTACACAATCCACTTAAAAAATCTTAATTAAACCGTCAAAAAATAATTACCATATGGTATATTAGATTGATCCAAATTTTTGTGGATAGATTCATATGAGAGACTATTTGATTGAATTTGACTTTGAAATTTAACAAATAGGTAATAAAAGATCATATCCTCTTTATCTAACAGTTGAAATTGCCACATCACCAATATAGCTCAAAATGGTGGATTGCTTGTGAAGCCCTTCCAAAATGAAATCATATAAAGACATTTTACTAATTAAGTCTAGTAAATTTAGCCTAGGTGAGGATTCTCTGAGCCAATGGGGTGGGAGAGCTAAACAATGGAAGCGCTGGCCACAGTTCATCAATAGGGGGTTGAGATGAGAGAGTGTCAAGAGGAGAGAGATAGAGATAGAAAGAGAGTTAGAGTGCCTTTTCCCACATAGTCAATGTTACATATAAAAAAAAATAAAGAGTAAATTACTCTGCTAACCTTGTTGACAAATACCTGGATCTCCTCTACCTTTCTAACAAATACAACCACACCCCCTAATGCTATCTAGGCTAAAAGAAGAGAAAATTACTAGGACCTCCCCTAAAAGTATAGAGTTTGGATCAGCTCCACATATGTGGAGGATATTTATTCTCCACATAAGTGAAAAGCTGACACTTGTTATGACCCAAACGGAGAAGAATACCACTCGTTAACGTTGTTCTTTGGGTTTTTTGTTTTTACCCTTTTTACCACGGACTTAACTCCTCTTAGGTTCCCTGTCCAGTCAGGTTCGTAGGTTCCTCTCATAGGAGGCCGAAAATGACGACCTCACCCCCTGCCCGAACACACTGACCGGGTGGGATGAGGTCGTCATTTATGCCCTCCTTATGAGAGGAACCTACGAACCTGACCGGCCAGACAACCTGGAAGAGAAAAATTATTTTACCACACAATTAAGTGGGACCCAATACTGCTTAAGAATGAATATTTTATTTAGCATTCTTGTTTGTTTCAACTTTTTATTCACCTGTTCTTCGTCTTCTCCTTCGGAGAACCCGACGGCACTCACCCTGGCCCCACAGCCCTTTCCTCCTTCCCTTGTCCCCGCCCCTTCCTTTCCCTTCAACCCCACCCCCACTCAGAGCGATGTTCCTTCCGCAACCCTCCCCTACATATCCACCCCACCTTACACATTAGAGCTCCCTCCGTGGGAATCATTTCCAATCGACTGTGATTCCTGTGAACTAAGACATTAGACTCCGTCTTCCATTCTTGAAACCCAGTTGGGTTGTTACCATGAATCTCTATAGAAGCACGGGATTTTACCATATTTGAAGAGCACAGAGAAGCCAATTTTGTTGATGATGTTAATGACAATGAAGAACAAGGGAAGAAGACGAGGTCATTGTCCATGGCAGGCTGAGAAAGCATAACAAAGAGATTTTTACTACCCTAAATCTTGCCTATTACCATCTCCAGCTCCTCAAGCTTCTAGAAGATCGATGCATTTCCCGATTCAAGCTCCAAACGACACTGAAAGTCTTCTGCTTTCTGAGTATCCAAATCATCAATTCCCAATCTTTTACACTGTTACAATCCCATTTCTCACCCCATTTGATGGCCAAGGAAGCCAATTCCAGTTTATGTCTTAGAGCCCAAATTACAGAATAAACAAACCTTATGTTGGGTTGTTGAGGTAACTCTGTAGTCTGCTTGAGTATTTCAAGAAATCCATCAAGAGTTGGCTCGTTGGGTTGCAGGGTTCGTCTTCATGTAACTCGAAATCACTCGAACCGAAGTGAGAAGAGGGATGGAGTGATGAAAAATAAATTGTCTATGGAGATGGGTTTGAGAATGGGTGAACTGAGATGGAGTAGCAAAGGAGTAACAAGAGTAGATAACCTGTGAAGAATAAGTGAAAGGTGGATGAAAAGTTAAGGCATAAAACAAGGGCAAGGAGGATTTACAAGTAGGTTTTTCTAATCCTTGCAGCGAGATTGATGAGCGCCATTAGTGTTTTTAGGAGCCTACAGAGAGAATGGAGCTTAGAAGGAAGATTTGCAATTGGGTTCTTCTGATCCTTGTCGGAATGAGACGAAATGTGTTTGAGTGCATGAAGCTTAGAATTGTGCAGAGAGACTGGAGTCTGAGACGATTGACCTGAGAGAGACGACGTCCAGGTTTTTTGAAAACAATGTTATCGCCAAATAGTCTCTAGTTTTACCGTCTGAAAACAAAAGTTAACGGACGGTAGTCTTCTCTGATTGAGTATAACACGTGTCAATTTCTCATTTGTGTGGACAGTAACTACCCTCCCCATATGTGGAGCTTATCCGGACTCGTAGTATATGAACTTTCCCTTTGTTTCCAAAATATACAATCAACCTCATTTGACTAACACGATTAACAGAAAGAAAGAAGAAAAGATGGTTTTTCTTCTTCTTATTCGGATTGAATCGAGATCGTGAGGTCACTGTTGATTCCGATCCGAATCAACCGATTCACCTATCCAATTCCCCCAAGTTCTTCCTCGAAATTAAGAAAAGCTTATTCTTTCACCACTCGCCCCAAATTGGGTAATTGGCTTGCACTACAAATGCATCAATGGGACAATATTATTCATGTTTGATCCATAGTTGGAAACCCCAGTTTTGACTAGGGCGAGTCACCTGAGTTGAGTCAAAATTTTGGAAAATCTGGCCAAGGTATAAATCGTCCACGTTAAATAAGATTTCGTATTTTTACTCGAATCGTAACAAACTCGGCGAGTTTAGTCATTTTTTTAAAAAATAAGGTTCGGCTCACTCGAAAATTAAGTTGAGCAAAATAGCAAGAAACCTTCAACTCCTAACTCCCTTGACATGTGATTCCTTGATTTTTTTTATTCTAGTTTTCTCATATTTTTTTCCTGTATCTTTCTAATTTTTTACTAATTTATACATAATTATTGCATAAAAAAATAAAAAATGCGACTCGCCTTGATTAGGTTTGACAAGACCAAGTCACCAGGTTTTTCTAAAAGACGAATCGAGTCAAAAAACCTGATTTTCCAACTATGGTTTGATCCTCAATTTTTTGCTATTTTTATTTCCATCTTTTTAATTAATAAGATTTATTACCCCTTGTAATAAGATCTGAGAACGTTTTACCTGATTTGTAGTCAGATTGCATACATCCCAAAACCATTACTTTTCGTCACTTGGGGATGCTGGAAATTTCATCCTCCCATGAGCCATGAAATATTTTTTCTCATTAAACCACTTTTAATTCCACGTTAACACACAATCATGCTGGATTTTTTTTTTTTTTTTGTTAAATGACCACTGTGAGCAATGCCAAAACCAGGCCCCTTAAGAGTAAGATAGCACTTTTATTGTTTCTCACTTTCTCCTTTGTCAGTTGGGTTATCTCCTATCTATGAAATATTCAGCAATTCATCAGTAGAAATAGTTATATATTAGCACCATCTATGAGAGACAGAACAAAATTAGAAGGAATAAGGAGGAGAAGATAAATTTTAAAACCTCACCCAGGCCATCCAAAAGCTGCGTAATTATATTTATGATGTTTTAGTATAAGGGTAAAATAGTTATTTTCAAATTAAAAATAACACAAGACTAATATCGTCAGCGAGAAGGATCTAGGGGAGGAATGTGTGGAAAAGTATCTCCTGCGATTCTCTACCCGGTACAGTTCCTCTGTGCCTCTAATAAGAGTGGGATGGACCCCATCCGGGCAGTGTGTTCGGGCAGGGGGTAAGGTGGTCATTTTTGCCCCCTAAGAGGAATTATAGTAACTGTTCCGGGCAGGAATCGTAGGGGTAAAGATCCGGAATGTGTAATTAGGCCATAGTTAGGGGTGTCAATTGGTCCGGTTATGGGCTATCGGTTTGGTTCTCTAGTAGTTGCGGTTCTAAGGTGTCAAGACCAGATCTAGAACAATAAGTTCACCGGTTCCAAATCTGAGATCCAAGACCATTAACTAATGGGTGGTCCAGTTCCAGTTCCTAATCGGGTCCATATAGTTCTAGTTCCTAATCGGGTCCAAACATGCCTTGGTTGAGCAGCCAAATGTAAAACATTTTTCCCATTGGAAAGAGAAATCTCAAGCAAGCTAGAATCTTTCAAAAGCAATTCATTAACTATTGGTGTGTGTCCTCTATGTGCAATAGATATGAGAGGAGTAGATTACTAGAATTTGAGGGGCCAAGTGTCTTGCTTAGTCTTGGGTCATGTTCTAATAGCAACTGGACAACAACTGTATAATAAAAGTCACTTTAACTTTATGATAAAATAACAAGGATCATCTTTTAACATTTTAAAACAGAAAAAATGGTGCAAGACAAGTTCAAATGTATGCATTTCTTTTGGTTCCAATGGTTCCTTAATGGTTTCGGGGACCAGACTAGATTCGGACCAATAACCTATCACTAAGACTAGATCCAGATCAATAAACTATTGAGTGGATCGATTTCAATCCGGTTATCGATTCCAATCTAAAATTGACACCCCTAACCATAGTACAAAGAGAGGACATGTACTTGTTTTTATTTTGAAATTGAGGGATTATTTTGCTAATTCGTGTATAAACGGATAAGAGGGTTCCTCATCCACGTCAGCGATCTGTGTGAACCCCTTTGCCTTTAAATATGGACGTCCGATTGTTAGCTATTTTGGCGATCCCCAGCCGTCAATGTTTCACCCATGAGCAATTTTCGTTTCTCTCCAATGTTACACCAAAACACCCTTTTTAAATCGGCCCCTTTTAAATCCTTTCAACTGTCCTCATCTTCTCAAGAATCGTTCTGTCTCTGTTCTTTGTCTCCGTCCCTCCCTCTATTCGTCAATTATTTATGGTTATAGACATGTAGTTAGCTTTCTGGTGGTCTTATCTGTAAGTTCCACGGCTACAGAAAAGGTTAATAAGCCTCCTCCACTTTACTTGCTGATACTAGGTCGCTTTCTTTTGATGTGAGTGAGGTATGGCCGAGAAATCATTCGTCTTGGAGCAATCATGGTGGGTCTCAGATTCAAAGGAAAAAGTCTTGGGAGAGTTATCTTTTTGATAAATCCCTCCTAAGTTTCCGGTTGAGAGAGTTATACTTAGTTTGCGGAGCAGAGATTTTGAAATGTGAATGAGAGTTGTGCTGCCGAGTTGAAATGTTGTACTATATTTGGAATTGTAGCGAATTTGGGGTTTGGGTGGAATCGGGAAGTGGTGAGTTTAAGAGTCCAGTTTAGGGTGTTTCGAATGTTATCCCTCAGGTATTGACACCTCCAGATCTGCACGGGGGCAATTGAACACAATCAAATTTGAAAGATAAAAACAATTATCCAAACAATTTACAACTGTTTTATTAACCCTCATCTCTCTCCTCTTTCTCTCTACCGATTTACGAGTAAATCATTAGTGGAGAAGTAGCACCTCTAGGGTAGGAGATCTAAGATTGAAGTACATCGTTGCAACCAGGATGGGTGGAAAGAAGAGATTCCGAAATGACGAGTATGTTGTCAATTTCCCCGGACATCCATCAAAGAACAACCGTCTCTATTGTTTCTCTCGCACGCGAACCACGTTGTGCAATGAATCCGGTGAAGGCGACAAAGGAAAGTGACCTTGGTCTGCAACCTCCTTCGCCTACACTCCTCCCCAATATCTCAACCACTGCGCTTTCAATATCAGGTAACTGCATTTTTTCTCTCACGCCTCTCTCTCTCTCCCTTTGTCGGTAATCCTAGATGAACAAGTCGTCCAACCTATGCAACAGTTCTCATCTATTTTACCTGTATTTTCATTGTAAAACTCTATCTCTTGAAATTGGGTAGGCTTGGGATACTGATGTGGCTTATCATGTAGAATGCCTGAAGCCATGAGATCTGTGAATCATGGAGATTTCTACATCTATTTCTGCTTTCATGTGTTGATGTGCTGAACCAAGGTCTTCTCTTGTTAGTGGATTAATGTTGAAATGCCATTACCATAATATATGATTGATTTGTGGGATTAACTTGTATCTATTCTCCATCATGTGATCATAGCTGAAATTTGGTGCATGATAATTTGCTTTTGTTTTCTTCACCACCTCTTTTCAGATTTTTGGATAGATCCATATTTCCTTCATTTTCTATTTTGGATCTTCTTTGATGTCGGTTTTATGCTTCTGTATTGGTGGAGCCTCCACCATTCATGACTGATACATCTTCATTAGTGCTTGGAGCATTGTCCCTGTTGTCAATCTTTCTAAGTGGAGAAAATTTGGAAGTTTGGTTTAATAGGTGGCAAATATTGAAGATCTTTGAGGAAGTGGTGATGGAAATTCTATGTAAACATAGATGATTAAGTTGAAAGTATTTAGATGATCTTGCAAGAGGTCTATATTGAGATGAAATTTAGTTGCTAAATTGCAGAGAAACAAAACATATTGTAACTTTTCTACAAAGTAAAGATGAAACAAAAAAGAAGCAAAGTAGGTCGAATTCTCTTGTCTTTTTCTTTTGTTTCATACATTTTTTTTTTGTGGGCTCATAGCTTAATCAAATTCAGTTCATTGGTTCATTTTTTCCATAACTTGTGTAGCATATTTTGGTTTAGTAGTGTTGCACTGAAACTATTAGCATTGTCTAAAACAGAATTCTTGTTGGAGTTGTTGGTGAAAAATCCAACACCTACACATAGGGGCACAACTCACGTGGTGGAGGTAGCGCGGGCGTGTCAGAACCTTTGACGCAAGCTCAAACGGAATTGGAAACGGCCTGTCTTAGCCTCCAACCAGGACGAAACGGTCTGTTCTAACTCCAGACTGGGACGAAACGGCCTGTTCCAAATGACTAAACAGTCTGTTCGAAGACGAAACGGCCTGTTCTAACTTCCAGTCAAGCCGAAATGGCCTGTTCTAATTGGTGAAATAGCCTGTTCTAAGAGATCGGAAGCGGCCTGTTTTGACTTCTAACTAGGACGAGAATGGGATCCTTCCGTGCCTAAGTAGCTCTAAGGTCTTTTGGATAAAAGCAAATCACGATGGACAAAACAAAGGAAGAAGATTGAAGATCAAATTGCTTACTTGCAGTTAATATTCGATTGGACTCATTACAACTTGCGAGATCCGACATTGACGAGATTTACAACTTGGTGTTTACACTGCCACTGATCTACGACCAAATCGCATAATCTCATAGAAACGAATCTGATAAAGCTTCACAATTCTGCCAGCCATGGATTGATGGAGCTTGCAACTTAATGTTAATGGTCGTCTTCTGAAACATGGGCCGAAAGACAAGATTATTGGAGTTGTTCTCCAAGCATCTCCCAAAAACTGTCTTGATGAAGCTTCCATAATTCTGCCAGCTACGGACTGATGAAGTTCGCAACTCGATGATGATGGTTGTCTTTTGAAACACGGGCCAAAAGACATGGGTGCTGGAGTTATTCTTCAAGCAAGACCTAAATGAATGCCCTTTGAAACATAAGCCAATGAGGCATTGGTGGCTGGAACCCAACTCCAACAAAAATTACAGAGCAGGATGAAGATTGCATCTTGAAAGATAAAAAGGAAAGGATAAAGTAAAGATAAAAGCTGGAGTGTTTTGTTGATCTGTTGGGTGATCTCCTTTCTTTTTGCTTGGCTTTGTCTTATATAGAAGACATTCACTTGGTAACTCCCATAACCACCACTTCCACCTGTTTCCTTGTGTTGGGGCCACTTTTACTCCAAAGTGCTAATCTCCTGTGCCATGTGGTCATGTGGGGTTTGTAACCTCCCACCATCTATAGTCATGGCAGGTCCCACCTTTTCACTTGGTTAAATCAAATTTAAAATGGTATCTCTTTGATGGCAGCATGCAATGCACGGTCTTATGGCACGTATAACCGAATCCCAATTTGTGATTGGGTGCAAACAGGAGTACACATGGTGAAATCTTGAGAAATCGTTCCTTCAGAAATGGAGTGAAGAAATTCCAATTTGAAGATAAGCTTGGATTGCCCAACTGATGGTCGACATTTTTGGACAAAGAGGAGATGTTGATATGAAGCAACTTGTTTTTTTTTTTTTTTTTTTTTTATGTTTTTTAAATGTTTTTTGTTCTTGATGGGGAACAAGCAGCTGGTTCTTGTTTGTTTTTTTAGTGCTACTAGTTAGAAATACTCTTGCTTTGGCATATGATTTGAATTATTTAGGTTCATCTGAATTCTTGGAAAGGATTTGCATATAGTATTAGGCTCAGTTTCGAGCCTAAGTTTGAAAATTAATTTGGCATAATGTTGTCAACAGATTTTGCAGTCTCTCATTGTAGAAACATATTTGTGGAGTGTTCTTTCTCTTCCTTACACAGGCATCAATAACTAGCAAACCCAGTGGTCTTTTTTTTTTTTTTTTTTTTTTTTTTTCTGGGTTGAGTTCTTTGTCAAATTATAAAATTTATGCACAAATCTCAATTATTGGGGAGCTGCTGACCCTTGAACTTGATAGATTGTTGTTTTTAGTCATGCCATCCACTGTAATCACGTTCCTTCTAAATCATATGGTCTGTAACACATGCCCATTAGTATTCTCATTGTATTACTCAACTGTATCATGTTCAGTATTCTTGAACTGTGGCCAGAAGAGCTGTGATGGGTACTATTTATGGTTCCAGCATTTATAAGAGCCTCTTGTATAGGACTTCCACTGTGAAATTTGGACTAGGATAAGAACTGTTTTTGACAGGTCATTGTAAACCTCAACTGAAATTCTTTTTAAACCATCAAAGCTCGAGAATAAGGTGTGGTTAAACTCCCAAACTGGAAATGCTAACCTCACAGATTTGTGAGCCTCATGAGCCATAAAGCCCAACCAAACTGGAAATTCACCATAGGATCCAGTTTTCCATGTTTGAATAGGGCAGATTCATTAGTGTTAAGGGCAAGCCCTTTAGTGTGCAACAGTGATCATCATACAAACGAACTTTCAAAATGGAGACAAGCTTGCAGGGAAGTGTAAGATGCCACATGGTCGTAGCCAATTTCATTAAGTAAAGAGAGCGTATAAGATTACCTAACCAGATTGATCTTAATAATGCCCATTGTCATTACATTTTTTGGGCTTATTTCAATCATACAAGTGTATTTCAATAGTTTTTACTTCTCAGGCTACATGCCCAAATTAGACAAACTTTCATTGAATGCCTCAAACTTAAATTTTCCATGAAGTTACTGATTTAAGTCTCCATTTATCAGCTATGATCCCATGAACTAATGAAGTTTTGTGTGATTCCACATGAACACTGCAGGGATACTCACAAAGTTGTGAAATGAAAAATGGGGCAAATCGTAAACAAAACAAATAACTTGGATTCATTAGTAATGATAGGCAAATTTTAGAAGAACTTTTGTTAGAAGAAATTTTAGTAATGAATGGCTTCATTGAGCTGTCAAGAGTACAGGCATCAGCAAAAGCATGATCAACATTCACAAAAGCACTATTAATAGTCGTCTACATGCAAGAGGTAAAGTGGGAGTCTTCAACTATAAATTCCAAAATGTTCTTTTTTATGAACGATGCTGCATCTGAACCACCATGCCCATCAAACACCTGTCAAAAGAAACATTTGAAACTTGGTTTACATGAAAGAAAATTACTGAAATGATACCATTAACAGAAGATTGCAAGGCAGAAGGAGATATAGGCGCTCTATCAGAACATGCTAACCATCAGAAATTAATGGTATGCCTCTTGCATTGGATGTGGCCCAAAATTCAAATGGTGTATAGATTCTTAAACCATCGAGTGAGTAATCTACATTTGGACAATCAATGAAGCCATTCCAAATGGTGAAGGAGAAATTCCTCAGAAACAGCAAAATCGTTGTATCATCCACAGCTTGTGCAATTCCAACCTGAGACAAATTATTGAGAACAGTTATTCCTCCTGACCCAACCACAAAGATCATTTGGTAGGGTCATGAACATGATCAAAAAAATTTTTTTTTTTTAGAAAATAATAATCTCACCAATAGATCATGTTAGATAAACATCCGGATCAGGAAATAAGTCCATCGACAAAACAGCCCTTTTAGAAGGTAAGAAAGACTGGGAGGCAAATAGATCAACATTTTGACTACACCTGAAGCAATTAAATATAAATAAGAAATTTGCATTCAATTATCCTATCTCAGTACATACTTAAATTACCAAAGTAATACCTGAGAAATAGAGGTTTGTGAGGAATATATACAATGCATAGAATCATCAACTATTCCCTGTGAATATGCATAAAACATGGGATGTTAATCATAAAACTATAGTGGAGAATTTAATATTACTAAAGGAAAAATGAGTAGAAAGTACCTCCGATCCATCCAAATGTATTACCATGGGCATTGTTTTCTTTCTTATTATTATTTTTTTTTTCAATACAACTTTTAATTTGTTGATTTGTTTTGGAGCCCGGCATTTTCTTCCTCTCTTTGTTCTTAAGCCCTTTCGCAATATTCAGATCTTCCTCCTCAGTTGACTTTCTTTGATTTAAGTTTGGGGCATTCAATGAAAATTTGTTTAATTGTTTATACAAATCACTAGCTACATTGTTAACCAATGCATATCCCTCAGCTGAATTGGATGCTTGTGATGCAATCTGTACTAGTTTAGGACAAAGAATTCTATAACGTTGTGAATAGTCCAAATTAACATCTTCCTCAACTTATTTTCCACTGATATCTCCCACTACCATCTTTCTTGTCAAACGTGTCCATCTATTTAAAATGTATGATTCAGGAATAAACTTGATATCTAGATGGTCCATAATCTTGAAAGCATGATGACATAGGATGCCATATGACTCAAATTTCCTACAACTACATTTAACTATAGACTCAGATGGATTACACTCAACTTTATATTCCACTTCATCTGAATTAAGAACACCAACAATATACTTATAGAAGATATTACTTTTATCATTCTCTTTAATGTGGCTCAAACCAACCAATTCAAATTCATCATAAAATAAGCCGAATATCAAAGTGCACTTTTGCTGCTTGTACCATAATGGGTGTGTATTTAAAAGGGTTTTTTGGGAGATTATTTCTTGAATCAAACTCAGTCTTCAATTCATTAGCACGCTTATTATTCACTATCTGCTTATAATGCTTAAAAAACTATACAATATCTAAAGTACACTTTGTATAATCCTTCAAGTGTGCATTTATGCTTTCACTTAACTGTGTACTCTGCATACCTCCTGTAAATGTATTCTTTCTAAAATATCTGGTCCATTTATATTTAAGTCCATAAATACGATCCAACCAAGAACCATTTTCAACCTGATACTCGAACCTTAATTGTTCCCATATAGTCTCAAATTGTTCTTCCTCATCATGTTGATATACACATATTTTCAGATCTGATAGAAAGCTTGACCCGTCCTTCATTAAGTGATCTAAATGCTTAATCCCATTCTGCATCAAATGCCAAGTACACAGATCATAGCATGTTTCAGGAAACACCTCTAAAATTGCCTTTGCCATTATGGCATCTTGATTTGTAAAAAATGTTATGGATTTCTTTTGTCCATGACTTTCCAAGAAAGTCTCAAACAACCATTTAAATGATTCAGCTGTCTCATCATACAAAAGTGCTGCTCCAAATATAACAACTCCTCTGTGATGGTTAAATCCAGAAAAAATGCAAAAGACCTATTCTCCTTGTTTGTACCAAATGTTGTATCAAACGTCAAAACATCACCAAAAAACGCATAATCTATTACCATTCTTGCATCGGCCCAAAAAATATTAGTGATCTGCTCATCTGTATCCAACTGCAAGTTGTAGGTAAAAGAGGGATTGAGCTTGGTTTGATTAAAAAAATACCGTAACAAACTTCTTGATTCACTATAAGATAAGTCGCGTTGACGTTTAGTACGGAGATAATTGTTTTATCCACTCGGGCATAACCAAGGCTCTGTCTCCTACATGCTTGTTTACCCATGCACTCAAATACGGCCTTAGGTCTAATTCCAGAAACATTGGCCAAATCAATTTCAAAGGCATGTATGTCTGAAATAACCCGTTGTGTCCTCATCATGTGAGTGGTAGATGGTCATGATATGATCTTTAATAAAATCATGGCATTCATATTTCCCATTTTTCAAAATCTTTATTTTCATCTGAACTTCACAATCAGTTCTAGTTTCCGCTCGAGGGTTAATTATAATATCTACTTACTTGTCTTTTTGCCGAATACCTTGTTTACTACAAACAAATCTCCTCGAAATTATCGTTGAATTATCTTTCCTGCTCTTATTTACAAATTCTCTTCAGACACTAAAACCCAATTTTCTTCCATAATTGTAATAGAACTCAAATGCATCATTGTCAGAAACAAACTGCATGCCGATGGAAGACTTATCCGGTATATCTATTGGATTATCCATAACCCACCTGAAGAATAGAAAAGTATAGAAAACAGCAACCCTGATTCTCAAAAATTAGAAATTCATAAATACATAGGAAACCAAAGAAATAGACAATAAAACTAAGAGAGTAGAACAAATTAAGCTATAACTCTTGTGAAGGCACTAATGCACTATGATAAACACTGGTACTTGACAAGAAGGGATAAAGATAACCTACTCTCTCTCACTACCCATACTTCAGGTTTTTAAGAAGCTAAAAAGTATGAGAAACACATTACAGACATTGAGAACCTGTAGCACCTAACATCAAACCATGTAGCGTATGAAATGGCAATAGCATCAATGATACCAATGGCAGAGAATCTGATCCCTCTCTCTCTCTTTACAGTTTCATAGGCTACACCAGTAAATTTATCATTTTTAACTCCAAATATACACTTTCTCCATCTACAAAACTTGAATATTAGATAAAACAATTTTCTCTCCAAATTCTGAAATACTTCTCAACTTACACTTTCGTTGTTATTGTAATACCCGATAAGCATCTTTCCCAACATCCCTATGAATACCATTTAAATAACAACAGTAAGGTGAGATCTGTTTTGCTATACCAAAAAAAAAAGTGAGAGATCCATGTCCATTAAATTCCAGCCTTCATCTAGAAATAGGAATTCCCCAGGAATTAAATGAGCTAGAATTTTTTAAGTTAAAATCATCTTTGCATTTTGTGTTTACATGAGACACTACTACTGTCCTGCTTCAGAAAGAGAAAATATTATCTAAAAAGTGAAATCTGGTCCAAGACAAGGTAAAATAGGGGTGAAAGATGCACTAAACAATAGTTAAACCAGTGTTTCATTGTTCTTCTTTTCAGACAAAGGTCTCACTTTAAATATGACGACATCATATGGAAAAGTGGAAATTTTGGTATATGCATGGGTGAAAGGCATAAAAAATGTGTGAATATAACATTTTTCAATGTATGTAAAGTAACTACTAAGTTTATCATAAGATTAAATTCTGGGATACTGTCTGTTTTCTCATACTCCCATGAAAGATATTCAAATCAGCATTTCACCAAGGAGCAGAATTTAGAGATTCATTCATTCAATAATGATTGTGTGTGTGTGTGTGTGTGTGAGAGAGAGAGAGAGAGAGAGAGAGAGAGAGAGAGAGAGATCTCAAAAGCATACCTTCAATTGTGGCAGGCCCTTCTCAGCTCTTCGCTTGTTAACAGATATTCCTCCAGCCAAAGTTTCTTTGCTGGAAAAACAGATAACTGACAAATTAATAATGTATAGAGAAAAAAAAAAAAAAAAATCAAAGTTGTGAAACAATAGGTAATTTGCTAAGGCCATAAATATTAAGAGACCAAAATTAGAGAAACTACAAAACCAGAATGAAACCAGAGTATAAAGACCAAAATGAAAGACTGAATCAGTTCCTTTTTTTTTCCCCTGCCTTCTAGTACTACTACTGCTCAGAAACATAACAAAATGTGAGGCGATTCTTTTTTTTTTTTTTTTTTTTTTTTTCATTTTTCACCCTTCCTTCCTCTTCTACTGCTACTACTACTCAGGGACAGATGTGATGCACTAACAACAAGCAAGAGGATTGCATGTCTACTTTCCACCGTTCTAATCAAGAAGAAGTGAAAAATAAAGGAAAAGAAAAGGAGGAAGGGTGGAGGGAGAGATGATGATTGGCCTTGGGATGAGAGAGGGAGCAATGGACAATGAAGAAAGCTTGTCTGGTTCACTTCATAGAAGAAATGCAAGTTGGGTTGTTTCTTCCATGTGAGAAAACTGCAAACATCTGTTCCCAAGTCTCTGAGAGTAAATAGAGAAAAACAGAGAGATAAAGGGAACTGGGTTATCCTTCGTAAAGCTCATAATTACCCATCCAAACCAAACCTCCTTTAGAAAACGAGAAGCAGAGGAAGAGAGAGAGAGAGGAAGGGAGTTTACCTCGATGGGATTAGCAACGATCGTCTCCAGCAGCGTGCAATGTGGTCGCTTCAATCGCGTGCCTAGAGAAACGATAGAGAGGCTGCTTCTTCGGTTAGGAGGTGCTGACCTGCACGGACTCGCCGGAGAGAGGAGGGGATTCTTCTTTTCCGGTTGAGTGGTGAGTGAAAATCGAGAGAGAGAGGAGAGAGATGAGGGTTAATGAAACAATTGTACTTTGGTTTGAGAAACGTGTTTTATCTTTCAAATTCGACCCTTAGATATTTAATTGCCATGTGTCGATCATGTAGATAGTGGACTTGAAGAGGTGTCACTAGTGGGATTTTACTCCTCTCCATTTCTTGATCCATTATTTTCTATAATTTCCACCCTGAGAATGCGACAAGTGGCGGTCCCAAATCCAACGGTCCACTTTTAAAACCCTCAAATTAACCAAGAATTAACCCTGGTTGGTGTAACCCTGGGACTAACCAGGTTTGCAACCAAACTCACCCTTAAACCGTGGTTAACTCAAATTCAAACTCAATCACCCCATCTCTTTCTTTCTCTCTTTCCTATCTTTCCAGCTATTCTCTCTCCTCTCTACCTCTGCAACTGTGCGAGAAGGACGAGAGCTTGCCGGAGTTCAAAATCGAAGAGGATCTTTTGCTCTCTCTAGATCTGCAACCTGTAATCGCTTTTCTGTCGGAGAAGTTCTCTTCGGACCGCTCTCTCTCCTTTTTGGATCTGCAACCTCGCGAGGCCTCTTCAAGTTCACAGGAAGTCTCGCCTTGCCCTTGAAAAACCTCTGCAACCTCGCTTTCTTACCTTTTGCCTTGCCGGAGGACCCAACGGAAATCATGTTCGAGCCCTCTCTCTCCCTATTTCCGCTGCTTCACGATCTCTCTTTGTGTTTCCGCAACTTTAAATCGGCATAGAAACACTTCCAATAGTTAACCCTATCTCTCTCATAAGACATTTCTTTTCCGATATAATTTTTCCATTCACATCTCTGCAGTACCCATTGAGAGACGAAAGAAGCTCTCGCCGGAAGCCAGGAGCTGCAACTTCGTCGGAGCCCACCTCTTCTTGCCGCTCTCGAGACCGAATCTTCAACGCTGTTAATCTCATCGCCTCTCTCTTCTATTGCCCTCATTGAGAGACGAAAGAAGCTGCCGCCGGAAGCCCAACCGAGGAGCTGCAACTTCGTCGGAACCCCACCTCTTCTTGCCGCTGCGACTTTAGGCGACGGCGCCCTCTGTTTCTTCAGGTAACTTCAGGCGACGTTATTGTTTTTTTAATGAACACAACTTTAAATCAGAGATCTATTGACCTTGTAGAATCAAAAGGAATTAGATTCATGTCTTTTATGGCAATTTTAACTTTGAATAATGAAATTTTGTGGTTCTGCATGAGCTCGTTTTGTATCCTGGACTCCCTGTTGATCTTTGGCTCGTGAAAGATGCATAGAGATATCAAATGCAACAACCGTTTAGGTTCATGTCTTATAAGCACTTTGTTTCCTTTCCCAACTACCTCAAACTAAGCACTGTGGCTTTTCCCCCTTACCGCCACCTAAGTGAATTTTTGGTCTTTGGCTCGTCCTTTGAGTCGTACCATATCCATTATTCAAATTGGCAGTGGAAGTGATTTGTTACTTCTGGGCATTTTGTTACTTTCTTAATGGCAGTGGAAGTGATTTGTCCACAGTGGTGGCTCGTCAACACATCTGCTCATCCAGAATAATTTTTATGGAGCACTGTCCTTGTTGTCAATCTCTCTAAGTGGAGAAAATTTGGAAGTTTTGTTTAATAGGTGGCAAGTATTGAAGATCTTTGAGGAAGTCTTGATGGAAACTGTATGTAAACATAGATGATTAAGCTGAAAGTATTTAGGAGTGTTCTCTTAAAATATTCTTAAGTTTTAATGTGTTGCTTTCCCAACAACTTCTATTTGTTTTTGTTTAAAGACCCCAGATGTGATTTCTTATGTTTATCTACTTCTCTTTCCCACCCCATTTCTTAGAATTGTCCTTATTTATTTTGTATCCTGGACTCCCTATTGATTGGTGGTGGGAGGATGATGGGGTTGTTTGGCCCCCTAGTAATAAGTATTAGGAGGTTCTCTACTGGCACAGGTTCTCCTTTTTCTTGTCAAATTAAATGGTTTTAATTTGACAAAAAAGATTGATGTGGCAAAGGGTTAAGAGAACTATGACTAGTGATTGGTGCTGTTTAGGTTTAAGGGTTTTTTGTATCTGTCTTTATACAAAAAATTCTTCTCCTCTCAGCAAAACACATGTCTTGGTTTGGTTCAGTGTGGGAGCAGTGGCTGAATCTTCTTTTTTGTAATGGTGGTTTCATCAAGCCTTGGTTTAAACAAGTATAATCAACTGCATGGAATGGGAGAGCATTAGAGCAATGTAGTTAAAAGATATGGGGGGAACAAAGCTATTGATCTGCCTTTCTTTAATCTGTTATACTTCACCTACTGACCCATTAATTCATTTTGGAGTAAGTGCATGCCAAAGATTGTTGTCTAGTCAACCTCAAACTAAGTCATTAAAAACTATAATATATCATTTTTTTATATAGGATTAAACTAACATGGTTTATGGAAGTAGGTGAGTCTTTTGCTCAAAAAGGAAGAGCACATGGGTTTGTTCCCAGGAGATGATGGTTTGAGTTCATCAAGATTCTTATTTAAACTAATTTAAAGAAATTTCTTTCAAATTTTTGTCTTGGAATTGATGTTTTTCTTTCAGATATATATATTTTTTAAAGTATGGGTGATGGCATAACTAGAAATTAAAAATGAACATCCACATTTGTTTCTTAGCATGTTGAACTGTTCCCACAGATACCCTGTTTCCCATCATTTTCAGTCCATTAAACTTCTCCATAATTATGTATTCACAACTCTGATTGCTTCCAAACTTGGAATATAAGTCCCTGGCATCAAAACCTATCAACTCAAATTGATAAACCTCAGTTTAATAACCTTATTTTTCCACCTGCCATAACCCTAGCCTGTTCTGTCCAGGAATACCAAAATCACACAACCTTAAATTGAAACAAAGACAAAGAATGAAATAAGCGATATTCTCGACAAAGACCAAGTGAATCAGCAAGAATGTGCTCATATAACTAGGGCTCCGATTAGGGCAAAGAACATGCCAAGAAAAGACTTAGAACTATGAAGAAAACAAAGATTATAAAGCCCAAGCAGGCATTTATTTCCACCCAACTAAAGTGAAAATGCTAATTGAAAATATAGGTTTGATCACACAATGAAAGTGGAACCGCAGTTGAATGAAAAGGATCTTGGTGGATTCGAACCACCATCCCCTTAGAATATGCTTGATACATTCTCATGTTCCAAGTGCTCTACCAATTCGAGCTAAAGACCCAATAAGTAAAGTTTGAAATATTTTAAAGTCTAACTTATACATCAGATGTAGAAAACTAAATTGATCTTCCAACATATAAACAACTATAGGAAAAGGCAACAAGATTCAACAACAAGCCAATTTTTCAAATGCTTCTCTTTAGGGCTGCTTTGATCTTCTCAGCTCTCTTCAAGTGCTTTGTGGGGATCTGCAACTGACAAGCAGAAAGGTTCATCTCATCTTCCCCTTGTTGGCTGCTTGGGATAGCACTCACCTTCGAATGCCTGCAAATCAATGAATACGTTGCGAATGTTCCACTTGAAAATTATTTAAAACAGAAAACCCATTACTCAATTACTATTTAAGAACCAAGATTACCCAAAATGATTAAGAATTCTTCTCTGTTGTTGAAGGGTTTTTTATGCTTTACCATCGCCATTGTCATTGGCCTTGATGACGATGAAGACGTATTTGATGAGGGGAAAGAGTGTGAGAGAGTAGATGATGAGTGACAGAGCCCCTATAATGTTGTCACTAGTTGGGACTCTTTCTGTAAAAGTGCGTGCAAATACATATAAAGGAGATGTTCCAATGTCTCCATATACTACTCCTATGCTTTGGAAGGCAAGCTTCATTACAGCAGCTATGGATAGTGCCTGTCAAAGAGAGTAAAAATTAACCCACTTCAGAACCCAAATCAAAGAACATGAAATTCTACTGCACTGAACCCATCTTTAGAAAAGCCAAAACTGAACAACTAGACCAGATTTAAGAAAGAATAGAAGAAAGAAGAAAAAATTGCAGGGAGGTAAAGGAACCCATTTCCACCTGACTGAAATAGAAACAAAATCCACTTGAGAAACATAATAAAACTCAAACCTTGGTTGTCTTGGTTGCCATTCCAGAGATATGAGAGGCTTCTTGATCAAGCGAGTCAAGCCTAACAAATTGTTTCTTGTGCTTGTTCTGGGTCTGGACTTCCATGTCCTTATCTAAATGTAAGTGTTCATTAAAAAAAAAATAACATCGCCTGAAGTTACCTGAAGAAACAGAGGGCGCCGTCGTCTGAAGTCGCAGCGGCAAGAAGAGGTGGGGTTTTGGCGAAATTGTAGCTCCTCGGTTGGGCTTCCGGCGGCAGCTTCTTTCGTCTCTCAATGAGGGCAATGGAAGAGAGAGGCGATGAGATTAACAGTGTTGAAGATTCGGTCTCAAGAGCGGCAAGAAGAGGTGGGCTCTGGCGAAGTTGCAGCTCCTGGCTTTCGGCGGCAGCTTCTTTCGTCTCTCAATGGGTACTGTAGAGATGTGAATGGAAAAATTATATCGGGAAAGAAATGTCTTATGAGAGAGATTGGGTTAACTATTGGAAGTGTTTCTATGCCGATTTAAAGTTGCGGAAACACAGAGAGAGATCGTGAAGCAACGGAAACAAGGAGAGAGAGGGCTCGAACCTGACTTCCGCTGGGTCCTCCGGCAAGGCGAAAAGTAAGAGAGCGAGGTTGCAGAGGTTTTTCAAGGGCAAGGTGAGACTTCCTTCGAACTTGAAGAGGCCTCACGAGGTTGTAGATCAAGAAAGGAGAGAGAGCGGTCCGAAGAGAACTTCTCTGACAGGAAAGCGATTACAGGTTGCAGATCTAGAGAGAGCAAAAGATCCTCTCCGATTTTGAACTCCAGCAGGCTCTCGTCCCTCTCGCATAGTTGCAGAGGTAGAGAGGAGAGAGAATCAAGAAGAGAGAGAATAGCGGGAAAGATACGAGAGAGAGAGAAAGAAAGAGATGGGGTGATTGAGTTTGAATTTGAGTTAATCACGGTTTAAGGGTGAGTTTGGTTACCAAATCTGGTTAGTCCCAGGGTTACACCAATCAGGGTTAACTCTTGGTTCATTTGAGGGTTTTAAAAGTGGACCGTTGGATTTGGGATCGCCATGTGTCGCATTCTCAGGGTGAAAATTATAGAAAATAATGGAGAGGCGTAAAATCCCACTACTGAGGGGATAAAAACCATTACCTGATGTTAGTTTTAGTTTCGAAAAGATTATTTTACCTTTGTAATTGAATTCTTTTAAGGAAAAAAAGATGATGATTCAAAGCTTTTATGACAGATTGTATCCTTACCGATGAAGCTGAAGGTTTTAGTCTCTCTGAAACCCTTTATTGCAGATTTCACAGATTGCGTAATTTAAAATGTTTTATTTTTCCTTCCATGTCAAAAAATCTCAGTTTTCTAAATTTAATAATTTCTTTACCAAAAAAAAAAAAAAAAATTTAATAATTTCTGTTCATATTCATAGGTGTTCTATTTCACTTATAAAACTACAATGAAATCACAACTCTTAATACTCATAATGTACACTTGGAAATAAATGCCTGACCTGAAAATGAGTAATTCAAAAGCTTTGCCACAAATAAAATTAACCCAATGTTAGTACCGAAATGGAGGAACACCAGTCTTCTATAAAACAAGTATTAATATGGAAGACAACCAACAACACAACAATTAACAGTCGAAAGCATAAGTAAGCAAAACATGATTATAAGACGTCTGTGGAACCCAGCATTTATGTTGTATTTTTTTTTCTTGGACACAGTAGGGGTAATCCGATTTTAGGTCGACTAAATCCCCCCTGACTCGTACAAGACCCTTGCGCCACGCATGAACCGTGGGTAGCCCCAAGAAATTATGCAGCGACGAAGGTTTGATCATCATTTATTTAAAACCATATAATTACATTCTTCATCAAACCATATGACATTAAGCATAGGGGCTTATTTGTAAGTCGTCCAAATTCCAGGTGGGTGCACGTTAAAAGTGAAACTATTTCGAGTGATTTGATATTGTTTCAAACTCCTGAGGGCGGGGTGGGGTGCTTGTAATTTATTCTATTTTTTAATATAAAAACATAATGGGAGCCATGTCACCGTCCCCTCCTCTTCTTCTTCTTCCTCCTCTTGCAACTCCGTCACCCCCACCCCGTGCTGCAACCCAACCCAACCCAATCCCACCCGCCCCTAACCTGGTGCAACCCAACTCACCACCATGCCCTGCCCTCCCCGTCTTCCTCTCTCTCTTTACTTCCCCAACCCCCAACCCACTCCTTGTTGCGATTTCTATTCCTCTGACTCCTCCACGTTCTCTACTTTTGCAGATAAACTCTTTCTTTTCATGGACATAGCTAATGGAATTTCGAAGAAAAAACCACTGAGCCAACTTTTTCTTAACTAAGACACAAAGAAACAAGATAACTCTTTCCAGAACCGGAGAGACCGCAATCTCATCTCGCTTGCCCATGATGGAAGAGGCTTGAGAGGGAAGGACTTAAAGAGAAGAACAAAGGAGAGGCAAGATATCAAGAAGAAAAGCATCAGCAATGAGGAGTTCTCAGATGGGTAGTTTCAACTAATGTTGCCCAACCGATAAAGAAGCTGAAAGGATCAAATGCTAAAAAGCAATTGTAACCATATAGAAGGGAGGCCCATGTGGGGGTGGGCGAAATGATCACCCTGCCCTCTGAATGGCAGGTTCATGTGTCTAGGTGTAGGTTGTGCGGCGGCATAGAGACCATCAGCCCATAAAATAATTAACAGGGACATAACAGCACAGAAGGATTTTCTGTGATATTTTGACATAGTTTGGGGTGTCCGTAAAATTTTCCCTTAAATATATGACAGAAGGATTCTGAGCTCCAAGCCATTCATAATCGAGATCATTTCATCCACATCCATGTCCCTAACTGAAAGTATAGTAATTCTCTTTTAGGTTTTTAGGGATTGTTGCTACAAAGGCTCCTTTGATAAACCTTCTTTTCCCAATAGCCTTCTGATCTTGTCAAAAGAACAATAATATCTGTAATGTCAAGGCTCAAATAATTATTTAATTCAAATACTGACTTCCATACCATCAAACGGAGTCTTCAGCACATTAGAACTTGTTTTATGCATTTACATTGTTTCTTTATTTCTCTTCATGCATCCAGTGATAAGACAATCAAACCAAACTCCAGAACCCCCTTTATGTTTCGTCCATCCTTCTCTAACTTTGACAAGCAATGTCTTATTTAATATCACTTGCCTTATTTATGATAGAATGGAGATAATGAAAATGATCAATCTTGGTTATACTTGATCATCTCTCCAAACCACTCTTTACCTTCTACGTACTCCATTTCTACTAGAATTGCATTCCAATATATTCTATTTTAGTCTTTGTCTTACTTTTTGATACCATTTTCATTCTAAACATCCCTTGTACTCCATCTCTCTAGTATTATGAATCAAAACTATTTCAAAGCATCCCTTGGTTATACTTGATCATCTCTCCAAACCACTCTTTAACTTCTATTCCATTTCTACTAAAATTGCATTCCACCCCCTCAAAATTTTTTTTTTAATGTGTGGGGTGGGGGGGGGGGGGTGGTATACTTGTATACAATGAATGACCTCTGGTTGTATTGACAGTTAAGCATAGCACATCGCTATGATCATAGTTTTAAGAAAATAAAATATCACCAACCATTTCCCATGAACATTAGTTCTAGAAAAGAAAAAATTCATGTGATTCAAAGCCTTGGTCATAAAGTTTCTAGTTTCTGGAACCTTATTTTCTAGTTTTTGTTGTAACTAGAGTTCCTGTTCTGTTTCTATTTTGCGAGGGCTAGGAAGTTCTATAATAGTTTCTGTTTATCTATTTACTCGGTTTCAATAAGTCTTAAAGCTAGTTTCCAGGTTTGAAATTAGAATGTTTTTATCTTGTAACCATGTTTAGCTTTGATATCTTTCCTCCTAGGCACATAGATTCATGGTTGCTTGTTGAGGTAGATCCCACAGCCCATGGATGGATTACCTTGGGTTGTATTTGGTGGATTCCTTAAGGACTCTTCTTCTATTCTCTGTTTCGGTTTCAGTTTAGTGATTTTTTCCATTGTGAATTCTTGTTTTAAATCAGCAACTATGTTAGAAAAACTGACCAGATCAGTCTGGTCCAATTAGACTTGAATAGAAGACTGAGAAATCAGTCCTTTAAGAACCATATGATAGAAGAACAACACTTGCTTATTTGAACTGAATATTATGCCCATCTAAGTTATGGTTTTCAAATTATACAATTTCTTCTAAAACCCTAAATTATGTGTGTTGATCCTAGGTTGACATTGAAGGGGGGGGGGGGAATCAGTGTTCTTAAAAAATAATCCATAAATTCAAACTCTGTGTTGGTGTCGATGGAGAAGACTTCAAGCAAATCTGATTTGCCAGAGTAATCCCGTAATTACCAATCCCACAATATACATGCACGTCTACCTCGCAACTATTGTATGGCCAGGTCTACCAGCCAGTGTACCCCACTCTGCAGATCAAACACACTTCAATATATGCAATGGAAAGTAAAGCAAACAAGACGCCAAATGGGACGTGTTCAGAGCAAGACCTAGGGGACGACCTGCCCCAGCTCCGACATTCACGGAGAGAAGACCACCAATCACCTAGGGCTGCAATAGGGTCGGGTTGGGCCGGGCTGTATAGAACCCTAGCCCAACCCTAAGTCCCCTTAGCTGGGCCCAGGCCCAACCCGACCCTGACTCAAGGCTAGAAAAATCCAACCCTGACCCGCCCATAGAGTCGGGCTAGGTTGACCCTGATTGGCCCTGATCATGGGGAAGGAGAAAGAAATGCATGGACTGGAATGGGCCGAGGAGAACATTATCAAATTTACATAAAATAACACTATAATAAAAAGTATTATATCACTTATTGTCGTCATATATAATATATTATATAAAAAAATGTAGGTGACATTTAAAGTTTATAATGTCTAGATGATATCAATATATATTTTATAGTATAACTTAAATCAGGGTCGTGCTGGGCCAAGCTTAGCCTAAAGCTTCAACCCTAACCTGACCCGACCTTGACTTAGGGTCAGAAATTTCCAGCCCTAACCCGCCCTCAAGGCCAAATATCTCAACCCAGACCCTGTTTGGGCTTAGGACGGGCCAGGGCGGGTTTGGGCTGACAGGGCCAAACTTGCACCCCTACAATCACCATTTACGTGGTTCGGCCAAACTGCTTAAGTCCACGAAGCAATACCCTGCCCAGGGTTTCGTATATTGCTCAATACGCTACTCAAATTTTGTTTGCAACAACAGTCTAGGAACTACAATCCCTGCTTCGGTTTGTGCAACAACACAAACGAGGGCAGCAACCCCTTCTCCAACCAAGCTCCAACTTGAATGGAGTTACAATCCATCAATTGAGAGTACAAGAATCTAAAACCAATTACAAGCCCTTCCCCAATACATGAACAAAACTAGGGTTTTTCAACACATAAGAAAACCCTAAAATATTAATAGGACTTGTAGAATAAAAGAATACCTCTCTCACGTGTATTCCAGAGATCAATCTACTGCAGTATCCCTTCAAGAGTCGATGCACACATCCTAATGTTCATTGTAACTTCACAGATCGAGCAATTAGAGTATTCCATGCATAATACCTCTTTCTCTGCATTTTTTGCCTCTAAAAGTGGTTCCAATGGATAGCTCTCAAAACACCACACAGTTTCAAAAAATAATTCGTCCTCTTTGGACCCAGATGGCCAAGATACGGCCTTCCAAAGATGGATGCTCCAAAATTGGTAACCAGGGGCAGAATCATAATTAAATAGATTCTTCATGACAAAACCACGTGTAATAGGAACATGCGTCAGAGAATTCACAAAGCCCGAATTCTTCAAAAATTGGGGTGATGTTATGCCGATGTCACATACCACTACCGAATACTTATTTCCTTTCTTTCTTCTTTTACTTTTTTTTTTTAATGAATCAAATCCATTTAAAAAGAATTTGTCAAGCGTATTTAGTGTATGCACTCAACACTCAAACACTACCTGCATAACACCATTAAAAGGTTGATATAATGGAGCGCCAGTACACAAATCCTTGGTGCATCCAACCAATAGAAGTGCTAGCGCCAGCATCAAATTGGTCTTGGGCATTCTGTGTCCTGCAAATGGAATCTAGACACTAGCATCCAATCCAACGGCTCAAAAGATTCTGTAGTTTTAATAAAATAATGGTAATCGACTGTTTACAAAATGGTCACTAAACTTGAGCCAAAAATTTGGCTAAATATGAGTGAAAACGTCCTTCTCCAGGTTCGCTCCATTTTCACGCAACGACACGAAAAACTCCATAACTTCTTGGTCTGACATTGAAAAGAGGTAAACAAATTGCATTGTAACCATGATTCAACGAGATCATTTTTTTTATGAAGAGTGTTTTGCCCAGTTCTTTCATTAAGATTTTCAAAAATATCTTCAAAGTGGACCCCACTACACGATCCTATGAAGTCGCAACTTTTGATGTACGAGGCCTTCACCTGCTGCTTTGGGCCTTTGCCAAATACTTTTTAGGGACCCAATATACTACAAATATTCATCCTCCATGCTCGGATGCTGTTGTAATCATGCCAAATAACCAAATTACCCTTGAAATGTGTAGAGGCCCGTTTGATCATTCCAGCTCTACCAAACCACCAATAGATACTGCCACAACACTACTATTAGGGGTGTCAATAATGCCCGGCTGGCCCGAACCCGCTCGAACCCACCTTGAGCCCGCCCCTGACCCGAACCTGATCTGCCAGCCCGAAGGGCGGGTTAGGGTTGAGATTTTGGCTGACCCTAGCAGGGTCGGGTCGGGTTCGGGATAAGACCCTGGGCTTAGCCCGACCCGGCCCGGACCCGACCCTCCTTAGACAAATATTTTTTGAAAGGTATTGAGAAGGATGATGACCTTAGTTCTTTTGACATCTTGAATTGGTGGAAGGTCAATAGTACAAGATTTGTGGTTCTAAGTAAGATGGCAAGGGATGTTTTGGCGATTCCTATCTCAAGTGTTGCTTCAGAGTGTACTTTTAGCACTAGTGGTAGGATTTTAGACTAGTTTCGTAACTCTTTGACACCTAAGATGGTAGAGGCATTGATATGTGCACAAGATTGGCTACGACAGACACCAGTTTCAGTTGATGTTGAAGAGAACTTAATTGACCTTGAGAAGATCGAATTAGGTAACAACCTTTTAAATTCCCTTATATCATTTAATTACAATAATAATAATAACATTATGAATGATGATTATGTTTATTGATTTGTTCATTTGTTAAATGTGTTTTTTTTTCAGCTACTAATAATGATTGTGGTGATGCAACTATAACTTTGATTTAATGGATGATAATGCATACTTATTTGGCCTATACTGGTAAGGACATGTACCCAAACAATAGTTCTTATTAGCTAATATTTTCTTTGACATCTGCTTGTATTAATAGAGTTTTTCCCTCATTTTGGGAATTATTTTTTTTTCCCAAGAATCCTAGATTCAAGCATATCATAGAGATGGATGTTGCTGTGATTAATGGTTGATTGTGACAGTATTTTTATTCATGGATGATTGTAGCAGTAGTATTTTTATGGATGTTTATGGCAGTATTTACATGGATATTTGTGGTAGATTACTATGGATGATTGTGGCAGTATTTTTATAGATGTTTGTGGAAGTATTTTTATTTATGGATATTTATGGTAGTATTTGTATAGATGTTTGTGGCAGATTATTATGGATGATTATGGCAGTATTTTTTATGGATGTTTTGTGATAGTATTTTTATTTATGGATGTTTCTGGCAATATTTTTATTTATGAATTTTTATAGATATTTGTGGATTATTTTTATTTAAATTTACAAGTCCCTCTCTCCCTCTCTCTCCTTCCCCTCTGATTCTTCTTCTTTACAAAAATTTTAAGGTTTTTTTAGATATATTCTTTGATATGGATTTATTTTCACTCCTATCAATCAGGGTCAAGACAGGGTCAAAACAGGGTCAAGATAGGGTCAAGGTAGGGTCAATCAGGGCCAACCCGACCCTGCCTGACCCTATCAGGGTCAATCAGGGTCAATCAGTGTCGGGTCGGGTTAGGGAAAACCCTGGCAGGGTCGGGTCTGGGTTGAGGGTTTCTTGGCCCTGCCAGGGTTGGGTTGGGTTAGGGTTTAGGTTAAGGCCTCTAGGGTTGGGTTAGGGTTTAGGTTAAGGCCTCCAGGGTTGGGTTAGAGTTTAAGGCAGGCCCGACCCAACCCGACCCATTGACACCCCTAACTGCTATGACCAAATATGTTGCCAACAATGAGAACACACTCCATTTGACCAACAATGTGTTCTGTGTTTTATTGGAAATTCTTTGTGTTATACCCGCACCCCGGATCATAATTAATTATTATTTTTCCTCGTGACGTGTAGTTATCACTGCCACGTATGTTGGTGATCTATTCTCACTGGTGGTCGAACCCAATTACAAAATTATTGACCATAGTATGGGTTTACCTGTGGGGAAGCTATTCGGGGTCATAGGTGACGCACCATGACAAAGAAAAAGTAAGTTCTAGCCCTTAATTTTATTTATTTATCCTTTTCCTCGATGCCCTTGAAGTACGGGTCAAGGTTTGGACAGTCCGGGCTATTTTAATTGAGCTGAAAAAATTTTATTTGTGGGTCCCACTTACCTCGGAAAACATGTGAGGGACTTGTGTTCCATTATTATGTGGACCCCACCCTTTAATAGACCCCTTTTGATAGACTTCTTTCCTATTTAGAACTAATGGGTTGACCCATTTAACTTAAAGTACCCATTTGACTTAATGACCCATTTAACTTGGATCGACCCATTCAACCTACTTGACCCATTTGAGTTGTGGGATAAAAAATGAGTTTTATTCTATTTCTTACCCAACCAATTGGACTGATCCTTATTGGGTTCTTTTCTAATTAAAACCAATGGGTCGACCCATTTAACTCTTGACCCATTTAACTTAAAGGACCCACGGCCCATTTTCTATAAATAAGACTAAAGGGGGAGAAACATTCATTTCTCTTTACTTTTCCCATCTAACCTAAATCGTGGAAGAGAGAAAGAGGAGAGAAAAGAGAAAGAAGAAAGAAGGAAAGAAGAAAGAATGAAGGAAAAAAGGAGGAAGAAGGGTGGAGAATCTTGGTTGGAAGCTTGAAGATCACTTCTTGGAGCCCTCAACATGGAGCACCACTTCCTTGGGGTAGGTAAGCCATTAAAACCCACCTCTCTTCTTCTATTTTGGGTTTTGGGGTTTGAAAAATGGGAAAGACTTGACCTAGGGTTCTCTTGAAACCCAAGGAATCGATGGAACCTCTAAGCTTTGGTTATTGTGGAGTTATTTTACTCCATGACTTGTTCTAAAGCTCTCAATCTCATTCTATTTAAGGAACCTAGGGTTTCTACCCTATTTGAGCTATAGATTAGGTTCTCCTTGGTTTCCCTCTTGTATATATGGACCTAATGAAGTCTTAGAACCCTAATGGACCTAGGAGGAAGCTTCCTTGAAGCCTCCCTACTTTTAAACCCCTTGGAAAAAGAACCCCTGGTGAGGAACCTTTCAATTTTTGGTTCTGCAAGTATGTGGTTTTACATATGGTTTCAAGACCTACGAGAAACCACTTGTGCAACCGCACTTGGCAAAGACATTCCTGAGCCCCTGGTTTTCTAGGATTTACCTGTGGTTTCAGAAATTGGGCATGAGACCACTCCTGCAACCACTCTACTTCTGAAACCTTGTACTTAAAGTGATTATGGGAGACCTTTTGGGGATCCGTCCCTTTACTTATTTAACCCTATTCTTACTCTTTGTCTAGGTTTAAAACTCCCATCTTGTGACATATTACTTAATCGATATGACAACTGTAACTTCGGGACATAACTTATATTGTGAGTGGGTTTGGTTGTTTGGGCTTGTTACTAATATTTGCATTATGTATCATGCTATTAGTATAATTTATTACGTATGTGTGTGCATTTGCATACTTTATTAAATAATTGATATGATGATATTGTGGTTGCTTTCCATTTCTTATCGGGTTACGATATTGGTGAACGCCGGTGTCGAAACCCCGGAATACATATATAATACCTTTGATTGAATGTCAATTAAACTGTGTGCACCGTGCCGTGTTGGTACCCGGGTGCTAAACCAGATGAAAAGTTGATGCGCCCGAAATACCTCTTGGGACGATAGGATTTGCATATAATATACTTGCGGCTAGGACTTTTGTACCCTTATGCTACGACCCTTGCCAACAGGGGTTTAGGTATTGAATAACCAAAACCTGGATTCTGTGGTGTGAGAGAGAGCCAGTCATGGTAATGATGATTATATTAGGGCTTGCCACTGGGATATTTTGGTGGCATTGTCCGACGTAGGCTCCCGGGTGGCAATTGAGGATTCATTGTGGTGATGAATGGAAGTGACCCACAGTGCTTCTCGAATTGTTACAGTAACATATACCTCTGACTTAGTTGTGTGGTAGGTGAAAAAATAGAATTAACATGTGCATGCATCATTGGACTATGTGAATTATGTGTTTGTGCATCCCTATCCCCTCACTAGCTCAGTGGAGCTAACTCCCTTGTGTACACACTTTTTAGATTATGGTGCAGGTATGGAGGAGTCGGAAGCTGTGTTTGAGGAACATGGCGACGGATGTCCTTGTGACGATTGCGCCTACGGGCAGTGAGAATTCTAGGGACTTGTTCCCCTTTTGTTTAATGTAGGGCGTAGGCCCATGTATAAACATTTACTGTTATACCTTTGTTGATAGTTATTAGATGGTCATAGGAAAGGTATTAATTACAGTATTTATCATTTAGCCTTTGAACATCTTATAACTATTTGATTTTATATGCTTATGCAAAACTACTGATCTTTTGGAATGTAATATTTTCTTTCTGCACTCTGATATTATATTACTTTAATATTGGTTATGACTGTGCGTTGGGACACTATGTTAGTGATCCTGGTAGCTTAATGGGATGACACGCGTCGTCCCAGTCACCCCTTATATTATATTATATTCCTTGTCTGGGATGGGGGCGTGACACTTTGCCATAGTTGTCGCGACATTTAGGTGACCCTAGGTGTTAGAAGAGGGGGAAAAAGAATTAAGTGCCCAGGTGACACCTTGACAACTATGTTCTTTGCTGCTTTTCTGCTACCAGTTCTGTTACATACTGTTGCGTCAAGAAATCGTCGAGTGGTCCTGCGAGTGCCGTCACCTGCAAGTGGACCAAGGGATCAACAGAGAGAACCGGTGTGGTTCCAGCCTGGGGCTCTTCGATGCCAAAGTTAGATCTCCTGGCGCAAATAGATGAATAGTGATTATTCAGTATGAGTTTAGATGTCCTCTGATGGGGTTGTGTACCTTGCCTTTTATAGTAGCGTATGGCGGTGTGGAGAGTCCCAGTTTGATGGCGATTGTGCCGTTGAGTGGATAGAGGCCCTGGGTAATGGGGCTCTATCCTGATTGATCATCTCCCCGCGGGAGGGAGTGTCCTAGTGGTATCAAGATCCTTGGTGGATAGATACCCGTGTGTGGTGATAACGTCCTTGATGGTTGAATCCGTCTGGGTGACGTGACTTCTAAGCGGTGGCCTAGAGTCCTGGTGGTGACATGAGTCTGTAGCGATACGATCGGGTCATAGGTGAGTAGCCCCCACCTCACGTTTGTGCCCACGATGTTGTGCTTGGGTGCAGGCAACGCCTGGGCGAGAGGCCGCGCCTGGGTGTGTGGCCGCTCCGGGTGAGGCCACGCCGGGAGAGGCCGCGCCTGGGTGCTGGCCGCGCTGGGTGCTGGGACCCCGGTTCGTTCCCTTGGTTATGGAGCGGGTTGTCTGTGACACGTGGCGGCCGTTGATTGGCCCGGTGAATATTGGATGTATCACATACAATTCAGTTTCTGTTTATTCATATTATGCACATCGATTTGAACAGTTCAAAGTTTCTTGTTGCACCTACTAATCTGGTTTTCTGAACCACAACTTCCCTGGGGATTTCCATCACATCCAGTAGAATGAGTCCAGTTTTTGGTATGTTCTTCCCCTAGTTCTTAGCTTCTTTCGGCTATTGTCTCTTGGTTATCTAGTGGTTGGATCTTCTATAAAGTTTCTAATTCTGAACCTCTGCTTTCTATTTTTGAACTGCTAGCATTTTTCATGATCTAGCCATTAACAAGGGCTGAAACTATGAGGAGATAATCCTCTCTAGGTTCCCTACCCTCAACTGGAAGGGTTTCGCATCTGAGTTGTCAAGTTTCTATTTTGGGAATCAGTTATTTCATTCTGTTTAAGAACCTTTCTCTGTTCTGCCGACGACAATGTTTTGGCTTGTTGTTTGTCCTCTGTGGTTGGGTATTTCTGTGACTGAACCTTTATCTAAGACCTGAGCTTGCACTAGTTATTTTGTTGCTGGAAGTAGGTGTTATAACCTACAATTTGTCAGTATTTGTGATCTTATTTTGTGCGTCTCGAATTCTTGTACCTGTTTTGAAGATAAACCCACTACGACATTTTCTGGTGGCTACCCGAACGGGACGAAAAGAAAAAAATTTGTATTGTATGGAATCGAAAAAATGAAATGTATTAGAGAGGTGATGTAAATACAACAGGGGTAAGGATATAAGCCTGTTTCATGCATCAATCGAGGCTAAACTCATTTGTTTTGGTGCACTCTCAAGATTATGGAAGTTGTTGACGATGTATTTTGTGCATACATCCGCGTGTATTAGTCGATGTGTTCTAGGCAATCGTAGTGAAATTCATGGGTATTGAATATGTATAGACACTTGTCAGTCTCTTAATTAGATTGAGTAATGCTTGTACTAGTTTTTTGTTTTTTTTTGGTAGAAGCTGTACTAGTTCTTGTCTAGTATTAACTTGCAGGGAACTTTTATTTAAACATATAATGTAGTCATAAAGTTCATACTCAAAATGTTACATGGGTATATTTAAAGAATGTCTGATCAATCGATCTACAACAAGATAAATGGCCTTCCATTAGTTCTTAATTTCTTGATCTGAACATGGTAATGATATAGTTGTTTTAAGTAGCTTAGAAAAAAATATGCTTATTTTTCGTTGATTATTGATTCAACATATATGCTTTAGAAGACCTTATTGAATAAACTGTCAATCAATTAGTTCTTAATTTCTTGATCTGAACATGGTAATGATAAAGTTGTTTTAATTGAAGCTTAAAAGAAAAATGGACAAAAAATGAACATATTTTTTTGTTGATTCTTGATTTAACATATATACTTTAGTAGGCCTTATTGAATAAATTGCCAGGATGCACTAATATGTGCTTAAATTGCTTTCTCCTTATTACGAGAGTGAATACAAGATAAGATGTTGATCTTTAGTTAATGATAAACAATGAGAATCAATAACTTGAATCAAATCATTTAACCTTGGATGATCCACATTGGCAACTATTGACCATTCCTTCCCTCCCTCGATTACATCTCTCACCTCCCCCCATCCCTCTCTCGTACGTATACATATATTCATTTAACAGTCCAACTAATTTTGTATAGTAAACACGGAGATCAATTGAAGCATTGTTATAATCTCATACCATTGATTTGTAACAATTTCCTTAAACCATAAATCTTCTCACTAATATTGGAATCAATGGATAATCATTTCACCTATCCATTACCTCATACTCAATGTTTTTTTTATCGGTTCATTTGGTTTGGTGCGGTCCGACTTTCATCTGGTTCCATCATAACCCAGTCCAAAGCAAGCTCAATAAGGATTGGTTAAGTTCAATTTGGTCTGTGTTTTTTCACCGGTTTTATTGGTTCGAGCTAGGTTTGGGACCGAACCGAGTAAATCGGCTTGAACCGAACTGCAATGGCCTGGACCGAACCACACCATTGTCTTGTTGGATAGTTTTCGAATTGGGGTATTACAACCTCGAAACCGAACCAAAACGAAGAACCCAAAACTGACTCAAAAACCCAGATCAAAACCGAAACCAAACTGATCTACCCCGATAAGAAATTGATAACAACCCCAAGCCCGTTTAAAATTCAGATTTTTTCATAGTTTTGTGTAAATATGTATGTTAAACCGATCCCAAACCAAGTTGAAATCGAAGCCGACCCCAATAACAAATCGATACAAGAAACTGATACAACCCTAATCGAAACTGAACTTTCCTTATTGGTTTGGTTTCAGATTCACTATTCCCACACCCACACCGAAACTGACTCAACCCGAATCGAAACCGGCCTAATCTGATCAATTGTTTAACCTACCTATCAGACTATCAGTTCTAATTCTAATAGGTTCCTTACTGGGCTTTTGTTCTGGACCTGTTAGGAAACCCGTCCCCTAATCGTCCTGCCTATTTAAGGGTGTCAATTTAGAACCAAAACCAAAATTGGCTGTTTAAAACCAAATCGAATTAAATCAGTTCAGTTTTGGCTTCAAAAGCTGTAATCTTTCGTCGGTTTGGTTCGCCTTTTAATTCCATGGTTGAAATCGTCAAATCAAACCGAATTACCCATGTTCAAACCCAATAAAGAACAAAATAAATTATCTCTTTTTTAATGTTTTAATTAATGTGAATGATAAATTTTATTCCATTTTAATGTGTGGAAAACATCTAGTGGGTTATTATGGCTGTAACAAACAAGCGTTTTTTTTTTCTCTCTGATGTACAGTTGTAAAAGGCTTCACCACACACCTAAAATAAGGTCCAAATCAAATATAAACTGGGGTCAAAATCCAATATGAAATCGAATCGTATGGTTCGATTATAATTTGGAAACACATGCTTCTATTTGGTTTCAGTTTTCACATGTTGTATCTTGAACCGAACCAAAATCATACTAAAAATTAAAATCGAATCGATTGACACCCTACTCCCATTGAATAATCGATCCCAAAATAAACTCCCAGGACCATCTCCCAGGACCATCATTGTATCACATTTTCTAATGGATCAGATCAGTTTCGAACCGGTCCAGTTCTGAACCCAAATTGACGCCTTTACTTACCGCTGGGGTAGTGCCTGTGGAAATAAGTTGGACTTGTTTATTTTGAAATTGAGGGATAATTTTGGTAATTCGTGAATAAAAGGAGAAGGGGGTTCCTCGTCCATGTCAGTGATCTGTGTGAACCCTTGCCTTTAAATATGGACACTCCGATTGTAAGCTATTTTGGTGATCACCTACCGTCAATCTTTCTCCCATAGGCAATTCTCATTTCTCCCCCGATATAACACCAAAACTCCCTTTTTAAATCGTTTCAACTATCCTCATCTTCTCAAGAACCGTTCTCTCTGTTCTCTGTCTTTCATGTATTTATACTTCTAGATTTGTAGTTAGCTGTTTGGTGGTCTTATCTGTAACTTCCATGGTGAATAAGCTTCCTCCACTCCACTGTTACTGCTGCTAGGTCTGTTGGAATTGTTCTTGATGTGAATGAGATTTGGCAGAGAAATCTTTCGGCTTAGATCTAACCATGGTGGGTCTCAGATTCAAAGGAAAAAGTCTTCTAAGAGTTCTCCTACTCCTCTTGACATAATCCCTCCTAAGTTTTCGGTAGGACTGTAAACGACTCAGATTCGGCTCAGATTCACTACTATCCGAATCCGAATTTGTTTAATGAATGCACTATCCGAATCCGATCCGGTATCCGACGAATATTTAAAAAGCATTACCGCATCCGAATCCAAGAGTTTATCGGATATCCGGATACCATCCGATTAATGAATATTACTCATGAATTTCCGACTCCGATTACCGATTTCCGACTCCGATTACCTGTTTTATTAAACTGCTGCCTATTCTTAGAAAGATAGTGTTTTTTTCTTTAAATTGGGTTATCATTAATAGATGGAAAAATAATGGATAGATTGATCCTGTTATCTTCAAATCAAACCTCAAATTGAAGTATTTTACACCATTGTCATTTGAAGACTATACCCATGGTAAATAGCACCAAATGTAGGTAATAAAGCTCAAAATGACAATAGTGTAGATTGAACCTGTGATTTTCAAATCAAACCCCAAAATGAAGCTCTTCATGTGTTCAACAAATCCTTAAGCATGAGTTCAAAGTGACAAAAACTAGCAAAACCTTGTTCAAAGACAAACACCATAGTATTTTGCAATTCTAAACTACACTACCGAAAATAAACTATTACAATAATACCCTTGTAAATAGGATTTCACATTTGACTACTCTGCAAGCTTGCCATTAGTTTGTGCTTCAAGCAACGAAGCTCCATTGATAACAACTCCAACCAATGAAAATTGGAAACCATCTGCCTGCAATAAAAATATGACAAGCCTTAGCAAATGATCTTATCTACTTAATTCACAAGCTATTAATAAACTTTTATTAAATGGTAAGAGCAATATCTATAAGTTACTTCGAGAAATGAGCCAATTGATTCTTAGTAGCAACCCATCACCACAATAAGTTACTTACTATAAATAAGATCAAAGATTACCACTCACCAGTAGTAGAACTAACACCTTGGTAGTCATGCTCATACATCCACAGTGGAATCTGATCCATTAAATATAACAACAATTGCCCAAATTAGTGCTCACTAATAGCCTCTCAAGATTCCAATTTAACAGTTGAGCCTTTATGTGCTCACTAATAGCCTCTCCAGTATGGGGGGTTGGAAGCTTCTTATAAGAAAGGATCTTTTTATGTAATTTCTACTCATCATCAATATAATGACATGTCAAAACACAATAACCAAGATTTTGGTGTTCTGCTGTCCATAAATCTGTAGTGAAACTAACAGTAGAAGACAACTTGTCCAATTCCTTATATAATTTTCCTTTATCTTCTTCAAAGACTTCCATAACATCTTTTTCAATGTATTCCTTGAATAAGACCTAAACATGGGATTTAGACATTTTGCAAAGATCTGAAAATATTCATGCTCAGCCATGTTGAATGGATAAGCATGCTTAGCAATCATCCTAGCAAAATGCTTTCGGAGGAGCTCAGAATCATACTTATAAGTTCCCAGCTTAAAAGACTCACTTGTAGTACTATTTCTTACTGAAATAAGTTGTTGACCAACATCTTTATGGGTCCTCTACTACAAGTTTTCTTATGGCTACTTAAGTGAGATGTCCCCAAAGTACTCAAACCATTAAAAACTCTTCCACAATGCTTACATGTAGCAGTCACCTTGTTGTTATCATGAATAACCCTATCAAAGTCATTCCAAACTATTGATGTAGTTTTTCGACGTTTGGGTTGTGAGCTTTGTGTTTGTGCTCCATCTACACGAGTACTTCCCCCCCCCCCCTTTCTCATTCTTTTTATTTGGATTTGTCTCCTCATTCAAAATGACATTATCACTCCTCTTATAATTAGTACTAGATGGAGCAACACCACTGCCAGGTGTAGTAGCTGATGCAGTACTACAATGAAGATCATTCATTTCTAATCTCTACAGTTCAACAATTATTAAGTGTCAACAAATAATTAAAAAAAACATAGTAGCATTGTCAAATATCTACTACAAATACACATATTAGAACATAATTACAAAACTAAAACTCTAAAATCGAAATATTCAACCAAATATATCTTCAAAACCAATATTAACCCACGACTACTTTTAGAAATTTGACAAGGAAAGTAGCCTACCTCTTAGAGAAACCCACACTCCCACTTTCTTGGGCACTTCTTGCTCCTTGCTCAAGTCTTCCAAAACTCAATCTTGAATCAAGATTATTCAACCTAAAAACAAATGAGGGAAGAGAGAAAAATTAAACAGGACGTACTTGGGATCTCTAGAGAAAATTCATGTCTCTCACATGGATTTAAACATGTACCTATGCTTCAATTAGCAATTACTCAAAAAATTCACAGGGCTCAAGAATAGTAAAAAATGCACATAAACAAATAGCAAAGCCTTCTTGAGGTAAGTTGAATAAATTACTAAATGTGGATAACTTAATTGCAAGATATCATCTCATTAAATGTACATGAGTGATATTCGAGGGAGACCACAATAATTCCGGATAAAGGCAGCCATCTAAAAAGAGACTAACATCAACTTATCACTCAATTGACCAAGACTTGGAGAAAAAGAAAATGTAAATAATAATGCACAACAAGAGATAGAAGATAGTCAAAATGTAAATAATTATCACTCTCAATGGACCTTACTGTCCATATCAGTCAGTCCCGTACACCACTGTGTATCATGGTAATTCATGGTCACTTCTTCAATGTTTGAAGAAAAACTTGAAAGTCAAAAGATAGACGATAGATCACAAGAAGAAAAATAACTGCACTTCAATAAATAATGCATTCAAAAAAAATTCCAAACAGGAATTTGCAAATAGAAAGGTTATCTAAAACAATGGAAGATTAAATCTTATTATCTTCTACTGTGTTTACATTTGTATAGACCACTCTAATGGAGAGACCTATTTTTTTCTTGGGATCAAAGATGGAATTCATAATTAAACATACATGGATTCTAATATGATGGATAGAAATTAACTAGGCCTCAGCTTGAGACAGTATTCTCTCTCAGGCGTGCATGGACAAGCATGATATGAGCTATGTGGGTAAGATGATTGGTTACAAATATCTTTATATCGATCTATATATACATGCATTCAATCAAACCAAAAAGAAGAAGAAGAAAAGAATCTGTATATAGATGCATTATATAAATGTAAACCCAATTAGAAGCAGACAAATTAATTTGTGTCCCTTGTCCGGAAGCATATATGAAGTGGGTAATTCTTCTGGCTTCTCCAAGTCAAGTCCCCGCTCCAACATCACACATGATGCCACACAATCTTTCTCTCCAACTCTCCCTTCCCTCCTCATTTTCTTTAAAAAAAAAACCCACCCCACTTTATCTTCACCGTCCATTAACCATCTATTGCCATTACCCCTTCTCTCACTCACGGGCTTTTCCTATATAAGTGACACCCAAAGCTCTTCTTCTCTTCTGAGGGGCTGAGGGTGTCTTCAGTTTTTAAGGAAAACTCTCTGCTACATATCTATCTATCAATATGGAGAAGTGCAGACCATACCCAGAGTACTCCTCGTCTTATAGTGGAGTTGGGTTTGGGTTTGAGGATCGATCCAAGTCCTACAACTTCAATGGTCCTACCAATAAGGATAATGGATTCACCACGTCGAGCGACCCAGAGCAGCGTAAGAAGCGTGTGGCCTCTTACAAGTTACAAGTTACAAGTTACAAGTTACAAGTTACAACGTTCTCACCATGGAAGGTAAGCTCGAGTCCTCTGTTCGTAGCAGCTTCAAGTGGATCAAAACCAAGTTCACTCTAATGGAGAGACCTATTAAATCATCTACAGCAGCCCCATCTGAGACATCTCCCCAACCCCTCCCCCCTCTCGACTCCAACAGGAAAAAGAGCAAAGAGAAGAGATCGAGTAGAGACAGAACCAACAAAGAGATAAGGAAGAAGAAGAATACCTAATTGGTCAAAAGCGAGAGTCGAGAGGGTTCTGCGACTGGCCGAGTGCCATTGCCGTTGCCGTTGCCGGTGCCGTCAAGAGTGACTGAGTGAGTGACCTTGAAGCTTGAGGGTTGATTGCAGAGTGCCGGCGCCGCTGATAGCTTGAAACTTGAGACTTGAGAATCGAGAGTGAAAGCGGGAGGACGAGATTCAAGAGAATAAGGATTTTGGGATTTCACGATTAGGTTAAGAGTTAGGATGGTTTGATATTACAAAAATAACCTTGAGCCCTTGATATGACAAAAATAACCTTATAAAAGCACTAATAATAAGGGTAATATAATAATATTAATATATTTTTATAACAAATATTAAATAATCATAATTTATAATCGGATAACAAATTATTTGACAATTATCCGACTCCGAATAGGAATATCCGAATTCGAATCCGATTAGCTTTCGGACGGAGTCGGATATTTTTCGGAAACCAATATTCCGGATTCGAACTCGAATCGAATTCAGATTTTCGGTTATCCATTTACAGCCCTAGTTTTCGGTTAGGAGAGTTCTATTTTGTCTGCGGAGCCCAAATATATTTATTACCTTCAACCAAAAAAATAAGAGTTGTGTAGGTTGAAATGTTGCATAATATTTGGAATTGTAGTGAAGTTGGGGCTTGGGGGGCATCGGGAAGCAAAGAATTTTTATCCTCTCCAGATCCTGCTGCGCCTGCTACGCTTCCTCCGCCTACTGCTGTTGTTGATCTGTATTTTCACTCATTCTATCCTTATTTTTCAATCTTATGTTTTTTTTAACAATGATGGTTAAGGATTTAACCGCAAGTTCATTGGGGTTGAGATTTGAGAATATGGTGAGCTATGGAAAATTATTACCCAGATCTCTAATGAGAAGTCCAGTTGGATTGTTGAAACTTCTATTTCAATAATTTAAAAGTAATAATAACTTTATTTCATTCAATAAAACTCAAAATTCGTGTAAGGATACAAATAATTCTTTTGTGGCATCTGGATATATGCAAAGTGGTTTGTATTTTCTAGATTGCTCTATTAGAACGAATGTTTGTTCAAATGTTGATTTGAAACGGAAAGCAACTCCAGTGAACTCAACATATCTATGGCATATAAGATTATGTCACATTAATGTGGACCGAATCAGTAGACTGGTGAGGGATGGACCCTTAAAAAGTCTGAGGGTGGAACCATTCCCCACTTGTGAGTCATGCCTTCAGGGCAAAATGACCAAGAAACCCTTTAGCAATAAAGCTACTAGAGCCACAGATCTATTGGAGTTGATACACACTGACGTGTGTGGACCCATAAACATACAAGCGAGGTATGGGTATGAGTACTTTATTACGTTCACCGATTATTATTTTAGATATGGATACATATACTTGATGCGTAAGAAATCGGAGGCCTTTGATAAATTCAAAGAATTCCAAGCCGAGGTCGAAAGACAGCTCGATAAACGCATCAAGTCCTTACGATTAGATCGTGGAGGGGAGCATCTATCGGATGAGTTTAAAGATCATCTCATATCCCAAGGGATAGTTAGTCAGCTAACTAATCCAGGCACACCACAATAAAATGGTGTATCCGAACGACGCAATAGGACCCTATTGGATATGGTCCGGACGATGCTCACTTATAGTGAGCTACCTCTTTCTTTCTGGGGGTACGCTTTAGAGATGGCAATATATATCTTGAATATGGTTCCATCTAAGTCTGTAGCCAAGACACCCTTTGAGTTGTGGAAAGGGCGAAAGCCCAGTATTCAACACCTTAGGGTATGGGATTGCATAGCACATGTGCGAAAGCAATAGACAAACAAGTTAGAATCCAGGACTTCAAGATGCTATTTCTTAGGCTACCCCAAAGGCACAATAGGCTATTATTTCTATGACCCAGTTGACCAGAAGGTCATTGTAAGTAAACACATCACATTTCTGGAGGAAGAAATGATGACCCAGAGGTCCGAACCAGTAGTCATTGAAGAGCTATCAGATAGCTCAGAAACGTCACTTCCTGAAGTGAGACCAATTGGCATACCCACTGAAATATCAACACCTGAAGAACCTCGACGCAGTGGGAGGACTATTAGACCACTCACTAGGCTTACTCTTCTAACCGAAGAGGAAACAGTGGAAGAGTTCCACATGGTATCGGTTGAATCAGATGATGATCCGATGACATACTCTGAGGCTCTAAAGGATGTTGATGCCACTAGGTGGCCGGAGGCAATGCGCTCTGAAATTGATTTGATGCATTCCAACAAGGTCTGGACTTTAGTCGATCCACCACTTAAGCCGATTGGATGCAAATGGATCTTCAAGAGGAAGAAGGGCGCAGATGAAAAGGTCAAAAGATTCAAAGCGAAACTGGTGGCAAATGGCTATACCCAGAAAGAGGGTATAGACTATGAGGAAACCTTTTCACCAATGGCGATAATGAAATCCATCAGGATTTTATTGGCTATCGTCGCACACTTTGATTATGAGATCTGACAGATGGATGTGTAGACTGCATTTCTGAATGGGTTCCTATAAGAGGAAATCTACATAGAATAGCCTGAGGGGTTCTCTTCCTTGGAGGAAGAAAGAAAGACGTGCAAATTGTAGAGGTCCATTTATGGACTGAAGCAGGCTTCCAAGAGCTGGAACATCAGGTTTGATCAATCAATCAAATCGTTTAATTTTGATCAAAACATGGATGAACCATGCGTTTACAAGAAGATCAGTGGGAGGGCAGTATGTTTTCTTATTTTATACGTAGATGACATATTGCTAATTGGTAACGATGTAGGAATCCTTTCATCAGTAAAACAATGGTTATCCACAACGTTTTCGATGAAAGACCTTGGTGAAGCTAGCTATATCCTTGGGATCAAACTTGTAAGAGATGGCCAGAAAAGGATGCTAAGCTTGTCACAGGCTACCTATATAGACAAAGTCCTGGCCAGATTTAGTATGGAGAACTCCAAGAGGGGAAGTGTTCCCTTCAGACATGGAGTCAGTCTTTCCAGATCTCAATGTCCTCAGTCTCAAACAGACATTGGAGAGATAAAGAGGATTCCCTATGCCTCAGTAGTAGGGAGTCTTATGTACGCTATGTTGTGTATGAGGCTGGACATTTGCTATGCAGTAGGTAAGATAAGTCATTATCAATCTAACCCTGGACGCGAGCATTGGAGTGCTATCAAGAATATCCTTAAGTACCTGAGAAGAACTAAGGAATATTTCTTGGTTTTTGGATCTGATCAGTTGTCAGTATTGGGATACACAGATTCGAATTTCCAAACTGACAATGATGACATAAAATCCACGTTCGGGATGGTATATCTAATGGGTGGTGGTGCCATTGTGTGGCGGAGTATGAAACAAAAGTCTACAGCCGATTCTACTACCGAAGCAGAATACCTTACAGCTTGTGATGCAACAAAGGAAGGTGTTTGGCTAAGGAAATTCCTATCAGATTTGGAGGTAGTCCCTGACCTTGTCAAGGGCCCCATTCCCCTGTTATGTGACAACAGAGGGGCCATTGCACAAGCTAAGGAGCCTAGGGCTCATCAGAGGAACAAGCACGTGCAGCGGAAGTATCACCTCATCAGAGAGATTATCCAGCAGGGCAAAATGAGTATCTCCAAAGTGGACACAACTGAAAATGTGTATGATGCCATGACAAATGGTTTATCTCTAGGAGTGTTTGAGAAACACATGGAGGGCATGGGTTTAAAATGTATGGGGAATTGGCTTTGATGTACAAGTGGGAGATTGTTGGACAAGTGTGTGTCCATCAAACCCGATTCGGTTCGGTTCAACCCGGTTCACCTTTGTATCGAACATTATACATTTTAGTTTAATATTATCACATGCGATATAAACTTTTTGAGCATTATGTGTCCCTAAGTTTTACTTAAAATGGTAGTCACGACTAGGGTTTGGGCTGGGCACCCTTATCATATGGTCGTTGCATTAGGTATGTCTAAACATGTGATGTCAGGGTACGAATGCGAGTGCTCACATGTTTGATGTGTGCATTGGTGAAGAATCTATTTTGTTGATTCCCTCATGTATTACTGCCAGATGTAGGAAGGGATAGACATGTGTCACCGACACCCTGTGCCTGAGGGAACCCTGTCACTGCAAAGTGTGATCACATTCTTTGGTTCATCAATGACTGAGACTCAAGCGAGTCAAAGCCGATGTTCTGGGAATGCATGAACACTTTGTGAGTGAAGGAGTTATCCAACATGGTCACCACTGCCCGATTGGGGAATACCAAGATTGAGACTGTCTGTGTATGGTCGGATCGAAATCTGGATCCATTGTCGTTTTGGAAATGGTTTTGCAAAAATCTATTTTACATAAAATGATAGATTATTTATAATTATTTAAACAAAGTGTTTTATCGAGTTTTTTGGGATCTGATCAGATGCACAGACGCTCGTATATGGACATATACTATGGATTGGGGTTTGGCAGTACATGTCTACATGCCCTAGATTCCATAATGATGGTGTTGATTAGTGGGGAGGTCGTATATGACAAATAGTTATCATATAGGGAGTTATTTGGAATTTGCTAATTTAATTGGTTCTTTATTTAATTAATGGATTTGGTGCTAATTATAATTATCCATTAATTATTAAATAAAGAGGCTAATTAATACTTTCCCTATTAGATACTGCTTCTTCACCTTTAGAGCACTTTGAGTTTAAACAGAACTGCCAAACAAAGAGAGAGAGAGTCAGACTCTCAAAGGGATTAAATCTTATCCATTCAGGGTTTTTAATTAAATTCTGGCATTAAATAAAGGGGACCAAAAACGCAGAGGGGGCAGTGCTCCACGTTTTTGCCTGGCCCCCTCTTCTACGTTTTAGTCTCTCTCTCCCTCTTTGAGATCTCTTCTTCTTCTTCTAGTTTCTCTCATCTGTGTTTGAGAGTTAGGGTTTGTGAAATCTTAGATCTGTGCTGAAGAGTTCGAGAGCATCTGGGATTGGCTTGAAGAACCTTGGCAGCACCATTGGAGGTTTAGATCTGTTTGCTTGGAGCGCTCACTGGAGGAAGAACCACTGTCTATTGGAGGAGCAACACTTAAGGCTGACCAGGTTAGCAGTTCTTTATTAATTCCTTCAGTTTATTGATTATTAATATTTATGGGATGCGAAAGAAACTCGAATCGATTGATTTCCGCTGCGCATTCGAGTATGGGATGGATCCCTCTTGCCATGTGATGGACTAGAGATGAATTTTTTCGTCCCTTTTGTGATAATTAATTTTATGGAACGCAATAGGGAAGGAGAAACTCTAATGGGGATGCACCAGGGTTCCCATAGGCGACCATGGGAAACCCTAAAATTTAATGCGGCACCCATGGGACACCATGGGATAACCCAAGGCGTGCAATACCCTAATTTTATAGTATATTGGTTTCCCTAGGGAACCATGATTTGATCCATGTACCGTAGTTATGCCTACAGGAAATCTGACAAAGTCAAAACTAGTTGAATGATCAAAGAGGAGACACAAGAATGTCGCTAACAAAAATATATTTGATACTTAGAAGGGGTTGGCTTCTCTTTCATCGGTTTCAACGGAACAATTCTTTTACAAGTTTCAAAAGAACAATTCATGATTTGGTATCACTTTCACCTCAAGATTTTTAGTGTCTAGTTAACACAAGTATCATATAACCTACGGGAAAACCTGAATGCTTTAGGAAGCGAAAAGAACCGATAAATCAAATTGAGGTTTATTCAACATACAATCTAATGATAGCAGTGGTGTTGCCTCCCACTCGGTTGGTTACTTCGGCATGGCAAATTTGGGGTGAAGCTATTAGTGGTGTTGCCTCCCACTCGGTTGGTTACTCTGGCAGCGATAAATGGGAATGTGGTGTGAAGCCTTCCCCGATGGAGAGAATGGCAATTAACTGTTGGATTTTATGGTGCCAAGTCTCATCATTTGAGTTGATAAGAATGCTACCAAAAACACCCTAAACGAAACTTCTAAACACCACTTCACGATGCCACCCAAGCCCCAATTTGGCTCCGCACACACAAAATAAGGGATTATGTCAAGAGAAGAACTCTCACAAGCCTTTTGCCTTTGAATCTGAACCCACCATTATTAGATCCAAGACGAAGGATTTCTCGGCCAAATCTCATTTACATCAAAAGAACAACTCCAGCAGACCTAGCAGCAGCAACAGTGGACTGGAGGAGGCTTATTCACTTTTCCCGTAGCCATGGAGGCAGACACAGTTAACTACAAGTTTAGAACTACAAATAGATGAACAGAAAATGAGGATAGTTTTTTTTTGTATGGAAAGGGATATTATATAGCTGATGAGGCATAAAACACCCTACCTATTGGAGGTTGCCACGTGGCTGATCCGACCTCAGTCCGAGAACCGAGTTGAGCCGAGCAGGAGAATGGGCCGACCCCATCTTCGATAAGTCATCTGAAGGAGCCAGGCTTGAGTGAGCTGGCCGGTGGTTGAGGCCGAGCTCATACAGGTCAGCCAGACTCCTAGCCAAGCTTGAGGCCGAGAACCACCTCTCGGGCCGACCTCCTCTGCCTACCTCTTGGGCCGACCTCCGAGGCCGAGCCCTCCTCCACTGAAGCTGCCATAGCACTCCGCCGGGGATCTCCGGGCCACGTCAGCACATCCCGAGAATCACAGGATAAGGATCGAGCCACGATCCCAGCACAACACTGAATCGCACTCTACATGGACTCTTACCTTAATAAGAGTCCGACCCCGAAAATGACTCTCCACTCTGCTCTACGCGAGAGAACCTTTCGAAAGAAGGACTCCTACCATACTAGGACTCTTCCAACCGTCTCATCTCCTCCTCACTCTATAAATACCCAGGTATAGAGTACTATTCCTCATCTCACTTTGACTAGCAGTTACGCTTTTGCACTGGAGACCTGACTTGATCATCGGAGGGTCCTAGGCCGGAGCCACACCGGCCCTCTTGTGCTCATTACTTGGTTTTTGCAGGCTCATCCACGGGCGAACCAAGCATCAAAGATTTCCACACGCAACAGATTTGGCGCCGTCTGTGGGAACGACATCGGCAAGCATCGTCGTTTCTACCAATTCCAAGAGCAGTAATAATGGTGCACACGAGGTCAGGGCAGCATGGCTCGACTTCCCGAATGGACGAGCCGCAGTCCGTTGGGCAGACGAGACGATCCCCGCCCCCGGAAGCCTCTCGGCAAGGGATAAACAGAAGACCCCCTCGGGCAGGGGGTACGCAGCCCATCACGGGCACCATTCCCCCACCGGATGGTGGGAATGGGGGAGCGGCGCTAACCACGGCCTCGGCTGGCGGGATACAGGCCGAGGCAAGCTTGGTTAGGATGGGCCTACCAGCGCCGCCACCCTTGCCGGAGAGTTTAAACCCCGAAGCCCCGATAAATAATCGACAGGTTATGGACTTGCAGTTGCAGATGCTCCACACCAACGAGATGTTGCGCACCTTCATGAACCAGATGGCCCGAGGTGGGCTGATGGGCCAACCGCTGGCTGCGTCCCCTCCAGCTTTGGTCCGCGCAGAGAGGAACTTGCAGCAAAATGGTGGCCGGCATAGGGCCGAGCCAAGCCGAGCCGCATCCTCACACCCGTCTGGTCAGAAGACCCCACCTCCACGCCCTAGCAGAGCCGCTCGGCGGGATGAGCCAGAACATCGCCCAAGTCTGCGAACAGGGCAGGAAATCTAACCAGCCGGCTTGGTAGCAAGGAGGTCGATATTTTCTGGGTGGCTCAGAGAGGACGAACAACCAAGAAAAGTCCGAGAACAAGGGAAAGAACCGAATGGACGACGCGCCGCGAGATGAGGAGAAGGATCTCGTCATAACCCCTGGCGTCAAGGCTCGCCCGCCCGAGAAGAATAGCAGGGGAGCCCCCCGTGGGTCCAACTTCCAGGAGGAAAGAAGAACAAGAAATGACAGCGAGGACCGAGCAGACCAGAATGGCAGACCACAACGGGATGGCCGACCGTACCGACCACGGGCCGAGGAGCCAGTTGGCCGAGCACCCAAAACTGAGCTGGAGAGGCGGCTACGAGACTTGGCGGAGCAAGTGGAGGGATTGAAGAAACAAGCGACCCCGGACGCCTATTCGTTGGTCGGGCGACACCCATATCCTCCCGAGATCATGACCGCGCCGCTACCAAACGGGTTCAAACCTCCCCCATTCGACCGATACGATGGGACGACCGACCCGACGGATCACATCAACTACTTTAATGCGATGATGACCATGTACGGAGGTACCGAGATTATTTCTTGTCGAGCCTTCCCTGCATCCCTCAAGGGCGCGATGACCTCATGGTTCTCCTGGTTGCCGCTGAACTCCATAAAAAGCTTCGTTCAACTCTGTCGAGCCTTCGTTACGCGCTTCCAGAGTAGTATGAAACACAAGAAGACAACGGTCAACCTACTCAGTGTGAAGCAAAGGCCCGACAAGTCAATCCGAGCATTCGTCTCCCGCTTCAACAAAGAATCCTTAGACATCAAGGATTTGGATGAGTCCACGGCCCATACGGCTATGAGCAACGGGCTCGCCGACATGGACCTCATCAAGGACCTGGCCAGGAAGCCGACAAAAAACCTGGCCGAGCTCTTGGAGAGGTGCAACGAGTTCGCAAATATGGCCGAGGTCCTCCAGGCCCAGAAGGGAAACGAAGGCCGACCCGACAAGAAAAGGCCATTAATAGACGACCGTAGGGAAGACAAAAGGCACAGGACGAATCACCGAGCCGATAGGTCGGATCGAGCTCGGAGCCCCGACTACACTCCACTGAATACCTCGCTCAAGGAGATCTTGATGCAAATATAAGACGGAGGGTACATTCGCCGACCCCGACCAATGCAAGCGGGGTCATCTTGAAATCCCAACAAATACTGTCAGTTCCACAAGGACACCGGTCACGACACCGAGGATTGCTATCAGCTGAAAAGAGAAATCGAAGAGCTGATAAAAGCGGGTCACTTGAAGCGATAAGTCAAAGGAGGCCGAGAAGATCGTGGAGGTCGGCGAACTGAAGACCGAGATCAAAGAAGAGCCGAGCCTAGGGCCGAAAACAGGAGAGTTGAACAAGACAATGATAAAGTCCGAGTCGAGAAGAAAGAGGACGGATCCAGGCCGAGCAGTGACAAGGGAGCTCCCATATATACTATCCTCGGAGGCCCCGGGCAAGAGACTACTCAAAAGGCTAAGGCAAACGCGCGGTTCATCGGAGTGTCCGAGATGCCCGCCAAGAAACTCAAGCCAGCGGCGATGATCTCCTTCATCGAAGCCGACCTCGAAGGTATAAGTTTACCTCATGATGATGCTTTAGTGGTGCAGGTAGAAATTACGAACAGACCAGTCCACCGTGTATTGGTTGATACCGGCGCATCTGTGGACCTTATGTCACTAGAGGCGTACCGACAATTTGGCTTTGGCGACGAAGCACTCAAGCCAGAAGGCACCTCACTCCACGGGTTCTCTGGAGCTGCCGCGACCATCAAAGGCTCAATCGACCTACTGGTCACGATGGGGCAAGCTCCATGCCAGGCGACGATTCAAGTCAAATTCATGGTGGTACGGTCCGTAGTGGCTTTCAACGCCATACTCAGCTGTCCTTCATTGACCGCCCTCCAAGCCATCATCTCCCCGACACACTTGAAGATGAAGTTCCCCACCGAGAACGGTATCGGTGAGGTCCGAGGCGACCAGAAGAAGGCACGGGAGTGCTACGCTACTTTCGTCAAGCAAAACAAGGGTAATGTTCGAGGAATGGAAATGGGCGTTGAGCATCTCCCCGAGGATCAGCGGGATGAGCTTATCGAGAGGAGAGGACGACTCGTAGAAGACCTGACCCCATTTCGTCTCAGCGAAGATGACCCAACAAAAGTGGTCCAGTTCGGATCATTATTAAATAAAAATCAAAGGAATCAGCTCAGACTTTTCTTGAGGGCGAACGCCGATGTCTTTGCCTGGTCGGCCGCCGACATGTCGGGCATACCCAGGCATATAGCTGAGCACCGACTCCACGTAGATCCGGGTCAAAAACCAATCCGACAGAAGAGAAGGAACTACGCACTTGATCGACAAACCACGATCAAAGAAGAGGTGGAAAAGCTTCGCCGATCAGGGTTCGTCTGAGAAGAAAAATTCCCGACCTGGTTGGCTAACGTTGTCATGGTCCCTAAACCAAACGGGAAGTGGAGAATGTGTGTCGACTACACCGATCTCAACAAGGCTTGTCCAAAAGATGAGTACCCGCTACCTCGGATCGACCTCTTGATCGACGCCACTCGCAGTCACGAGATGCCGAGTTTCATGGACGCGTACTCGGCTATAACCAAATCATGATGCATGAGGAGGACAAGTCATACATGGCATTCCGAACTGACCAAGAAAATTTCTGCTACAAGGTCATGCCGTTCGGATTGAAGAACGTCGGAGCAACATACCAGCGCCTCGTGAACTATATATTCCGCGGGCAGATCGGAAGGAACATGGAAGTCTACGTGGATGACATGTTGGTGAAAAGTTTGAAGGCCGAACACCACTTGGCCGACCTGGAAGAAGCCTTCGGTGTATTAAGAAAAAACCAAATGAAGCTGAATCCCGCCAAGTGTGCATTCGGCGTGACCTCGGGAAAGTTCCTCGGCTTCATGGTCTCTGTCAGAGGCATTGAAGCCAATCCGGCAAAAATCAGAGCCATCCAAGAGATGAGTCCTCCAAGGACGATCCGAGAAGTACAGAGGCTAAACGGGAGTGTGGCGGCGTTGGCACGATTCATGTCAAGATCGGGAGACAAGTGCTTACCGTTCTTTAAAGCCCTCAAGAATATCCGGAACCCAAAGGACTTTATATGGTCGGACGAATGCCAGGAAGCTTTTGAAGAGCTGAAGAAATATTTGGAGAACCCGCCTCTCCTTAGCCGACCCAAACCAAAAGAGGAGCTTCAAGTCTACTTAGCCGCTACCCCTGTAGCGGTCAGTGTGGTGTTGATCAGAGAGGAGAGTCAGACTCAAAGGTCGATATACTACATCAGCCACATTCTTGTTGATGTCGAGACAAGGTACTCTGGGTTCGAAAAAGTAGCATTCACTCTTGTTACGGCTGTAAGGAAACTAAGGCCGTACTTCCAAGCTCATCCGATCGCGGTACTGACGGACCAGCCACTCAAGAAGATATTGCACAAACCCGACGTTTTGGGACGACTGATTACCTGGGCGGTTAAGCTAAGTGAATACGATATAAGCTATCGTCCGAGGACGGCGATAAAAGGACAAGCCCTTGCCGACTTCATCGCCGAATGCACAGGACCCGACCTTGAGGTCGGGGAGGAAAAGACAGTAGAAGAGGTCGGGGCTACGACCGATCCAACATGGACCATGAATGTCGACGGCTTAAGCAACTCTGAAGGAAGCGGGGCTAGCCTGATACTGGTAAGCCCCGAAGGGTTTCTGATCCAATATGCTCTGAGGTTCAAGTTTCTCGCCTCGAACAACGAGGCTGAGTATGAAGCCCTTCTAGCTGGACTTCGAGTCAGCAAAGCAATGGGCATAATGCTGTTGAAGGTGCGAGGAGACTCCCAACTCGTGGTCAACCAGGTCAATGGAGACTATGAAGCGAAAGACGAAAGGATGATAGCTTACCTGAGCCGAGCCCGAGATCTGATTTCCGAACTTGAGCACTTTGAGATGACTCAAATACCGAGAAAGGAAAATGCCACGGCTGACTCCCTGTCCAAGTTGGCCGAGGCTGACCTCCAATATCGGAGCCGGTCAGTATACATAGAAATCTTGGAGAAGCCCTCCTTATAAGAAGAAAGCGTGAAGTACATTGAAGAGGACGGGCCGACCTGGTTGGACCCCATTGTCAACTACTTGGAGAATAACCTGCTCCCGGAGAACCGAGACGAAGCAAGAAAGGTCAAGATCCGAGCTGCCAAGTACGCCATGATCGACGGAGTGCTCTACAAAAGAGCAATCTTGGCCCCTCTTCTCCGATGCCTTGGACCAAAGGGGGCCGAGTATGCATTGGCCGAGGTGCATGAGGGAATATGCGGGAGTCACATGGGTGGCCGAGCTCTTGCATACAAGATACTTCGGCAAGGATTCTATTGGCCAAGAATGCAAGAAGAGGCCATGAGGTATGTGAAGACGTGCGAGAAGTGTCAACTGTTCGCACCAATCCCAAGCCGACCAGCAACAAAGTTGACTTCAATGCTTAGTCCAATCCCATTCGCTATGTGGGGAATGGACATTCTCGAAGATTTCACCCCGGCATCGGGGAACAGAAAGTATGTGGTAGTCGCGATCGATTACTTCACCAAGTGGGTCGAGGTTGAGCCCCTCGCCACCATCACCGAGAAGAACATGGAGAAATTCTTTCGAGACAAGGTCATCTACCGGTTCGGACTACCGAAAGTGCTCATCACTGATAACGGCACCCAATTCAATAACCCAGCCTTTCGAGAGTTCTGCGAACACTTCTACATTAACTTCCGACCCATCTCAGTAGCTCATCCGCAAGCAAATGGACAAGTAGAAGTATCCAACCAAACATTACTTGCCGGCATTAAGAGAAGGCTAGATGAGGCCAAGGGGAGACGGGTGGAAGAACTCCCAAGTGTCCTATGGGCATATCGGACGACAGTAAGAACTCCAACCGGGGAGAGTCCTTTTCGCCTCGCTTATGGGACCGAAGCCCTCGCCCCGGTTGAAATTATGGCCTCGTCGTACTGAGTGCTCAACTTCGATGAGAAGACCTATTAAGATGGACTGAGAGCCAACCTTGACTTCCTCGATGAAGTTCGAGAAAATGCCCTACTCAGGAACGCGGCATACCAACAGAGGACGGCAAAGTACTATGACTCAAGAGTAAAGGAGCGGCACTTCCGTCAAGGGGACCTTGTTCTCAGAAAGCTTAGCGCACCCCAGCCGAGGCAGCAAGGAAAGTTAGCACCAAATTGGGAGGGCCTGTACATAGTCTCCAAGCAAATTCGCTCGGGCACATATCATTTGCAGACTCCGGGGGGCAAGAAGGTACCGAGACCTTGGAACTCGGAAAATTTGAAGAAGTTTTTTCAATAACTGAGAACGCTTGTATTCGGCTTGGCTCAGACATTTGATTCAATAAAGTCTTTCTCGACCACTTAACGCATTGGCAAGCTCCCAAATCAAAGTCGTAAGACCGGTCCTCATATACCTGGCCGACCTCAAAGACCGACCCTCATAGGTTGGCTGCCAAGTCATAAGACCGGTCCTCATAGACCTGGCCGACCTCAAAGACCGACCCTCATAGGTCAGCAGCCAAGTCATAAGACCGGTCCTTATAGACCTGACCGACCTCAAAGACCGACCCTCATAGGTCGGTTGCCAAGTCATAAGACCGGTCCTCATAGACCTGGCCGACCTCAAAGACCGACCCTCATAAGTCGGCTACCAAGTCATAAGACCGGTCCTCATAGACCTGGCCGACCTCAAAGACCGACCCTCAAAGGTCGGCAGCCAAGTCATAAGACCGGTCCTCATAGACCTGGCCGACCTCAAAGATCGACCCTCATAGGTCGACAGCCAAGTCATAAGACCGGTTCTCATAGACCTGGCCGACCTCAAAGACCGACCCTCATAGGTCAACAGCCAAGTCGTAAGACCGGTTCTCATAAACCTGGCCGACCTCAAAGACCGACCCTCATAGGTCGGCAGCCAAGTCGTAAGACCGGTCCTCATATACCTGGCCGACTTCTCAAAAGCAAACATCCCCCTTTTGGCCGAGCCTAACAAAGTTCAAAACTAAGCTAAGGCATTAAGCTCGGCCAGGAAGGATGCTCGGCCACGCATCCGTTTATATGATAGCCTGCCCAATAGGACCAAAGGGAACGGCGAATTAACCAACTATGGCAAGGATCACATTGACCTCGGGCATGGCATGGCCGAACCGCCGACCACATGAGGGATGGGCAAAAAAGAGACAAGTTCCTAAGCTCGGCTAGCAAAATGACTCGGCAGTTCGGCCACAAATAGAACAGAGTACACAAAGAAAAGAAGGTGGAGAGCACCGAGCTAAAACACTTAGACAGATTCTGGCAAAAATAAATTTTTTCATTCATTATAAGCCGACAGATCGGCACGATTACAAAAGGGCAGTCCGACCCCCACAAAAAATAAAAAAATAAAAAAATAAAAAAATATAAAAATATAAAAATAAAAAAATTTTACATCTTGGTCTCCTCGGGGTTGGACTTGGAGACGACCTCGGAAGTGTCCGCGGCGGTAGGCTCGACAGGAGGGTCTTGTGGTCCAGCTTCTGGAGGGATGACGTCGGCCAGAGTAGGTTCCTCAAGGGGCAGAGACTGGGTGACTTCGGCCCCCTCCTCATCTCCCAACTCCCCGGCAAAGGTAGTCGCATCATCATCAAAACGGGAGAGGTTGAGATCTGGGTACGCTGCCTTGATCTCAGCCAAAAGTTCAGCTCGGCCTGCCTCAAAACCCTTGGCGTATGGAGGCCTCCTGATCTCATGGCAGACATCAGCGTACTCCTCCGATTGAAGATAGTCACTGACCGCCTCGCTCCGAGCCGCAGCCAGGTCTTCCTTGACCTTCTCCTTCACCTCGGCAAGCTGAGCCTGCCGAGCCCGGACCTTTTCTCTCTGCCTGACCACCTCGGCCTGAGAACTCTCCACCTCGGCCTCGGCAGCAGTGAGCTTCTTTTGGGTCTCTCGACACTCTGAACGACATCCTGGGCATCCTGGTAGGCCTTCTTGCACTGGACGCCCAAGGAATGGTTCTAGGTCAGGAGCCGCTCAAAACGGAGCATGGTCTCCACTGCCTTGGCGAAGCCCTACAAAAAGGAACGAGAACAAAAATCAAGACAGACTACACAGATCATATCTAATCACAAGAGCTGACTAGGAAACTTACCATGTTGAAATCCTGGAACAGAGTGGAGAGGAGCTCGGGGTCAGACAGCGCCTCGAGCTTCTCCTTATCGGTTGGAGGCCGACCTGCATCCAGCCATTCTTTGGCGTGCGCGGCCGACGTCAACGCCGAGTCCCCAGGGAAGAGGCGCCAGGTCGGCCTCACAGGAATGTTGCTGGCCGAGGCCCTCCCCAAGACGTATCGAGAGATGTTGGCGGGCGAAAGACCACCACTCGTCAGATTAACCGAGAGCTTCTGACGCTTGCTGTCTCTCGACAGGCTCCTCTCGCCTTTTCGGCCTTTCCCCTTTCTTGGAGACCCCGCTGGGCCCGTATTCTTCTCGGCCTCAAGGCCGACCACAGCATCCGAAGGGCCCTGCATCACGGCCTTACCCTTGGGGGCCTTGGAAGATTCACCCCGGGACTTCTTGTCCAAGTTTTTCTTCCTCCGGTCTGCAAGGGTCTCAGCCCTTAGCCGAGCTGTATCCATAGGAGGAATGTGGCCAACCACTGCAAGAGAAACCGACAACATCAAAGATAAGTAGAAACAGAAAAGAAGACTAAGTAAAGGGCTTAGCTCGGACCACATAGACGGTCTCGGCTCGGGCTCCTACCAGGGGTCATATGCCACCTCTGAAGAAACCCCTCGTCCTGAAGCTGGAGGACATTGAAGGGCGGATGCTGGAGGATCAGGTCCAATGAGGTCATCTCGTTCTCGGTCAGGAGTAATACCCTATTGACATAGTTCAAGTTCATCTCCTTCCACTCGGTTCGGAGAGGGCTGTTGGGAATGGAAGCAAAGAAAAAACGAGGCTTCCAATACTTATTGAAGGTCGGCGTGCTGACCAAAAATTTGTGGCCACCCAGTGCCTCACTCTTCCCTGATCGGCGGCAGAAATAGTACCACCCCTTCTCGGGGGACTTCTTCAAGAAGAAGAGCCGAGAGAAAAGCGCCACGCTCGCACCTCGGCCCATCTCGCAAAATAAGGCGTGGAAGCCATACACGGCCAGCCAAGAATTCGGCACCAGCTGACCAGGAGACAGGTGGAAGTGGTCCAAGATCTGGTCCACCAGGCCGAGAACGGGGAGCCTGAACGCATACTTGAAGGGCGTCTCATACAAAGCCACCTCGTCGGGCCTGATGAAGCAGGCCATCTCCCCGGGGTTAGGAACTCGGAGCTGAATGTCCTCGGGGATGGCATAGGTCACCCTCAGATAGTCGAGGTCGGCCTCCTTGATTGTGCTCGGAACGGTGCCGACACTGCCTTCCTCGGGCTCAGGGGCGTCAGCAGACGAGCTGACCGAGCCAACCCCCACCTCGGACGAATCTCCCTCACTTGATTCCTCATCGGATGAGGACGACCTGGAGTTCTCGGCTCGGTCTGCGGTGATGGATTGGGCCGCGTGGTCAAACTCCAGGAGTAACGGAGGCTCGGCCACCTCGGCCTGATGAAGCTCCACTACATCGGGCTCATCTGAGGTCGAGCCCAACAGGTCTATGGTGGGAGAACGAGCGGGGAGCTCTAGGCTCGGACTCGCGCCCTCTGCCACCCTGGCGAACAGCTCGCCTATGGGACTACTACCAACTGACATACTAGGCGGAGAAGACTTACTGGTTGAAGAAGAGCTGGGCACGAACGAAGCAAAGGCCGAGCTGATCGCGAACAAGTAAACACCGAGCGCTGCCGAGCTGAAGAAATCCAAGCTTGCCGAGAAGTCAATAACTTAGAGCAGTGAGGAATGAATAGTTAGGAGTCGCCTATTTGTAATAGTTGGGTCTTATCGATCCAACGGCCGGCGTAGCTCAAAGCATAATTCAACGGCCCGCATCAAAGGACGTTTCAATTCCCGAGCCTCGCCATAATGACTACGACGCGGGCACGCATAACCCAACCGCCGGACTGCAACGCCAAACGTGCCAAAAAATAAGCCTGGCTCGACCGCGCAAAATCTTCCGCATAAGCCGACTGGGAACCTCACTCATCTGCCGAGCCGACTGATGAGTGGGGGGGGCCTGTGATGAGGCATAAAACACCCTACCTATCGGAGGTTGCCACGTGGCTGATCTGACCTCAATCCGAGAACCGAGTTGAGGCGAGCAGGAGAATGGGCCGACCCCATCTTCGATAAGTCATCTGAAGGAGCCAGGCTCAAGCGAGCTGGCCGGTGGTTGAGGCCGAGCTCATACAGGTCAGCCAGACTCCTAGCCGAGCTTGAGGCCGAGAACCACCTCTCGGGCTGACCTCCTCTGCCGACCCCTTGGGCCGACCTCCGAGGCCGAGCCCTCCTCCACTGAAGCTGCCATAGCACCCCATCGGGGATCTCCGGGCCACATCAGCACATCCCGAGAATCACGGGATAAGGATCGAGCCACGATCCCAGCACAACACGGAATCGCACTCTACATGGACTCTTACCTTAATAAGAGTCCGACCCCGAAAATGACTCTCCACTCCGCTCTACGCGAGAGAACCTTCCGAAAGAAGGACTCCTACCATACTAGGACTCTTCCAACCGTCTCATCTCCTCCTCACTCTATAAATACCCAGGTATAGAGTGCTATTCCTCATCTCACTTTGACTAGCAGTTACGCTGTTGCACTGGAGACCTGACTTGATCATTGGAGGGTCCTAGGCCGGAGCCACACCGGCCCTCTTGTGCTCATTGCTTGGTTTTTGCAGGCTCATCCGCGGGCGAACCAAGCATCGGAGATTTCCACACGCAACAATAGCCAAAAAAGAAATTACAAGGATTTACACATATAAGATAGATCACACCATCTAAAAGCTACACTGGTAAAGTTATCGGAAACCTCGATCAGTCAGTTCACAGAAATGAGGTATAAGGTTCCAGGGCACTGAAAATGAGGATAGCTGAAACGGTTTAAAAAGGGAGTTTTGGTGTAACATCGGGGGAGAAAGGAGAATTGCGAGACAAACATTGACGGCTGGGGATCGCCAAAATAGCTTACAATCGGAGCGTTCATATTTAAAGGCAAGTGGTTCACACAGATTGCTGGCGTGGAGTGTGGACGAGGAACCTCTTCCCTCAAATTCAAAATAAACAAGTCCAACTTATTTCCATAGGCACTACGCAGCAACAAGTAAGGGAGTCAATTGGGTTCAGAACTGGACCGGTTCGAAACTGATCTGATCCATTAGAAAATGTGATGGTCCTAGGAGTTGATTTTGGGATCTATTATTCAATAGGAGTAGGGTGCCAATTGTTCTGTTTTGATTTTTGGTACGATTTCGGTTCAATTCAGTTCAACATGTGAAAACTGAAAACGAATAGGAGCATGTGTTTTCAAATTATAATCGTATCGATACGATTTGGTTTCATATTGGGTTTTGACCCTGATTTGTATTTGATTTGGACTTTATTTTAGGTGTCTAGACAAAGTTTTTATATCTTTACAACAAAAAAAAAAAACTCTTGTTTGTTAGAGCCATAATAATCCACTAGATGTATTCCAAACATTAAAATGGAATAAAATTTATCATTCACTTTAATTAAAACATTAAAAAAGATATAATCTATTTGGTTCCTTGTTGGGTTTTAAAATGGGTAATTCGGTTTGGCTTGACGGTTTCAATCATGAAATTGAAACCGAACCGAACGGATGAAAGATTACAACTTTTGAAGCCAAAACTGAACTAATTTAATTCAGTTTGGTTTTAAACAGACAAATTCGTTTTTTGTTCTAAATTGAAACTCTTAAATGGGACAGGATGATTAGGGGATGGGTTTCCTAACAAGTCTAGAACGAAAAGCCCAAGAAGGAACCTATTAGAACTAGAACCGCTAGGTAGGGGTGTCGATCGGTCGGTTTAAGCCGGTTTGGTTTGGGTTGAGTCGGTTCCAATATGGGAATGGTGAATCCAAAACCAAACCAATAAGTTCGGGTTGTTTCGATTTATTGTATCGATTTGTTATCAAGGTCGGCTTCGATTTCGGCTCAATTTGAGTTTGGTTTAACATACATATTCATATAAAAAATTCATTTTTTAATGGGTTTCAAGTTGTTATCGGTTTCTTGTTGGGGTAGATCATTTTGGTTTCGCTCTAGATTTCTGAGTCGGTTTCAGGTTCTTTTGATTCGGTTTGTTTTCGGGGTTTTTATGTTCCAATCTATAAACTATCCAATAGGACAGTGGTGCAATTCAGTCCATGACATTTTGGTTCGGTTCAGGCCGGTTTACGCTATTCGGTCCCACTTTTTGACACCCCTACCACTAGGTACAGGTGTCAAAACCTAGCTTGAACTAGTAAAACCAGTAAAAAAAAACCCGGACCGAACTGAACCAATTCTTATTGAACTGGTTTTGGACTAGGGGTACCAGTTGAAAACCAGACCACACCGAACCAAATGAACCGATAAAAAAAACCATTGAGTGTGAGGTTTTGGATAAGTGAAATGACTATTCATTGATTCCAATATCAGGGAGAAGATTTATGTGCTTTCAGGGGAATTGTTACAAATCAACTCTCCTTGTTTGCTATACAATATTAGTTGGACTATCAAATGAACAATTTGATAATATAGTTCATTTAGTGATTTCAATATTAGTTAGCTTCTGAATTTTCAATATTAATTATCTTCTTTTTACAATTTATTCATTTTCCCATTACAACATAAACACATCAAATCAAAATTAGTTGACAGGATGAATGGAACTAGTTGAACTGAAGTATAGAATATTAGGGTCAACACCATTATGACTCCCTGTGAAGAATGCATTGGGGTTTTCTTCACTGGATTAATGTGGTCCGGATATGTCACAGTTTTGGATTATTTCAAGTTGAAGATTGAGGTGAGGTTCAGGACCTTGAGGTCTGGTCCAATTTCACTTAAGTAACTTCTTTGATTTTGTTTATTTTATTTTTGGGTTTTTACCTATTTGTCCAAATGCCCCCCTACAACTTTTCTATTTGTAAACTCCTCCTTACTTTCAAAATATTGTAGCACTTTGGTCCAGTCCGTTAATTTGGGACGACGTTAGTTTTAGGGAATCTAATGATCAAAATGCCCCTCTAATTAAAACCCATCAAAATTAAAAAATAAAATGACCAAATTGCCCTCATCTTCCCCAAACGTTTAGGGTTTGAAGATGAAATTTTTTTCCCCAAATCGGTTAGGGTTTGGATAAACCCAAAAATACACTTGGGCCAATCATGAACCGCCACGTGTCCTAGCACAAAGATGAGGAGGATCAAGGCCCGACCACTTCAATGCTCATCCAAATAGGCCCAAGAGGTCATCTAGAGATTAAGTCTTCCACGCCAAGCCAACAAGATCCGACTATGACGTCACCACCAGAACGGAACTTTATCCTCAAAGAACCATGATATAATCCGGATTCTAAACACCAAGGATCATCATCCAAAAGGGAACCTCTATCTAATGGGGAACCTCTTCTCTATCAGGACTCTATGTCTCATCAAGTGGCGATCTACTACGTGATAGACTAGGCCACGAAGAGTACTTATCACCAACTGAGACTCCCCACACCGCCATACACAACTATAAATACTCAGGTATCCCAACCCATTATTCATCTTGAATTCCAGTGATTCATCTGTTGCTAAGAGAGATCTAACCTAGGCATTGGAGGGTCTAGGCCGGAACCACATCGGTTCTCCCTTGTCCCTAACGTCCTTTTGCAGGTTGCGGCACCTGAAGGACCTACTGGAGATTTTCTGACGCAACAGATTGGCGCCGTCTATGGGAATGATGCTAGCCAACGTTTCTACTAGCTCGCTTCCTCAAGCATTCAATGGCAGCACGGGGTAAGAAAGCTGCTCCTTCCACCAATACTCCGAGGCAGAGGAATGAAACACCTCCACCAGAGAGCTCTCGTCGAAGAGCCAATAACCATGAACTCCAAGATACAGAAAACCCGTAGAAGTTGACATAGTAAATCTCAATAACGAAGTAGCCGTGGAAGCAGTACTTGACCCAAACGCGCTGGCAACTATGGATCAGATTAATGACTTGCAGAGACAGATTCTCCAGGACCAAAACCTCTTTCGGGATTATTTGAGGGAGCAGGTGACTTCCCGTAGGAGGGTGGTGCCACTACCGAGGATAAAACCAATTCCTCGACAGGAGCAAAACCCTAGGAGGTCACTCCTCGGAGGTAAAAGATCAAAGAGACTCGCAAGGCGTGCAAGTTCGACCCATCGGTAAGGAGACTCTTCACGTCATCTTGTGAGAACTGCGGATCTGCCGATCCAATCGGAACGTGGAGGATCACTGATGCATAGATCGGTGGAACCTAGTCAGGATGGTTCAATTAGAAGATCGGTATTCCAGGGACGACTAGGTGGAAGTTGCACACCAAACGCGAAATTCTGTAGCATGAAATGATATCTGTCATTAGTGCATATTGAAGGAAAACACCCATTGTAAAACTCAAAACGCTCCTAGCTCTTGTAAGTTAGAAAGGTCATTTGGGTGGAAGGAGGTTTTCCCTCCTTGGAATGGAGCTTTTGTAGTGTTGTAGTTTTCTTTTCTTTTCCGAAAAGAAATATACTCTGTAAACAAGTACCTTTTTCTGTTTGGAAGAACTAGTGGAAGTAATTATTTGCAGTATTATATATCTTGGGGAAAATTACACTGCCACCCCCTGAGATTTGTACTAAATACATAGCGACCCCCTGTGTTTTTAAATTATACAACCGCACCCCTTAAATGGATGGTGTTAAATAATATAATGTAAAATTTCAATTTTATCCTCTTCTAATATCCTATTAAATAATACTCAATGGGAAATGCCAATTTTGCCCATTATAAACCAAAAACCTATTCAATTCAAACCCTATTCTCTGGCTTCTTCTCCTTCGTTGCAGTCGTTGTTTTTGTCGCCGCCACCGCCATTCCGACCAAAACCTCAGGTTCTTCTTCAGACAAGACTGCAATTTTAACGGCTTCTGTTCTTCTTGAATCCTTCTTTGAAACGACTCACACAATCATTTCTTAGACAGTCTGGTAGATCTCCTCACACTGAGAACCGGAACGATTGGGTTTTCCTTGCATCGTTCTTCTTCTCCTTCTTGGTTATACTCCATATGGGTTTCGATTCTCTACCAAACGGAAGTCATCACTACTCTTCTTCGACCCTTCAGAGTTACCGGTGTTTCAGATGTCTCTGAAACATTGGTACTATCTTTCATTTCATATACAACCACTAATTTTTGCTGAGTTGACGTTCTTGGGGTGGTGCGAGGAAGATCTAGGATCTCTAGTCTTTTGCTTATGTTGCATCAGGAAATCGTTCAGCGGTCCCTCTAGTGTAGTCACCTGGAAAAGGACCAAGGGTGACAAAGGAGAACCGGTGTGGTTCCGGCCTAGGACTCTCCGATGCCTAAGTTAGATCTCTCTGAGCAAACAGATGAATAGTAGAATTCAAAATGGGTTGATGGGGTAGAGTACCTTCTCTTTTATAGTGGAATATGGCGGTGTGAAGAGTCCCAGTTGATGATGAGTAGTCATCGTAGTTGATAGAGTCCCTGAGTAGCAGGGCTCATCCTTGATTGGTTGTCTTCCCGTGAGACGTAGTGTCATGATAGATTTGGTAGTTGTCTTCCCGTGAGACCTGGTGTTATGTTAGACTTGGTATCCTTGATGAATAGACCTATATATTTTTGTGGTAGATGAGATTCCTGGTACATGAGTCCGTTCAGACTACGTGACTGATAGGCGGTGACCTAGAGTCCTTTGTGATGTGATCTATCTTGTTGATGGTGGTGGTCGCTATCGTGTTCGAGGAAGACTGTGTCCAGGAATGACTGTACCCGAGGGGATCCGCACCCGGGCCACCCCCAGGGCTGGCAATCCGCGCCCAGGGTTGGCGCCCGGGTCCGTGCCCGTGCCTGTGCCCGTTGTCTGGTCTGGGTCGAATCTCTCCTTGGTTCGCCTGTTTGGTTCTAGTCCTGAGTAGGGCTTGGGCTGGCCCGCCTTGAGTTAGGACACGTGGTAGCCCCTGGTTGGCCAGGGTGATTTTGGGGTTCATCAGTTTGCATTAAGGATTAATTATAGGTTTTTCGACAACCCTTCAACCTGATCGATTGGAACAAAAACATGAACAAATATCTCGTCCTCATAAACAATAAGAAAGAAATTATTATATAAAGAAAAAAAAACCAGAAAATAGTTTTTTATTTGTTTGTTTGTCCGCTTCAAACAAACCAATAAAGCATTATTTTCCTGAAATCAACAACTTAAACAGTTCAGACTTCAGCTGGTAGTTAGTGTGGTATGTAAAATTGACGGAAGCAGAAATTAGTACCATATATGACCACCAACAGTAAATATATCAGAGTAATGGTATTCCTGAACCAATTTAGAGAACTTGTCTATCTTCCAGGTATGGTTACAAGTGTCATGAGGTCTTGCTGTCATCAACAGATACTCCCCTTTGCCTGCAACATTCTCTCTGTGGAAAGCACGAGTTTCCAGCTTTTCATCTCTCTCTCTGATTTTCTCTCCCCTAACTCTTCTCACAAACAAGGAAACAGATATTAAGCAAATTCGAAGCTTTTTTACAGAATCGGTTTGTGTCTGGTTAACTATGCCAGAAATCGAACAGGTGATCGATAATACAGAGCCGAAAATTGGTGAATTATTGCCAGAGAATTCTTTATTTGGCAAATATGAGATCGGAAGGTTGCTCGGCTGTGGAGCCTTCGCTAAGGCTACCATGCCAGAAATATTCGAACAGGACAAAGCATTGCCATTAAAGCCATCAGTAAGCAGAAGACTATTAAAGGAGGTCTTGTCTCTCACCTCAAGCGGGAGATTTCAATCATGCACCGGTTGCGCCATCCTCACATAGTAAAGCTCTTCGAGGTTCTCACCATCAAAACTAAGATCTATTTCGTAATGGAATTCGTGAAGGGTGGAGAGCTCTTCACCAAGGTCGCTAAAGGTCATCTCAACGAAGATCTCAACCGTCAGTACTTCCAGCAATTGATCCTTCTTGACTTTCCAGATTGGAGCGGGAGAGAAGAGAGGAGTATCTGTCGTCTACCGCCGCAACTCCCATGGTCATTGCACCCCTTAGTTGTCGTACCTTCCTGCTGCGGCCTCTCTGTGGCAGGTAAAGTCGAGTAGCAGGGGAGGGGAGGGGAAGGGAAGGGAAGGGAAGGGGTCGGGCTGCTTAAATAGCAAATCACAACTAATACAAACAAACAGGAACCAAGGTTACTTTTGGACTTTACAAACCAACCAAGGTTACTTTTTGACAAAGAACCTTAACTATAGTTACTTTGACATACTCCTTAGTGCCCTGCAGAAGTTATGTGATCAACAACTATTCTTCAAGCAATGGGAAAAGACCACTCATAAGCTCACAGATGCTTGTGACACATCCCATCTTAAGATCAAGTGCAAAGACAAAGACTGTTCTTGTCCCTCTAAGAAGAAGTCCCACTTCTCCAAAATCAGTTTTCATCCAGAGAAGAATCACAAGAAAAATGGTAATCACAGATTTCATCGGTTCAAACGTAAGCATCAACAAAGGTCGCAGCAGCAGCCCTATAAGTTCTTCAAACGAAAAAATTTTTGGCAGAAGACCTCTACCAGATGCTATGCGTGTGGAAAAATCAGCCATTTTGCTCGCAATTGCCCTGACAAGGCTAAGCAAGCTAAATTGATGCATATGCTCGCCCCCTTTTCCATCACTCGATGATCCGATGCGTATGTTGAATCCCTCTACTCAGATGATGACTTCTCCCGGACTTATTGTTTGTCCTTGAAAATTGGGAAGACGAAGACTTGGATACCTCCTCACCCGAATCCGAGTCCGATGGATTTGACCCCATCTACCCGATGGCCTCTCCTTTGTCCTCTCCTAACCCTCCTAAGTCACCAGCTTTTGCTATCACCAAGACCCCACTTCCTCAAGCTAGTCTCTCCATCTCTCCTACCCCATGGGACCGCCCTATCAAAATCATTGGCTACTTTGACACAAAGTTGTTCCATAACCATATTAGCTCCCCATGTCCTTCCTTCCGATCGTTGGAAACCTCATAAGCAGCTTCTTCACCGTAGCCGATGGTCAAACTTTTCTGGTCAACCTCATCTCCAAACACCCTATCCGTTTCCAAGTATTCCCCTCTCTTACCTTGTGTCATACAGTTCTAGGATCCTCTCTTCCCGGTCGTGATGCCCTTATTGGTTTTGACATCCTTTGTCAGTTACCCCACCTCCGATGGAGTATACATGGTCTCAGCTACAAAAAGCAATTCATCCCATGGACAACTGTTCCTAATTTGCTACTAATCACTCCTATTGCAGGATGTTAAAGAACAATTGCTCCTCCGCTTGCGGTGCCGAGAATCATGCGACTTCCTCACCAAGTGTGATCATCCCCTCTCGCAACGTAACGAAGTTCTTCATCCGTCTCCCTTTAAAAAAGAATGAAGATGCAAATCCTACCAAAGCGATCACTCGGTATGAAGCCCGATCACCTCACCAAGGCACGCCAAGAAGTTGCCCTCCTAGAAGCTCAAGGCCTCATAGAGAAGACATCTTCCCTTGGGCTTGTGAAGCCTTCTATGTGAACAAAAGAGCTGAACAGAAGCGTGGCAAACTCAGACTTGTAATCAACTATCAGCCCCTCAATGCATTTCTGGCTGATGACAAATTCCCTTTACCTACCAGGCTTGCCCTTCTCCTCCAACTTTCCAAGGCCAAGATCTTCAGTAAATTTGATCTCAAAGCAGGTTTTTGGCAGCTCGGAATTCATCCAGATGATAGGTCCAAAACCGGCTTCCGCATTCCTGGTGGACACTTCCAAGGGGACAGCTTCTCCCTTTGGTCTCAAGGTGGCTCCTTCCCCTGTTTCAACAAGCTATGCTACAGTCTATACTTCCATACAAGAACATGTTTTGATCTATATAGACGACATACTCCTCTTCTCCGATACAGAGGAAGATCATGCTCTTCTTCTACAGCAGTTCTTGGATATCACCATAGCCCATGGTATAATGCTCTCACCACAAAGATGCAAGTTGCAGTCGATACTATTGACTTTCTCGGTGTCACTATATCCAAAGGACAATTCCAGCTTCAACCACATATTGGCCAATCCCTCCTTGAGTTCTCAGATGGCCCCTTCACTCGACAAGAGTTGCAGCAGTTCCTCGGCATCATCAATTACATGATCGAGTTCTTACCTCACCAGGTCCGATTCACGAATCATCTTCATCGACTCCTCAGAAAGGATGCACCACCCTGGTCCTCTGTTCATACCCAGGTAGTCAAAGATCTGAAAGCCCTGGCCCAGTCATTACCAACTCTACAGATCCCATCCACAGGACTTTGCATTTTACAGTCCGATGCCAGTGATACCCAATGGGGTGCGGTTCTACTTGAAGAATCATCAGACAAGATACGACGTTTATGCGGATACCATAGTGGCATGTTCAAATCATCCGAACAACACTACCATTCCACATTTAAAGAGATTCTTGTAGTCCATCATGGAATTGAGAAATTTCAGTTCTTTCTTATTGGTCATACATTCCAGATCGAGATGGATATGACAGCTTTCCCAAAGATGTTACGATTCAAGGATAGCTCCTCGAATCTCGGCCTACTACGATGGGCATAGTGGTTCTCACAATAGTCTTTCAAGGTTCGTCACATCAAAGGTAAAGATAATGTCCTCGCAGATTTCCTCTCTAGGACCACGAAGAATTTACCATTATCTTCTTCCATCCCTGCCCCTTGCATGCCCCTTACTCCTGGAGCTTCCTCCTCATCTTCTTCAGCTCCACCACAACCTGATCCACCTGATCCACTCCTTGACCTCTTACCGGCTCTCCCAGCATCCCTCTTCAGTAATATTTCCCTCCGTACCCTCAGGACCAATAGTATCTCTACCTATCAGTCTGTTCTTATCTCCATGGTCCATCATAATGGCTTGCAGTATGATTGGGTAGTCTGTCACCCAGATTTCCCTTTCCTTACTCCTTTCACCATCAACCCGGCCCTCTTCGATAAAGAATGTGTCGTGTTCTTCTGGCACCTTCTTGCTATTCACACAGTTGCCCTCACTTTCAACCGTCATACTCTCCATCACTATCTTAGCACAGTCTCCACCATCTTCTCTAATCCTATTGGCACTATTTATTTTCGTCTCCAAAGACCTCAGTGTCTAGCCCATTTTCTTTGCCTCTTTGCTCCCATACCTCAATGGCTTCAGTCCCTCTCTGCTGTTGATGACGACCCCTTCGTCACCTATATTTTCCATCGACCACCTGATTTCATCCATCATCACCTGGTCACACCCCCCATCCTGGATCACAATCTCATTGCCTATGATCCGACCTTCTCCCTCCATGACACCAGTACGAAGATCTCTTTGTTCATCGTGATGATTTAGAGGCTCACAAAGAACGATGGTACACCTTCATGACCACCATGTGCTCCTACAACCATGTTGATCCTGCAACCCTACCAGCTTGCCTACTTCGCAGCACCCGTACAGCTTGGGATGTCAACAACAAGTTGCAGCACCCAGTCATTCTGCGAATCATGAGCGAACACCTGGAGTTCAAAGTGGACCACGCACTGGACATGTTCATCCCTTACACCAGTGATACCGACTACGACACAGATTAATGCATGTCACTATAGTGTCTGTCATTGTCCCGGTTTGTCTTTTACTATTCAAGTCTTTGTCCTGTACTTGTCTTTGTCTTTGCACTTGATCTTAAGATGGGATGTGTCACAAGCATCTATGAGCTTATGAGTGGTCTTTTCCCATTGCTTGAAGAATAGCTGCTGATCACATAACTTCTGCAGGGCACTAAGGATCTCTTGATAGAGACGACCAATAGGAGCTTGATCAATTCGGAGGCCAAAATGTTGCAAGGATTTTACGACCTCTTTTCCCAAAGGTTCTGGGAAAGAATTGAGGAACACTTGTTTCATATTTAGGTCATCTAATCCTCTAAGGATGTAAAAATGGTCTAACATCCGTGTATAGTGCTTAGCAAGATCAGCCTTCTGAAAGGAGCAACACTTCATCTAGAAGTACTCCTCTCTGGCCTTGATTCTGTTGTTCTCAATGGGTCCAATCATCTCATTGTACAACTGTGCGATGAAGACATCAATAGGAATTTGAGTCCACTGGAGTTGCCGATAACCACCAAGGGCCATGAACCATTCTCTGAGGGTTTCGTGGGTACGGACCAAGAACTTGGTAATGACAGTACCGTCTGTGGCTCCAGCAACTAACATTTCTGCAGTAAGCCAGGCATGAAACTCCGAAATCCGCTCAGGCCATTTATGAAATGGGAGACCATCAAAAGTGAATAGTTATTTAGGGTCCTGATTGCCAAAAGGACTGGGAGGAGTCGCCTGAGGGGGAATATGAGGAGGTGCAGGGGCGGCCCTGGGTTGTCGCTGCTGTGGTGCAGTATCAACCTCACTGTCGCTGCTGTGGACGATAGGTTCAGTTGGAGCCTGGGAGGCATCTGGCGCCGGGGGATGGGTTTGGTATGCAGGTAAAGGACTCTGGGAACTGAGAGAGTCGGAGTTCGAGAAGGAGGTAACAGAGGCAACTTTGGCCATGGACAAAACAGGTATGGTTTTAGGTTGAGTCAGGGTCAACTGAGTGAGGAAAGTACTGAGGGTATTAGTATTTTTTGGGAGAGGAATAACGGGATAAGCTGAATCAGGGGTATCAGGTTTTGATCTGGGAGGAACCCAGGGAACAAAACTAGAGGATCCTGTCTGCTGGTCAGGTAAAGGTTGGAAGGTAGGTTGAACCATGGGTTTTTGTAGGGAAATAGGAGTGGGTTGGAAAACAGATTGTTGAGGAGCAGAATAGGATGTATGAGATCTCTTAGGTTTTGAAGATTTGGCTTTGAGGGTAGCTAGATGTCTCTACTGGTCCTGTAACTCCTTGAACATAGCAGTTGGGAAGCTATGTGGGGTTGAATACTCATGGTAGATAGGGGTTGTAAATGATTCAGGGAAAAGAGTGGGGCTTGACGGAAATGGTTGAGTCTGAGCCAATCTGAGCTGTTCTTCCAACAGTTTCTTTTCCTTTTCTCGGCCAGAGATTAGAAAGGAGGCATAAGAGGAGTCCTTCACCTTCATAGCTATAGTCATTAGCTCTTGGTGGAGGGATTCAATCCATGTTTTGAGGTAACGGATGTCGGATTCGTTCTGCCGGAGAGAAAGAGTATGGTGCTCTTGATAGGAAAGGAGCTTGTTCAGATATTGGTTCTGGACCAAAGCATTTTCTGCTTGCCAGTTCAGCTGTGCTTCAACTAAGGAGTTGGTAGCCATCTGTCCCATATTGTCAAGGACATTAGGGAGAGTAACTTTCCACTTGTGGTGGCGGCGATCAGCATCTTCATAGTCAGCAGTGGGAGGGAAATTTTTGCTGATCCCTTTCGAACTAGAAGCCATAAAACAAGGAATGGGCTGCTGGATCTGTGTTTGCCACAACATCAACGGGGGAGCCGTTGGAGGGGAAGGCGGAGCTGGAGGTAAATCCGATCTGCAATGAGGAGTGACCGGTGGAGGAGATGGAGCTGGTGGCGGAGAACAGCAACCCAAAGAACAGGGTTTGCTATTGCCATAGTCCATGATAAACTGATATCTGCCACGGTCTTCTCCAAGGGGTCCGACGTTTGGACAGCCGACCTGGTAGCGGAGCCATAGAGGATCTGTCTGACGCTTTTTCTTCTTTGGCGTCGGAGGTGGAGGATCTTCAAGATCGTCGACATCGTCCAACCATGCTGGGGATGCCAAAGGAATCATGGTACACATGTCAGCTGGCTTTGGATATGTGACAAGTGTGCGGCCATCTTCAAGAGGCTTATAGACAGGGTTTGTAGCCGTCAGAGGTGGAGTAGCAGCTGGGATGTTATGAGTTGACTCGTAAGCCGTGATCCATGACTCAGGAATGAGTTTGAGCAGGGCTGCTCTGTCGATCTGTCGAGGTACATGAGTAATAGTGGGGATCCGATCCTCGCCGATCTGGACGAATAGAGCTGCATCATTACTAGAGAATCCAGTATTAAGGTTCATGGCATGATTTTGGAGTCTGTAACAGATCTGGTAGTGGAGAGTGGCTGCAATCGCTGTCTCTTTCTAAGGCGCACCTGTCAACTGAATTAGAAACTGCTAAGCATCAGGCAGGTTCGGATCTTGCAGAGAGATATTGTAGTTAGGGTACACCGTGTAGAAGACAGTGCCATCGTTCAGAGTGGTCTAAACGTCCGTAATGGTTGCATGTGGGAAATTCTAGAATCCGGTGTCCAGAAGATTAAGGCGCATGGCAACCGGGAGACCCTTTCGGCCATGGAAGGTAATGGCAACCTTGACAGCACCAAGGTAGAGATGGGTGTAACCGAGCTTAATCCATTACCTGATCAACTCAGGACTGATGTTCACAAAAAAATATTGCTCTTTGCCACTAGCAGTGACCTGATTCTAAGAGAAAGGAGGAGTCTGGACGTACTCCTTTAGACCTTGAGTCCTTTTAGGAGATATGATCGTCCTGATCTTCCTGGTAACTGAGGTAGAAGACTGGGGGAAAACATCATAAGGGTTTATGATGGGGAAGTTGGTCGGGTGAATTTGCTGTTCAGCCGGGGTATAATTAAGTTCATATAAGTAGTGTACCTTAGAAGCATGAGATGTTTTAAGGGTAACAGGAGCAGGAATAGGAGATTGTAAACTCATGATAGAAGGAGAGATGTCTTCCGTCCTTCAGAGATGCACCAGACCTTTTATCTGTCATGAGATGGGAACAGTAAACATAGTGGATGATGAACAATGTCCTTCTCTGACCAGACCGGAGGTAACCCGAGTGTGCTGGGATTTAGAGCGGTCTCTGCCTGCAGACCCACACCTTACTCAAGGGACGTTACCAACCTGGCCGGAGAAGAAGACAACAGTACACCACACACACCTATTTCTGATGCAGAGGATCCGTCGAAGACGGCAACTGCATAGCATACTTAGGCTGCAAAAATATAAAACATCATCATCTCAGACAAGAGGCCAGGGAGCAGAGCTCCATCGAACAGAAGGCAAGATGGTAAGCTCATACCCCATTAGGGGTATATTTGTCATTTTAAGTCATCAATGGCAACACATCATCAACTAACGGAAATGCGGTAATGGATTGGGGCTGAGTGTAACAAATACCCTAAACTCAAGGGGTGCGGCTGTATAATTTAGAAACACAGGGGGTCACTCTGTATTTAGTACAAACCTCAGGGGATGGCAATGTAATTTTCCCTATATCTCGCATCCACTCAACTTGCTATAATTGTTAGGCTTGTGTTACTCAACAGCTACTAATGAGGTATATACAGAAGGCCCTCTTAAAACTAATAACTCTGGTTTAAGGGAAAATTTCCCTCTTGGGGATATGAAAATTATTTGTTTATTAAGGTAATGAATAGAAGAGGGTCCACAGGATGCTAACCCTAACCAATACTCTTCTTCCCATGTGTAGAACATAAACAGGATCAAAGATTCCTTAGCTGCTTTTGCTTGTGAATTATGTAAATTATTTATGAAAGAAGCATTCTATTATTATACCATATAATACCAGTTTCTTTCTCCCACATTTAGGGCTGTAGCTGCAATAGGCACATTTGTTATGCTTTATTTTACCCGTGAAATGGAAGCCATTGTAGCAGTAGCAGGTGGAATGGAACCTTGCTGCTTTGCTGTGCTTGGTAGCTGAGCGTTAGGTTCCTCCTTGTCTGTTGATCCAAGCTGTAGGCTACCATCTGAGCTTGCTCCTTTATTCAACTACATAAACAAAAAAGACATGGTTATTAGGATTACAGAACGAAGTAGAGAATTTCACTTAAAACTTAAGGAGAAAGCAACAACAATTCATTATAAGACAGAAATATTTGTTAGAAACTTATGTAATAAGGGTAGTTTAGGAAGTAGTCTTATGTCTAGTTACCTTATTATGTATTTTTCCTTTTTTTTTTTTATCTTTTTTTACCTTTTACCGCCCTAAGGAGGTGGATGTAATACTTTCTTTAATATTATTGAAATAATATAGATGTGTGGAGGTCTCTCTCCAACACAAGTCATTCAACCGAAATTATTCTCTTCTCTTCTCTCTTGTCTCATTTTTCCTCCTTTCTCATCTTCTTCCTCGCCTACTTACTTACTTAACCTAGAATCCAACTATATTATAGAAGCTTTATTACTGAACTGTGTATGATTACAATTGGGAATTCTTATTATGTTTAATTGCTTCATGAGCATGTGAATGGTGATCTATTTGACTTCCAAAACTGTCTTTCCATCTGCAGGTGCTGCTTCTATGGTGGACTTAATTGGTGATCGGTAGATAGTCTTTCATACTGAAAGCAAATCTCCTAAAGTCACTCTATGTTTATGATATTAAGATAGATTTTATTATTGAACTGTGGTTGGTTCCAATCGTGTATAACTTGTATAACTTTAATAGTTTCCAATCGTGTCTCAGATTTTACTATGGATGATGTATGATCAGTCCTCATGAACTTCTTCTCTTTCATTCCCCATGTTCTGTATTTAGGTAGGTTCCCCGAATCACAATTGGGTTTACTAACCATTATTTGGGAATACAATTTAATGATGAATGATATGATGGCCAATTTGTAGTTCATTTGGCAGTGAAATCATATGCTTATGTATTTTACCCTGATTTGTAGTTCCCTCAGCAAACACCTGTTGTAGTTCTCTCGTTTAGAAAGGTTTATCCACTTGAGCATTGCTTCCATCAAGTGGGCTATGAACCGTAATGGAATTAAACCCTTTCTAGAAAAAGTTAAGATAAGAAAGAAGCAAATGCAATATGGACTCCAGGTAATTGCCAATTTGGAGAGGAGGTATTACTTAATACCCAAAAATGTAGTTCAACTCGTTTAGATTCATAATACATGTGAAAACATTATTTCCAAACAAAGAAGATGTGGTGGGGCTAGGTTCACTAAAACAATAAGTAAATACCCAACCCAATAACAGGGCAAGGAACTTTGTCAATTTTTCTGCAAATTTTAGTGCACATCTTTTCTTTCTAATCAGGAAAACAAAAATCATGGCTTCAATTCTTACCACAACAATAATCCATCATGCCTGGCCTTAATCTACTAGATTGTTGCAAGACCATGATCCAACCCCAACCACCCCGTTATGAATTTGGATCCTCTACTGCCGAGCTGCCCGGCAGGACCGTGCTGCTCTGACACGGGGTTGCGTGCAATGTCCGCCTTACCTCTACTCAAACGCCTTGTTCGAGTGGGGGTAAGGTGGTAATTGCACACAACCCCGTGTCTGGGCAGCACAGTCCTGCCGTCAGCTCGGCAGTAGATGATCTGGATCCCCCTATTATACTTCAGTTCACAAATCTATACATTTCCCCCCATAATGTCTCATTGATTTGCAAAACTGCTTTTGATTTCTTGGAATTTCTTTGGAATTTTTCAGCCCTTTTAATGGCAGCATCGAGCATCTCCATCGAAATCGTCGAGCGGTCCTATGAGTGCCGTCACCTGCAAGTGGACCAAGGGGTCAACAGAGAGAACCGGTGTGGTTCCGGCCTGGGACTCTCCGATGCCAAAGTTAGATCTCCTGAGCAAACAGATGAATAGTGATTATTCATTATGAGTTTAGATGTCCCTCTATGGGGTTGTGTACCTTGCCTTTTATAGTAGTGTATGGCGGTGTGGAGAGTCCCAGTTTGATGGCGATTGTGCCGTTGAGTGGATAAAGGCCCTGGGTAACGGGGCTCTATCCTGATTAGCCATCTCCCTGCAGGAGGGAGTGTCCTGGTGGTATCAAGATCCTTGTTGGATAGATACCTGCGTGTGGTGATAACGTTATTGGTGCTTGAATCCGTCTGGGTGGCATGACTTCTAAGCGGTGGCCTAGAGTCCTGGTGGTGACATGAATCTGCAGTGACACGATTAGGTCATAGACGAGTGGCCCCGGTGTCCGTGTACATCACGTCCACATCCACGATGCCACGCTTGGGTGAGAGGCCGCTCCTGGGTGCAGGCCGCGCCTGGGTGAGGCCGCGCCTGGATGCAGTCCGTGCCTGGGTGTAGGCCGCGCCTGGGTGAGGCCATGCTTGGGTGCAGGCCACGCCTGGGTGAGGCCACGCCTGGGTGCTGGCCGGGCCCTGGTGGGACCCCCGCTTCGTTCTCCTTGGTTCTGGAGCGGGTCGCCCTATAACACGTGGCAGCCGCTGATTGGTCCGATGAATCTTGGATGTATCATTTGCCCCCCACTCTCTTGAGATAGGATGTCCAAGAGAGTAGATGCCTTTACATAGTGAGGGGTCCATTGCGAATAAACTTTCTTTGTGGGGCTTGCCTGTAAATCTATTAATGAGGTAGGAGAGGTTGGGGGTTCAAACCTTTCCTCCTACACTTTTTCTTCTTTTGTTTTTTGTAGATATATGTTCATCTTCTTCACTTTCTCTTCTTTCACTTCTCATTTCTCTTTCTTACTTTTTGTCTCCCATTTTGCTCTTCTTTAATTTCCCCTTTGCATTCCACTTTTTGTCTTTTGTCCTCTTTTTGGTGCCCACCATGTGCTTGTCTTTGGGTCACCTAGACTAGTATCCATTTTGCTTGATTTTGGGTCCTTGTGTTTTCTTTGTACTCACTTGGTGCCTTGTTTGCTTAGAGGGCTTGAGTGGTGCTTGGCTTGAGTGCCTTACCTCTGGTGGTCTCTGTCAATTGATAGTGTCAGTGGTGTAGCCGCGTCGTCGTGTGCCTACGTCCCCGTGCGATCGCCTTCCCCCTGATGGAAGTTCGACCCCTTCTCTTTCTTTTTCTTTTTTCTTTTTTTCTTTTTTTATTTTTTATTTTTTATTTTTTATGCAGGGCTGCGCCTAGGTGAGGCCGCGCCTGCGGGTGTGGCCTCACCTGCGGGCGTGAGGCAGCGCCTATGATGGCCGCGGCGTGGGTGTGATGGACCCTCATGCTTCTTCACTTTTCTTCTTCTTGTCTGTGATGGATCTGCTATTTATACTTTGCAGGTGGCCTTCATTTCATTTTTCTTGCTAGCTTCTCATCTGGGAGATCGCTTTCTCGAGTAAGTAGTCCATTCCTCTCTTGTCATTCATGTCGTTTTCGGGTGACCTTGGCCCTGCTTCAGTCGGGGTTGGATCTTCAGAGGAGCATTCCCCAGGATCGCCTTCTTCTGTGGGTACTCCATCCTCTATACCCTCCCCCAGTGCTATTGATGGAGGTGTGGGACCTTCTAGTGTCTCTAGTCCCAGTAGGCCCTTTGGGGCGACGTCCTCAGTCGTTGGTCCTGCTGATAGGTTGGGCCATGTTGCTAGCATCTTGTCACCTTTTGACTTGGTCTCCCTCCGTGAGGAGTTCCATATTCCCGCTGAGGTCATGTTGCGTACTCCTGGACCTGGCGAGTATGCCTTCTCTCACCTTGCGGATGAGATCTGTCTCTACCGTTCCTTTTTTCTCCAGGGCCTTCGCCTTCCTATCCCTCGCTTTGTCGAGTTGGTGTTAGAGCATTGGCACCTCACCCCTGGGTAGGTGTTACCCAATTCTTGGAGGGTGATCTTGGGTTTCTATGTCTTTTTTGCCCGCCTGGGGCGTGCTGCCACTGTTCCCCTGTTCTCCCACTTTTATCTGTTGAAGAAAGTGAATCATGAATGTTATCACTTTGCTCGCCGCATGCTCAAGGGGCCCTATGCCTCTGTGGAGCTTCTCACGGGGATCACTAGCAATGTGAAGTATTGGAGAGATCGCATTTTTTTGCCACGGTCTCCCGATGCCCACTACGGACTGTTAGGAAAGTCATTGACCTCAAGAGGGTCAATCAGGGGCTTGAGTTGAGTGATTTTGAGGGTGACTCCCTCAAGCTGTGCCTGGGTCACGATCTGTTCCACGTCCAGGAGTTGGACTCGGAGGCCTTCCTTTCCCTCTGGAAGCTGAGTCCTGGTAAGAGCACTGTCTTTTGTACTTGACTGGCAGGTTTGTATTTGAATATATATGTCATCTGACTGGTTGGGCGGTCTATGCAGTGGATATGCGTCCGAACTTCAGTTTGCTCCATGGCAATCTACGGAGGAAGACCACTTCTCAGGGTGGTCCATCTGCTGGAGTAACCGATGTTGGTGGTGCTTCTGCGCCTATGGATGTTGGAGCGAAACGGAAGGGTGGTCCAGGACATGCCCATGTGACGAGCTCTGGTGTACGTGTCCTCCTTCCCCGTACTTCTCCTGATGATGATAGCGTTTCGGGCTCTGTGCCTCTGCCTCCCTCTGTCGCCCCTTCCGGGTCTTCTGCATTGCCCCTCTCTAAGGGGAAAGAGGTGAGTTCCTCTGGTGGTACTGCCACTGATCTTCCCGCACTGGATGAGTCCCTGGTGATCACCTTGGTCGTGCCGGAGGGCTCGACCTTGGCTGAAGCCGGCTTGTCGTGGGAGTGGGTGGATAGGGGTAGGCTCCCTACAGCAAGGGTGGCCTTACGGAGGCTTAGCGATGCGTGTCTGGCCCAGACTCTCTACCATGATATGGCTTCGGTGAGTTATCCCTTTTTTATCTCGTCATGTTCGCTGCTCCACTTATGCTTAGAGTGTTTTATCGCATGCCATGTTGATTGTAGGTCCATCACAGTGTTGCTGAGGCGGTGCTTCAATTGGAGAGTCACGCTTCTCGCGAGGTACAGATACAGCGCACCCTGCGTGACGTGGAGAGGGAGCTCCAGGGACAGATCGATGCCCGTGAGAGGGCCGAGGCCGACGCCCAGAGGGCATTGGGGGAGCTCACGGTGGCATCCGGGAAGCTCCTGGAGGTGTCTGAGGAGCTTCGTGTGACCTCTGCTGGTGCGGCCGAGAGCTCGGCTAGGGTTCTTACCTTGGAGGAGGAGCTTCATTCGTTGAGGGGGAGACATGAGGCGGAGCTGGCATCTGCAGCGAGCGAGTTGTGGCTGAGTTCCGTGCATCCTCGGCGTTCTGGCCAGTAGCGCAGACTTCACCGCCTATAAGGGAGGGGTCCGGGACTTAGCCGCTTGTGTCCTGGAGGTGACCCCGATTATGACTTCTCTGTCTTGGGGTTCTCTGAGTTTGCTACGGCGTTTCTAGGTGTAGTGGTGGTGGAGAGCGTTCCAGTGTCAGAGGTGGAGGCTGCCCTGCCTGAGGCGGGTGCTGCTACCCGTCTTCTTGAGGTGGACATGATGTCTCCTGCTGGGTCGGAGGTGACCCACCCCTCTGTGGTTCCTTGACCCTACGGCCGTACCGATCTTGTAGACGTCTTGACCTTTTTCCTTTTTGAACTTCAGTTGTAACTATTATGACTTCTCTATGTGATCATTGTTGCATTTCTTTGATTGCATTGTCTCTTGGTGGTTGTTTACGCGTTGATGCCCTATGACCCTTGATAGTCATGGGATTTTGGTAGTGGCGTTGCGCCTTGGTGGTCATCGGACCTTGGTAGCTTAATGCCTTAGGCGTAGAGCCTCAATGGTGGCATGACGCCTTAGGCATAAAGCCTCAGTGGTGGTATGACGCCTTAGGCATAACGCCTCAGTGGTGGCATAACGCCTTAGGCATAAAGCCTTGATGGTGGCATGACGCCTTAGGCATGAAGCCTCAGTGGTGGCATGACACCTTAGGCATGGAGCCTCAGTGGTGGCATATCGCCTTAGGCATAAAAGCCTCGATGGTGGCATGAAGCCTCAGTGGTGGCATGACGCCTTAGACATGAAGCCTCAGTGGTGGCATGTTGGCTTAGGCATAAAGCCTCGATGGTGGCATGACGCCTTAGGCATAAAGCCTCAGTGGTGGTATGACGCCTTAGGCATAAAGCCTCAGTGGTGGCATGTTGCCTTAGGCATAAAGCCTCAGTGGTGGTATGACGCCTTAGGCATAAAGCCTCAGTGGTGGCATGTTGCCTTAGGCATAAAGCCTCAGTGGTGGCATGTTGCCTTAGGCATAAAGCCTCCGTGGTGGCGTAACGCCTTGGTGTAGTGGCAGTGATTCGATTGAGTGGTAGAAGAAGACAAGTATTCCTGAAACACCTCTTTATTTTGAATGAAAATTTTTCAAATTGCCCTTGAAACAAGAATGTCGCTTCATCACATCGCGCTACCACTACCACTACTGCTACTACTTGACTGCTACTATTGATGGAGTTGTTTGCTTCTACTGGTAATACTTCTTCAGGTGTTCTGAGTTCTAGGTACGGTCTACCTTCTTGCCCCCCGGAGTCTTCAAGCGGTAGGTCCCTGGACGTATCTGCTTGGAGACTATGTAAGGTCCTTCCCAGTTGGCTGACAGCTTCCCTACCTTTTGTGGCTGTGATGCACTTGCCCTCCATAGGACTAGATCTCCCTGGTGGAATAGCCTTTCCTTGACCCTAGCATTATAGTATCTAGCAGTACGTTGTTGGTAGGCGACGTTCTTTAGTAGTGCTCTCTCACGGACCTCATCTATAAAGTCTAGGTTCGCCCGTAGTCCGTCGATATAGGTACGTTCGTTAAAGTGCAGAACCCTATAGGACATGGCGCAGACCTCTACTGGCACCAATGCTTCAGTGCCATATGCTAGGCGGAATGGGCTCTCTCCTGTGGGTGTCCGTACTGTAGTTTGGTACGCCCACAGGACACTTGGTAGCTCTTCGACCCATTTTCCTTTGGCTCCCTCTAACCTTTTCTTGACTCCTTCCAGTAGTGTTCTATTGGTGACCTCCACCTAACCATTGGCCTGTGGGTATGCTACCGATACAGGCCGATAGTCGATGTTGTAGCTGTGACAGAATGCTTGGAATTTAGGGTTGTTGAATTGTTTCCCGTTGTCTGAGATGAGGATCTGTGTTACCCCAAACCTGTAGATGATGTCATCGCGGACGAACTTCTCCATCTCTGTCTCTGTTATCTTGGCCAAGGGTTTAGCTTCGACCCACTTGGTGAAGTAGTCAATCACGACGACCAGGTACTTTCTATTTCCCGGTGCTGCGGTGAAGTTGCCTAAGATGTCCAGTCCCCACATGACAAAAGGTATGGGGTTGAGGATTGATGTCAGCTTGGGGGCGGGTAAATGGGGTACTAGGGCAAACAACTGACATTGCTCACACTTCTTGGCATATTGGATGGCCTCCTCTTGCATTCGTGGCCAGTATAGTCCCTGGCGGAGGATTTTGTAGGCTAGGGCTCGTCCCCCCATGTGGCTTCCACATATCCCCTCATGGACTTCTGCTAGGGCGTACTCTGCCCCCTTGGGTCCTAAGCACCGGAGTAGTGGTGTTGTTGCCCCCCGCTTGAACAGTACCCCGTCTAAGACGGTGTACTTTGCAGCTCTCATCCTGATCTTCCTTGCCTCTGCCTTGTCTTCTGGTAAGACGTCGTTCTGGAGGTAGTTGAGTAGAGGGTCCATCCAGCTAGGTCCCTCCTCGATTACGTTAACCTACTTTTCCTTATACGTTGGCTCATGCAGGATCTCAACATAGACTGCACTAGCCAAATTTTGGAGTTCCTCATTGGCTAGCCTGGATAGGGCGTCGACGACGGCATTCTCGTCCCTGGGAACTCGAACCATCTCAAACTTCACGAAACCCTCAATCAATGCTTGAGCACGTGCTAGGTATGATGCCATCCTATCATCTTTCGCCTCGTACTCTCCATTCACCTGATTCACCACAAGCTGGGAGTCGCTCCGGGTGGATAGGTGTGTGACTTGGATGGCTCTGGCCACCCGGAGTCCAGCTAGTAGTGCTTCGTATTTTGCTTCATTATTGGATGCTTGGAAGGTGAATCGGAGAGCATATTGGATACGAAATCCTTCGAGGCTGGTTAATATGAGGCTAGCGCCGCTTCCCATCGCGTTACTTGACCCGTCCACGAACATGTCCCACGATCCGTGATCCTTCTCCTCGGGCTCCCCTATCTCTGGTTCGATCTCAGACAGGGTACACTCTGCAATGAAATCTACAAGGGCCTAGCCTTTTATGGTTGTCCTTGGTTGGAACCTGATGTCATGCTCACTTAACTCCACCGCCCATGCTATCAATCGTCCGGAGACGTCTGGCTTGTGGAGTATCTTCTTTAGAGGTAGGTCTGTGAGGACTGTGATGGTATGGGCTTGGAAGTATGGTCGTAGCTTCCTAGCTGCAATTACCAATGCATAGGCTATCTTCTCGATCCTGGTGTACCTGGTCTCTGCATCGATCAGAACATGGCTGACGTAGTAGATAGGCCTCAGGACTTTGTCTTCTTCCTTCAGCAGTACTGCACTGACCGCGACAGGGGTGGCGGCCAGGTAGAGCTGCAATTCTTCGTTAGGTTCTGGTTGCCCAAGCAGTGGTGGGCTCTGTAGGTACTCCTTCAATTCTCCGAATGCCTTCTGGCACTCTTCCGTCCATGTGAAATCTTTAGGGCTTCGGAGGTTCTTCAATGTTTTGAAGAATGGTAAGCACTTATCACCTGATCGTGACACGAACCTGGAAAGGGTGGTGACCCTTCCATTCAACCTCTGCACTTCCTTGACCGTTTGAGGAGGTGCCATCTCTTGGATGGCCTTGATCTTGGATGGGTTGGCTTCTATTCCACGTATTGAGACCATGAACCCCAGGAATTTTCCTGACATTGCACCGAAGGCGCACTTTGCAGGGTTTAGCTTCATCTGGTTCCTCCTCAGTACTGTGAATGCTTCCTCTAAGTCGGTCAGGTGTTGGTTGGCGTGGATGCTTTTCACGAGCATGTCATCCACATATACCTCCATGTTGCGCCCGATCTGCTCCTCGAACATCTTGTTGACCATCCTTTGATAGGTGGCCCCTGCATTCTTCAACCCGAATGGCATGACGTTGTAACAGTAGTTCTCTTTGTCCATCCGAAATGCGGTGTAGGACTCATCACCCTCATGCATGAGGATCTAGTTGTATCCGGAGTAGGCATCCATGAAACTCAGCATCTCATGGTCGGCGGTGGCGTCGATCAGTAGGTCGATCCTGGGCAGTGGGTAGTCATCTTTTGGGCATGCCTTGTTCAGGTCGGTGTGGTCGACACACATCTTTCACTTTCCACTTGGCTTTGGTACGTTTGTGAGCTAGGTTGGGAACTTCTCCTTTCTGATGAACCCTGATTGGCTTACGACCTCTTCCTTGATTGCTGCTTATCGGTCGAGGGCGAAGTTACGCCGCTTATATTGAATGGCCTTCCTGGTTGGGTCGACATGCAGTCGATGCTCTGCTATGGAATGTGGTATTCCCGGCATGTCGGAGGTCGACCATGCAAAGACATCCATGTTCGCTTGGAGGAGGTGTTCGAGCCCTTCTTTCTGTTCCTTGCTTAGCAGCGAGCCAACCTGAACGACCTTAGAGGGGTCATCCCGGCTGAGGGGCCATGGGATGAGGTCTTCCATTGGTCTTCCCCTTCTCTCTGTCAGTTCATCTCTCTGGTCACTGACCATGTTCTCTAGACAGATTGCCATTCCACGAGTGTTACCATTGTTCTTTTTCATGAAGGTGGCGTAGCACTCCCTTGCTTTCTTCTGATCTCCTCGGACTTTGCCTACCCCATTCTCGGTGGGGAACTTCTTCTTCAGGTGAAGTGGCGATATGACTCCTCTAAGGGCTATCAGAGATGGTCGCCCTAGGAGGCCGTTGAAGGACACCACAGACTTGACTACCATGAAATTCACCATGATGATCACTTGTTGAGGGTGTACCCCGAATGTGACGGGTAGTTCTATGGTACCTCTGATGGAGGCGGTGGCACCTGAGAATCCATGGAGGTAAGTGGGCTCTGGTTTGAGCTGATCGTCCCCGAACCCGAAATGTCGATAGGGGTCCAAGGAGAGTATGTTTATAGATGCCCCTATGTCTATCAGTACCCTGTGTACAAGTTGGTTGGCTACCTCCACCTGTACTACTAGGGCATCTTCATGTGGGAAGTTTAGTCCTTCCAGGTCTTCATCCGAGAAGGAGATCACCGCCTCGGTCTTGGCTATCTTGCTTGGCTTCTCTGCTACTCCCACGAACCTGGCATGAGCTTTAGCTTTTCTGGTGGACTCTTGCCCCGGTCCTCCAAGTATGGTGAGGATAGGAGGTCCCTTGGTGCCACTAGGTTATGTTGCATCTCTCCGCTCTTCTGGGCGGTCTCTCTCTCGATCTATTCTTCTTTCTTCTCGTCTCGGTTCCACTCTGTCTCCATCGCGACCTCTGTCTCCTTGGCCTGAGCGGTTGTCACGTCTCCCCTTCACATACTTGTTCAAGCTTCCTGCTTGTACAAGTTGTTCTATCTCTCTCTTCAATTGATAGCACTCCTCTGTGTCGTGCCCATTCTCTTTGTGGAAGAGACAATATTTGTTAGGGTTTCGCTTCTCTGGTCCTGCTAGCATGGGTCACGGCCAATGGAGTAGGTCACGGTCTTGGATCTGCATGAGTATCTGGGACCTGGTGGTGTTTAGTGGCGTGAACTCAGGGGTGCCTACCCTCTCTCTGGGCGAAGGTCTGTCCTCCCAGATGGGCGATCACTCTTCTCTTGTCGATGCTCTGTCCTCGACCTCTTACCCTCTTTGCAGTCATCAGGTGCTGACCTCTTGTTGTCCTGCGGCTTGGCCTCGATTATTTTCGTTCTAGCTTGTAGTACCTCAGCCATATTTGTAAACTCGTTGCACCGCTCCAGGAGCTCTTTCATAGTCCTGGTCTCATGACGTATCAGGTCCTTAATCAGGTCCAGATCCTTGATGCCTCCTGCTAGGGCTGCATGCTGTGTCTGGTCGTCCAAGTCTCGAACCTCCAAGGACTCCTTGGTGAACCTGCTAACGTACTCCCTGAGAGATTCCCTAGGGTTCTATACCACATTCAGTAGATTGACGGTGGTCTTCTTCTGCTTGACACTGCTTTGTAAGCGGGTAACGAACTGTTCGCATAGCTCTACGAACGAGCATATAAATCTTGGTCGTAGCCTGGAGAACCATGATGTGGCTGCTCCCTTGAGAGATGCAGGGAATGCCCGACAGAAGACCACGTCCGACCCACCATACAGCATCATCATGCCATTAAAGTAGTTGATGTGGTCATTAGGGTCAGTGGTACCGCTGTAAAGTTCAAAGGTGGGTAGTCGAAACTTGAAAGGTAGCATGGCTGACATGATCTCTGTCGAGAATGGGTGTTGTCCAGGTATGGAATGTGTCTCACCTTTGGTCTGCTTCTTCAACCCTTCCAGCATCTCATCCAGGTTACGGAGTCTTCGATCGAGCTCCTCGTCCCGTGTTTATCCCTCACACTTGGTCGAACATTCGCTGCAACCCCGTTCACGCTCTCTCCTGGATGCCCCCTCCCGCCTTGAGTATTGGCGGGATGGTGAATGGTCATGCCGTGATGAACCCTGTCGTGAAGGTGAGGGGCTTTCCTCGCTGTAGGTCCGACTTTGTCATGGTATGTGACCTTCTTCAAGTCGTCCGTCGAACACAGACCTCCGAACCGATCTCTGCGGGCTAGACACCCTCGCCCTGGGTGTTGGCGTCCTCCCACTTTCTGAACGTGGTGAGAGGTCTCTTGTTCTCCTGGGATGCTAGGAAGGCTCCCCCGCCTGCGGAGTGGGGGTTGCCTGTTGCGCAAGTCTCTCTGATCTCACGCCCCTGGGAGATGATCTCCTAGGGTTCGGCTCTTGTCGAGGTACGGACTCCACCCTTGCTAATGGCGACGTCCTTCGGTGGTGAGACGTCGCACGCTGTGTCAAGTATTCTCGAAAGAGTCATTGTTCATCGAGGATCTGTCGTTGCAGGTCGTTGATCTGACCCACAGTGGCTAGAGCATTGGGGTCAGGCATCACCTCCACCACCACATCTTCTGCCTCGTCATTGTTGGGCTCGTCGACCACAAACTGGTCGTTTAAGGGGGATCTCTTCCTCCAGAGGGACATGGTCCTGGTCATTGGCTCTGCGGCAAGAGCACTCTGGGGGTGGTGATCCATTCCTTGCTCCGTTGTTGGTGGTGGTAGTCTTCCTTCGTGCCATTGAATGAATATGGAAGCGAGCTAGTAGCTGTAATGGCTAGCGTCTTTCCCACAAACGGCGCCAATCTGTTGCGTCAAGAAATCGTCGAGTGGTCCTGCAAGTGCCGTCACCTGTAAGTGGACTAAGGGGTCAACAGAGAGAACCGGTGTGGTTCCGGCCTGGGGCTCTCCGATGCCAAAGTTAGATCTCCTGAGCAAATAGATGAATAGTGATTATTCAATATGAGTTTAGATGTCCCTCTATGGGGTTGTGTACCTTGCCTTTTATAGTAGTGTATGGCGGTGTGGAGAGTCCCAGTTTGATGGCGATTGTGCCGTTGAGTGGATAAAGGCCCTGGGTAACGGGGCTCTATCCTGATTAGCCATCTCCTCGCAGGAGGGAGTGTCCTGGTGGTATCAAGATCCTTGTTGGATAGATACCCGCGTGTGGTGATAACGTTATTGGTGCTTGAATCCGTCTAGGTGACGTGACTTCTAAGCGGTGGCCTAGAGTCCTGGTGGTGACATGAATCTGCAGTGACACGATTGGGTCATAGATAAGTGGCCCTGGTGTCCGTGTACATCACGTCCGCGTCCATGATGCTGCGCCTGGGTGTAGGCCGCGCCTGGGTGAGGCCGCCCCTGGGTACAGGCCGCACCTGGGTGAGGTCGCGCCTGGGTGCAGGCCGCGCCTGGGTATAGGCCACGCCTGGGTGAGGCCACGCCTGGGTGCAAGCCGTGCCTGGGTGAGGCCGCGCCTGGTGCAGGCCGCCTTGTGACACGTGGCGGCCGCTGATTGGTCCGGTGAATCTTGGATGTATCATTTGATATCAATAGTAGATAATCATTATAATATGAATCCCTTAAAAGGTTCAATTACAACCAAGGTCTAGAACAGAAGATACAAGCCAGTTCCCAAAATAGCAACTGATGGAGAACCAGCAGCAACAGCCAAAGACCACCACTGATAGGACTCTAATCATTGTCTCTGGTCGGTGGTAAGAGTATCTTGAACACTTCAAAAAAACTCAGTCACAGATGATGGCTGGCGATGAGCCTGAAACCTCTGCCGATGGGGTTGCTGGAGGCCTTACACTTTAAGCCGTGTGGGGTTGCTAGAGGCCTTACAACTATCGAAAAACATTGCAGATGATTTATTCTTAAACCATCTCATTATCGAGAGCAGTACCTTTTATGGCGAGATGCCCTCGACTGCAACTCTGGTTCTCCTCGACAGATTTGGCTGCTTTAGCCTAAGAGATGGGGGTGACAACGAGATGGATCTCGGTCCTTTGTGGCCTGAAGTTGCAACGTTAGGGTTGAGTTTCCATTGAGGGATGTTCGTCTCTCAATGAGGGCAATAATAGAGAGAGGCGATGAGATTAGGGTTGGGCTTTCGGTTTGAATTAACCATGGGTTTAATGTTGGTTTGGTTAAACTTGACCCGGGTTAGGCTCTGGGTTGGGATAACCATAGTTAGTTCATTATTTAAAGAATGATTTAAGGCCGTTAGATTTAAGACCGTCATGTGTCACACTCTAGAGGGGGAAATAAGAAGAAATAATGGATTTGGAAATGGAGAGGAGTAAAATCCACTTGCTCCAGCAATAGTTTTCTAGGTTTATAATTAGATATCTGATAAGATAACTACGTTACCTGATAAGATGACTACGGTTATCCAAGATAAAATCCCACCACCTGTACTTACCTAGTCCATCACAACCACTTAACTCTCAGGATAACTCACAACTGTAACTGTGTACAACTATCACTCAAACTCTTATCTTGTAACTTGTTTCATTATGCTTGGGCTCTTGCCTCACTAATCACTATAAATACAAATCACTTCTCACCGTATTACTCACGGTGAATATTACTTGAATACAATCTCTTTCAACATCTAAAACTCCATAAATCCATTTGAATTTTCCCATCTTCTCATTTTGACCCACTCTCTTCTCAAAACCCTTATTACTCTTTCTATTCGCAAGTGACCTCAAAGAACTCGATGTTCTTCTCTCTCCTGAAATTTCTCTCATTTGCGATTGGCTTTGCCATCGTATCAACCACTTCCCTTCCCGATGCCACCCAAGCCCAAACCCAACTTCACTACAATTACATATTGCCAACCTAGCTCTCACTTTCTTGGTTGAAGGTTCAAATTCTGGGCTCCGCACACAAAGAGAACTCTCACAAACCATGATTAGATCCAAGACGAAAGATTTCCTCATTCACATCAAAAGAACAGCTCCAGCAGACCTAGCAGCAGGTGGAGTGGAGAAGGCTTATTCACCTTTTCCGTAGCCACGGAAGTTATAGATAAGACCACCAGACAGCTGAACAAAAAATAGATGGATGGAAAGAGGGACGGAGATAGCGAACAGAGAGAGAACCGTTGGTGAGAAGATGAGGAAAGTTGAATGGGTTTAGAAGAGAGAGTTTTGGTGTAACATTGAGGGTGAAACGAAAATTGGCTTATGGGAGAAATATTGACGGCTAGGATGGCCAAAATAGCTTACGATCGGAGCGTCTAATTTAGAGGCAAGGGGTTCACACAGATCGCTGACGTCGACAAGGAGCCCTGTTCTCCTTTGATGCACGAATTAACAAAAAATGCAAAATTATCCCTCAATTTCAAAATAAACAAGTCCAACTTATTTCCGTAGGCACTACCGCAGCAGTAAGTAGGGGCGTCAATTTGGGTTCAGAACTTGACCGGTTCGGAACTAATCTGATCCATTAGTAAATGGGATGGTCTTAGGAATTGATTTTGAAATCGATTATACAATAGGAGTGGGGTGTCAATCAGTTTGGTTTTGGTTTTGGTTTTTGATACGATTTTGATTCGGTTCAAGATACAACATGTGAAACCTCAAACCAAATAGGAGCATGTGTTTCCAAATTGTAATCGAACCGATACGATTCGGTTTCATATTGAGTTTTGACCTCGATTTGTATTCGATTTGGACCTTATTTTAGGTGTCTAGGCAAGCTTTTTACATCTTTACAACAAAAAAAAAAGGATTTTTAACAAATGTCCTCCTGAAAATACTCATTTGTCTAAATACCTCCCTACAATCTTTTTAATTGCAAAATCCCCCTTACTTCCAACACAGTATAGCACTTTAGTCCAGTCCGTTAATTTGGGACATTAGACTTTAGTTTCAGCCCGATAGAAACCCGTTAACTTTCAAAGAATCTAATGATCAAAATGCCCTTCTGATTAAAACCCACCAAAATTAAAGAATAAAATAAGCAAATGCCCTCTTCTTCCCCAAATGGTTTAGGGTTTGAAACTGAAAATCAAACCTCCAAATTTGAAATGAGATTCATCTTATTGCAGGATGCATAATCAAACTAAACCAAATTCTTCAAGTTTTTAGAATTGCTACAAGAATAACTGAGAACTCGTTGATTGCTGTCTTTGGGTCGTATTCCCAGATTGGGATTCTCCCCAATGGGCCATTCTCTTCTTTCAGAGATTCCTAGTGTGGAGAGTTCCAGTTTGGCTAGAGCAGAGAAGGAAAGAGACACGATTGAAAAGAGGAAACACGTTGTCGAGTTTATATTAACGATGAATCATTCTGAGGATGTTGATAATCCATTTCCACGCACTCTTTTAAATCTCGTTATTCATGTACTGGACACACATGTAAATCATGTTCAAGATATAGTAAACAAGCTTGAGATTGAGTTAGACACAGTGGAGTTCGAATTGGACAAAGGTAATAGTCATGTAATAATTGGTTTGTGTAGTGTCATTTTCTTTTCTAATTATTTTCCCTTATCTTACTTACCTATAAATTCAACTGGACGATGAAGAACCTCTTTCGTATCACTTTTTATTTTCATTTTCTGATACATAAACATTTTTAAAAGTGTTTGGTACAATTGATGGACTCTATATCTATTTAATATGTATTATGGCCAAAATCTGTTTGTCTTTCATATTTTCGCTTTTTAATGAGTATGTGCTCTTAAGACCCAAATATGAAGGGTAAAATAGACATTTGATCATTTAAATGGAAAGGCAACTATTTTCTTCTTCTTCTTCCTGCTGCGACGAGGACTTGGGTAACTAGCAGTTCTCCTCTTCAAGACAGAGGAGCTGAAGCCTCGCCGAGACGGGGAGAAAACCAGCTTCTTCCCTCTTCTTCTTCTTCTTCTTTTCCACTTTACTTTTAATTTATTTTGCTTAACTCCAGCCACGACTAACCAGCAGCAACATCATACCATCCCTTCTTGTTTTCTTTCTCTGGTTCTTCCCTATTGCGAGCTCCATTTCTTCTTTCCATTTCCCAACAATCCCTGAAACCCCTCCTCCTTCCATTTCGTTTTTATTTTTTTGATTCTCCTTTCAATCACCTGGAACCCATTCACCACAACCCACTTACCCTTCCAAAAACCATCTTCCAAAACCCATCTGAAACCACCGTTCCTGCCCCATTTGTAAACTTCTTCTTTGGAATAACCTATTTCCTTATTCCTCTTCTATTTCTTTTCTTCTTTTCCCCAACCGAAATCCCAGATCCCATCGTCTATAACCGAATCCTAGTCTTGGTTCATCAGGCTCGATTATGATTTTTGGTGAAGGATTCTGTAGATACTCCATTTACGATCACACTTGGCACAGTCAGAAAAATCCACGTTGGTGTTGCTGCAGATTACGTTGGAGAACTTGTATCTAGTTTTATTTTTATCCCCTTTGTTCGATTTATTCTTCCCTTTGTTCCTGATCAGTCGCCGGTAGCTTTGCTCCCGTTGTTGGCTTTGCAACTCGATCATCTGTGTTGCAGGTGGTGCTAGTGTTGTTGGTAGGAATGATAATTATGTTAGTGGTGCTCATGTTAGGTTTTATTCTCCAGAATTCTCTTCATTTTTACTCTTTAGAGTTGATTTAGGGAGGAAGATGGGTGAAGAGAGAATCTTCTCACCCATCAATTAAAAATATTATGAAAATTATTTACACATAGGTAGTTACCAAACGGTTTCTCATTCTATATTCTTTTATGTCTAATAGCTACCATACAATTCTTCATTGTTATCAAAAATAATTTTTATTAATGACTTTACATAAATAGGTTATAATGAAAATGAAGAGTGATTTCAAAGAAGCCCAAAATAAGGTGGCATACCTCACATCTAGCCTCCAAAGCAAGCTTAAAGAATCCAAGTGACATGGGGGATTCAGATAGCTTTATATGTGATAACCAATATGATGCCGAGGATAAAACACTGAACTTCTTTCGGTTCAAAGATTTGAAAGCCTCAAAAACTGGTGTTGCAACAAGATGAACCCCATTTCAATTTTGGAGGTTTGATTTTAGGGTTCATCTTCTCCAAATGGCTTAGGGTTGATTTTCAATTTCAAATCTTAAACCATTTGAGGAAGATGAGGGCAATTTGATCATTTTATTCTTTAATTTTAGTGGATTTTTATTAGAAAGACATTTTGGTCATTAGATTCCCTGAAATTAACGTCTAACGTCCCAAATTAACAAACTAAACCAAAGTATTACACTGTTTTAAAAGTAGGGGAGAGTTTGCAATAGAAAAACTGTAGGGAGCATTTGTAAAAAATCCAAAAAAAAAAACTCTTGTTTATTTGTTTTTTTTCTTGATAATAAACTCTTGTTTGTTAGAGTCATAATAATTCATTGAATGTTTTCCAAGCATTGAGGTAGAAGAAAAATTATCATTCACATCAATTAAAACAGTAAAAAATATATAATTTGGGCTTTAGGTCGCATCATGTTTACAAGCTTCACAAATCCCTCGACAAGTTAAAAACAAGCTCCACGTGCTTGGAGGTTTCAATGGTTGAAATATTTCTTACTCACTATTGGTTTTGAAGGTTTCAAAAACAGATACATCATTATTTATCCTCAAAACGCATCATCTTCCCTTAACGAGAAGTACGGTAGCATCGCCTGAATCAACCATTCTCTCTCCTTGAACCACAAGGGAGCGGTTTTACAAAATCATTTTATACCTCCTAAGCATCTTCACTTCCCTCGAAATACCTTAAATTGATAGGCTCGACAACTCATTTAAATCGATCTCTTCTTTTCTCCTCTTCAGCTTTAATAGAGCATTTCTGGAAGATAAAAAAAACATATCTTCAAGGTTTTGAAGAGTTTTTAGTTTACTATAAAGAGTTTCCGTCGACAACCACTTCCCGATGCCACCCAAACCCCAACCCCAACTTCACTACCATTCCAAATATTATACAACATTTTAACCTCCATTATTGACGACATAGATCTCATTACTCTCACAAGTCTTGCATCTGAATCAGAGACCCACCATGATTAGATCCAAGTTCCTCATTCACATCAAGAACAGCTCCAGCAGACCTAGCGGCAGCAACAGTGGAGTGGAGGAGGCTTGATCACCTTTTCCGTAGCCAAGGAAGTTACACATAAAACCACCAGACAGCTAAATACCTGAACAGAAAATAGATGGATAAAGAGAGAGGGACGGAAACAGAACTGAGAGAACAGTTCTTGAGAAGATGGAGGATAAAGGGTTTTAAAAGAGAATTGCCTTTTGGGAGAAACATTGACGGCTGGGATGGCCAAAATAGCTTACGATCGGAGCGTCTAATTTAGAGGCAAGGGGTTCACACAGATCGCAGACGTGGACAAGAAACCCTCTTCTCCTTTTATACACGAATTAGCAAAATTATCCCTCAGTTTCCAAATAAACAAGTCCAACTTATTTCCGTAGGCACTACCGCAGCAGTAATTAAGGGCATCAATTTGGATTCAGAAATTGATCGATTCGGAACTAATCTGATCTATAAGTAAATGGGATGATCCTAGGAGTTGATTTTGGGATCGATTATTCAATAGGAGTAGTGTAGGGTGTTAATCGGTTTGGTTTTGGTTTTTGATACGATTTTGGTTCGGTTCAAGATACAATATGTGCAAACTGAAACCGAATAGGAGCATGTGTTTCTAAATTATAACCGAACAGATATGATTCAGTTTCATATTGAGTTTTGACCTCGGTTTATATTCGATTTGGACCTTATTTAGGTTTTGGGCAAGTTTTTTACATCTTTACAACAAAAAAAACTCTTGTTTGTTAGAGTCATAATAATCCATTAAATGTTTTCCAAGCATTAAAATGAAACAAAATTTATCATTCACATTAATTAGGGGAATTATTAGTGTAACAAAGGTCTGTTATTTATCCAAACATAACAAGACATTAACTGCCCTCTTAAAACAACAGTTAGGAACATGATTGAACATACATTTACGAGGATAATTATTTAAATTCACATACAATACTAGAAATTAAAAAAAATTAAAGAAAACCAAGAAGTTTTAATTAGATTTTTTAAGATAGGGTTAAAATGTAATTCAACACAACCCATCATCCCATCTTCCCCAAAATCTCTCTCTATCTCCAACCATGATCCAACGCAACCTCTTTCTCTTGTTTTCGGCAGAGCTTCAAGTTACCGGCGAATTCTGCAAAAAACGCCACAACAGCTTTCTAGGTCATTGACCGACAAATCATCTCTTTCCTTGATACTTGAAACTTGGGGACTAAGTCACTAAGCGAGCAGAAAGAGAGAGATCGGGACTGAAAGAGAGACGGAGAAGCAAAGGAACCAGATGAGGTTTTTTCTGTCACCATTTTTGTCCACGAGCCATCAATGGTCGCTGCTCGCAGGTAATGTCTATCTATTTCCCCTTCTCTTTGCCACTAGTTCTCGATTTTCCATTTTCCCTCTATACTTTTTTTTAAAAATTTTATTTTATTTAATCTCAAACTCCCTAAATTTGTTTTTTGCTGTCTTCTGATCTGAATTTTGGCTATGATTGTTCACGCCTATTATGCAAATAGGAGGGCTTTTCTTTAGTTAGATGTATGGTTATTTGATGGTATGCTATATATATTTGAATGGATAATCTCCAAGCTTCTCGGCTGAGAATGTCAAAAAATTGAGAGTTGCTTTAATCCTAAATAAATAAACGGATTTGCTTATTTTTTAATTTTCTGTTCGAGCATCTGATGAGAGAGTGTATAGGTTCTCCATATTAATGTAGTTCTAATGCTAGTTCAGAAAGTGAAAATTCTCTACTAGCATTGATGCATTACTACTTAAAAGCTTGTCATTTCCTTTAATATGGATTTACGGAGATAAGCTATCTGATCAAATAACTAAACTAATTATAGTTTTGTAATAGGGATAGTACACATGTAACCATGACATGTTATAGAGGGACACCAGGGTATGCTGCACCTGAGCTATGGTTGCCATTCCCAGTGACTCATAAATATGATGTTTATAATTTTGGTATGCTTTTATTCGAGATTGTGGGTAGGAGAAGAAACTTCAATGATGAGTCTCAGGAATGGCTTCCAAGATGGACTTGGGAAAAGTATGATAAAGGGGCGCTAATGGAACTGATGGAACTTTTTGGGATTGAAGAAGAAGAAAATAAAAGAAAAGCAGAGGAATTTGTTTGATAGCCTTGTGGTGTGTTCAGCACTCACCTATGGACAGACCTCTTATGAGCAGCTGTGGACAGACCTCATATATATATATATATATATATATATATCCAATTTGGATATGGTGGAAGAAGGATTCATCAAAGCACTGAAAGGTTCATGGTGGATTCAAATCCTCCAAAAAATGGGTCTTTTGGCTTCAAACCAAATTAATTTAGACTTTCAAGAAGAAAGTAGGTGGGGATTCTCAATTCTCAAAGTTACTGTTCAACAACAAGATCCCAGAGACTATTACTAGGTTGTTGATCATAAATGGTAGGTTAGGTTTCTAAAAAGTGAGGCAAACCCCACGAATTATATTAATAGATTAAACACCAATCACTTTTCTTGACCCCATCTGTTATTTATACTTTAAACACCAATCACTTTTCTTGAGCCCATTTATTCCTACAGTACTGTGATTAGGTTTTGCTCCAAAAATTAGAAACCCAGAATCTCAAATAGCCCCAAAACTCCATTAACATTTGCAACTCACTTCAACAGCTCCCTTCTTTTTAAAGTCTAGCCTTAAAGCAAACAAAGGAAACCTGAGCATGTTCTCTCAGCCCACATCCACAAGAAAGCATAGCTAACCTGCAAGTCCTTCATGAAATCCCAATTCAACCTAGCCCTGCCCTTGGTTTAGCCCATTCTCATATTATATTGGTGCTGAGAGGTCAATACCACCTTCAACCTTAGATTATCATATTCAAACTCTGCTATCCATTTGTTTTCCTAACATGCAAAAAATGTTATACCAGTTCTTCTAGACTAAAAACCATGGTCTTTCACTTGGTTCTTCTCAAGCTTGTAGATTGGCTTTTATACTAGTTCTTGGCCACTCCATGTTAACTAGCAGCCACTAAGATCAGAAAGTATTATGGGTTTTTTTATAGAATCCCATCTCTCAAATCATCACAACAAGCTTCTCCATTCCCTAGTGTGACCAAATGCGGTTTGGAATGTAGGGCTTCTCAAACCTTAGTTTGTGACATTCACGGTACCTTATTAAGGTCTCAGTCTTTCTTTCCTTATTTCATGTTGGTTGCCTTTGAGGGTGGTAGCAGTTTTAGAGCCTTCTTATTGCTTCTTTCTTGTCCTATTTTGTTGTTTTTGGAAGAGCTGTCTTGCCCAAGTTTTTCTTTGAGAATTTAAACCTTCAGGCTTATGAGGTTTTGGCTTCAACAGGGAGGAGGGTTATTTTTACTACTGTCCCTAGAGTTATGGTTGAGTGGTTTCTTAAGGACTATTTGGGGGTAAGTGATGTTGTGGGAACTGAACTTCACAGTGTTGGGAACTACTTCACAGGTTTCATTTCTGAGTCAGGTTTGCCTGTGAAGCACAACGCTCTCAAGGAATTTAAGCTGTCTTGTGGGAACTGAATTTTTATTGAATAATATCTCTTTCTTGTTGTGCTTCACTGTTTTATTCTATGTATCTTCTCACTCATTTCTATATTTTGGCATCATATATGCCAGATGATCTTGACCTCAATCCTATCTAGGACTCAAACCTTTTTTTCGTTTTTCTCCAAATTTCTAAATGTTCTGTCTTGGGAACTAATTTAACTTTTAACTTGTAAAGTTTTTTATACTTGCTGTTTAGGCCCTTCTGAAATATGAACTTGGTTTTCTGTTTCTGTAATTAACGATTTGTCAGGTTATCAATTCATGCTTGCTCTTATTATATTGATTGGATATGTTTTTTCCCATACAAATTATACTTCATATTTTCAAATAAGTTACGAAAGGATATACTTTCAGTGATTTTTAATAGTCTATTGACAGCAATGAATTTTTTTATTCAAATGTGGATGCTCTTGCGTCTAAACTTTTGATTTGCTTCCTGTGACATTTTTAGATAAGTTTGACACTTGACAACCCCTATGGAGGCTTGGTTATTGTCTTGGAAAGCCAAATTTTGCATTGGACACTGCCAAGCCCCAATATAAAATTTTGAAATAATTGGTTCTTTCTAGGGGCCCATTATTTGTGGGTACCACAGTTTCTTGTTCTTATCTCTTCATTTTTAATTTTTAATTTTTTTTTTTAATTTTTTTTTATTATTTTTTTTTTTTTGGAGGTGTGGGGGAGGGGTTGGTTTTATTTCATTTTAGTTTTCTTCAAGAGTTGATTGTGCAGGTTCAAAGCCTGCTGACCCAAAGTTTGAGATTTCCACATAGCATAGTAAGGCTCGTAGGTTTTCATTAATATCCTTGCAAGCCACATGATATGTTCACTTGGTGAGGACCTAAGAGAGATATAAACTCGAATGACATCCATGCAGAAATTTCGTAATGGACTTTTCCACATATTTTAATGACTTCACCACATGTTTTGGAAGTATGATATAGCCAACTAATCTTCTACAATGTTCACATGCTTTCCAAGATAAACACATAAGCCATCCAAAGTGGTAGGTCATGAAAGATTTCAAATTGTGAACGAATTCCAGATTGGAACAAATATAACTGTTCTCATGTTCTTTTTTTGTCCTTTTAACTTTATTTTTTTTTCCCTAGTTTAATCGTTGTATTGGTAATGGAAACTATTGTCTTGCAGCTGCATTGGAGAAAGAGCTGTGGTCCACAAAAACTATCAATGTGGAAGTCCTGAGAACTATAAATGTGATATTCAGCAACTTTGGAGATCAAGGATGCGATCTCAGCCATATCAGTCTAACCTTCACCTCTGTTCTTCATCCATTTCAGTATCACCTTCACCAGTCCCCGCCTTTGTAGGTGAGTCTTTAGCTCAAAATGGAAGAGCAACTGGGGTTACACCCAGTAGATGGTGGTTCAAACCCACCGGGACTCCTATTGAGTTCTAGTTTTAGTTCATGTTTCCAAAAGCTAAATCGATTTTCAGAAATCCTACTTATAGTCACAGCGGAAATTGAGGAGAGTGTATCCCATTAATGGCATTTTTTTCCCCATGGGGGGTTCCAGTTTCACAACTGAACCTAATGATTCTTGGCTTGTAATAATAGTGTTTCCATTCCCTTAAGAAAGTGATTGCAGCAGTCAAATGTTCCATCTCACACACACCCAAAGTTTCTTTACCCATCTCTCCACAAAGCTTTGAAATCATGTCAATTACTCTAAAATAACTCTCAACAGAATAATTAAACATTGATCTACTGTAAAATCTATCAACCCTTGCCCCTCCCTACCTGTGGATTTTGTCTTCATCTTTATTCCCCTTCAATTCCTCTTCAATCCCACACTTGATGTCTTTTCATTCCCCTTCTTATAAAGTAATTTTCCAGCAGTTAAAAAGCCATATTTTGTTTATATGAGGTTGGTTATAAAAATCCTGTTATATCAATCTGCTGTATCTAAGACCATATCAGTATTCATCAGGTTCCACTAACATGGAAAATCCCCTTTTTACCCTTCTCCATTTTACATTAAGAGCTTTCAACTTATACCATGTCATTTCTCCATACTCATGCTGTCATTTTGTGTATTGATCATTTAGACGGATGTCAGAGTTTAGAGGGTTCTTGCAAGAGTTGTTCTTCCTCTATCCCTAAAGGCATGAGGATGAGTTGAGTTCAGTTTTTTAAGTATTGGAAGAAATGCATTCATGAATACTCTGTCGGATTCACAAAGATGATCTCAGTGAGTGGAGAACGACTGAAAATGCTATGAACTCAGCAAAATAAAGGCAGAAGGATGAGTTGAGTTCAGTTTTTTAAGTATTGGAAGAAATGCATTCATGAATACTCTGTCGAATTCACAAAGATGATCTTAGTGAGTGGAGAATGACTGAAAATGCTATGAACTCAGCAAAATAAAGGCAGCTTTTGGACATACCCAAAAATGAAGTTGGTTGTGAGTTTCATTTTCAGATTTTTTGTCTACAGAACTCGCTGCTAGAATCTTCTGGCCCTATAGCACTTATAAATGCTTGACAGTATATCCTTCTAGTGGGAAAGGTCAGATGCTTTGGAGTTTACCATCATCTGCACTATACTGTATGGTGTAGCACTAGAAAATAGAAGAAACCCATGAATTTTAACTAAATTTTTTATCAAAAGGTTAAAACCCCATTCCCAGCCGTAACCCCACCTTCATCTCCATTTCTGCTTCCAACCTTGACCCCAACCACCATCATCTCATCCCCTGCAACCCTGCCCTACCCTACCCTGTAAGTAGTCTGTAACCCCAACCCACCCTTCTGCTACCCCAACTCCTAGTTGGCACATCATCACTCATGACACGTGGTAAAACCCTACACTCTAATCAAATGGGCCCATCAAGGTCGAATTTTTGGATCGATAACCCTTATACTCTAGGGTTATAAGGGTATAGGGTATAGGTCTATAGGATTTTCAGCTGTGTTTTCTTTCAGGTAAACCCTATTCCTGGGTATGATGTATGTATGTTTTCACGGTTTCATTTTTAATGGTTCGGTTTGGTTTCGGTAAACGGTTTTTGTTTGATTTCGACACATTTATGTACATCTAAGAGTGTTAAACAATCCGGTTCGATTTTAATCGTTTAATTAAACTGTCTCAATTTTGAACCCATATCGAACTGTTTATTAAATATTTCCATGGCTTCGATTTTAATGGTTCAGTTTGGTTTCGGTAAACGGTTTTTGTTTGATTTCGACACATTTATGAACATCTAAGAGTGTTAAACGATCCGGTTCAGTTTAAACATTTAATTAAACGGTCTCAATGTTGAAACAATAATCGAACCGTTTATTAAATGTTTTCATAGTTTCGATTTTAATGGTTCGGTTTGGTTTCGGTAAACAGCTTTTGTTTGATTTTGACATATTTATGTACATCTAAGAGTGTTAAACGATCCGGTTCAGTTTAAACATTTAATTAAACGGTCTCAATGTTGAAACAATAATCGAACCGTTTATTAAATGTTTTCATAGTTTCGATTTTAATGGTTCGGTTTGGTTTCGGTAAACAGTTTTTGTTTGATTTTGACACATTTATGTACATCTAAGAGTGTTAAACGGTCCGGTTCAGTTTAAACCATTTAATTAAACGGTCTCAATGTTGAAACAATAATCGAACCGTTTATTAAATGTTTTCACAGTTTCGATTTGGTTTCGGTAAACGGCTTTTGTTTGATTTCGGCACATTATGAACATCTAAGAGTGTTAAACGGTCCGGTTCGATTTAAGTCGTTTAATTAAATGGTCTCAATTTTGAAACCATAATCGAATCGTTTATTAAATGTTTTCACGGTTTCGATTTTAATGGTTCGGTTTGGTTTCGGTAAACGGTTTTTGTTTGATTTTGACACATTATGTACATCTAAGAGTGTTAAATGATCCGGTTTGATTTAAATCGTTTAATTAAATAGTCTCAATTTTGAAACCATAATCGAACCGTTTATTAAATGTTTTCACGGTTTCATTTTTAATGGTTCGATTTGGTTTCGGTAAACGGTTTTTATTTGATTTCGACACATTTATATACATCTAAGAGTGTTAAACGGTCCAGTTCAATTTAAATCATTTAATTAAATGGTCTCAATGTTGAAACAATAATCGAACCATTTATTAAACAGTTTCGTGGTTTCGGTTTAAACAGGTTTCGTTTGATTTTGGCACATTCATATATGTACAAGAGTGTTAAACGGTCCGGTTCAATTTAAATAGTTTAATTAAATGGACTCAATGTTGAAACCATAACTGGTTCATTTATCAAACGGTTCGATTCGGTATTGGTTAACTTGGAAATTAATATGGTATTTGATCGATATGTACAAGGATCGGCCATATTGGATAAATTTGCCCTTGATCTTCCTTTAAAAAATAGATTTTTTGATACGTTTACCCCTTGTCCATATCGTGTCACTGGTACGATATCGGGATATTGTATCGGCAAAGTGCAAAACCAGTACGATACTTTGAACCATGATTTTTTTCTCACTTTGGCTTCAATTTATATGAGATAAGAATGACAAGAGAGAGAAAGAGATTGAGATTGAGATTATTTAATCGGATTTAGATGGAGAGTGGGATGAGTTGAGAGAGAGGGAAAGAGGACAGAGAGAGGGTGGCTGTTAGGGAAAAGTGAAAAAACTTTTCACTTAAAAAATGACCGTTGGATGGAAGTACGAAATGTGTCAATCATCTAGTGTATGTTATTAAATGACAGAAATGCCATTTAATATGTCATTTTACAATATAAGTATTAGTTTTTAATGAAGAAAATGAAATGTCCAAATTATCCTATCCAATTGATACTTAAATGTTTTATTCTTTCTTACTTATCAGTCTTTTCACCTTTTTGTTACATTTGGAAAAGTCGCGCACCCTTGTTACGCTAACAACAACCCCGTTAATTAAAACATTAAAAATGATATAATTTATTTGGTTCCTTATTGGGCTGAAAAATGGGTAATTTGGTTCCGTTTGACGGTTTCAATCATGAAATTAAAACCAAATCGAATCAATGAAAGATAACAGCTTTTGAAACCAAAACCAAATCGATTTAATTCAGTTTGGTTTTAAACAGCCGATTTTGGTTTTGGTTCTACATTGACACGCTTAAATAAGACAAGATGATTAGGAGACAGGTTTCCTAAGGTCTAGAACGAAAGCCCAATAAGGAACCTATTAGAACTAGAACCGCTAGGTAGCGGTGTCAATTGATCGGTTTAGGTCGGTTTCAGTTCGGATTGAGTCAGTTTCAGTATGGGAATAGTGAATCCAAAACCAAACCAATAAGGAAAGTTCGGGTTGTATCGATTTGTTATCAAGGTCGGCTTCGATTTCGGTTCGATTTGGGTACAGTTTAACATACATATTTATACAAAAACTATGGAAAAATCTAATTTTTAATGGGTTTCGCGGTTGTTATCGTTTCTTGTTGGGGTAGATCAGTTTGATTTCGGTCCAAGTTTTTGAGTTCTTTCGGTTCAGTTTGGTTTCAGGGTTGTAATACCCCAATCCAAAACCTATCCAATAAGACACAGAATGCAGTTCAGTCCAGGCCATTTTAGTTCGGTTCAGGCCGGTTCACCCGTTTGGTCCCACTTTTTGACACCCCTACCGCGTAACCTAGCTCGAACTACCAAAACCATTCGAAAAATACCGAACGAACTGAACCAATCCTTATTGAACTAGTTTGGACTTGTGTATGACAGAACTAGTTGAAAACCGGACCGCACCGATAGAATGAACCGATAAAAAAAAACATTGAGTATGAGGTTATGAATAGGTGAAATGATTATTCATTTACAAATCAATGGTATGAGATTATGGATAGGGAAATTAAATATTAGGGTCAACACCATTATGGCTCCTTGTGGAGAATGCATAGGGGTTTTCTTCACTGGATTAATATGGTTCAGTTATGTCGCAGTTTTGGATTATTTCCAGTTGAAGATAGAGGTTTTCTTTCACTTAAGTTCTCATGTTGCCGGAGCTGGTAGAGTATCAAGGCGGAACAGAGAGCTTTGCTAGAGTAGAGTGGCTGGTCAACAAGAGGATGAAGGAGACGAAGGGCAAGAGGGCTTAAAAGGCTGGGGTGGGTTGGTGCAACGGTCATGTGGTTTAATGCAATTGGGGGTAAAAGAGTCATTTGCCATTCGAATCTAACAAATCCGTCCAAAAAGTAATTGGTTGTAATTTCAGATAACTCATGGGAGGGTTTTAATTATAAGGCATAATCCAAGGGAGGTATATGTAATTTTTCACTTAAAGTATTTTTACCCAATCTTTCCTCATTACAAATTATGAATGTAAGATTTCATTGTCATAAGCCCGAAACAAACAGATCTAAATCAACATTGAAAAATTGAAATAAATTAAAATCGTATCGTGCCAAAACCAAAATTAAAATGATAAAAAAACTGAAGTTCCTTAACGGTTTGTTTTTGAACTCACTCATTCCTAGATTGAAACGACTTCACGACCGAAACTAGGTCGGCGACCATTTGACATCCCTACTTGCTAGACCCATTTAACATGCCTAAATTACTTATTTAGGATTAATTATTACATATTAGTTTAAACTTATATAAGAGTTATATTATAATTACAAAGAAAAACTACATGTTATAAGTTTTTTTTTTATTGTTATTAGTTTATTACTACACTAACGAGGATTGAACAAAATCCCTAAAGTCAAGATCTCCATAGGGCATTCAAGAATACAATCAAATAAAAAATAGAAAACAGGGATAGAATCACCAACCTTTTTTCGCATATATGGTGACGATGATCGCAGCGAAAAATAAAGACCAAAGATCTAGGTGTTTCCCCTCTACTCCCAAAGTAACTGGCTTGATGAGAAAACCGAATGCACAGGGATGATGAACACTAAATATCTCCCTCTGTTACAAGAATGCACTTCTCAATAGCAATTGAGAAATAGTAGTGATGGGTAGAGGGGGGATCTAGCTCTTTTTATATAGTAATTCCTATAGAGTCTAACTCATCACAGACTCACAGTCCCAATAAAAATCTATCTGCCTACACTAAAGTCAGTCCATATAGGATTCCTAATATAACTCAATGACCCCCTTAATTAGACCAATAGCATAATTAGCTTGAGTTTTAAGTTATTTAATATTAATCCATAATAGATAATATAGGATTTTATTTTAAATAGAATTCTAACGCACAACTTGCTATAGTATAGGATTTCATACTTTCAATTATTTACATGTTTGGAGATTTATTTATGCACTTAGGAATTTTGTACGTATTTGACTCTTTGGGACTTTGAGCACATAGAACTAATAAGAAACCTACTGCCCATTATTAAACGTAATGGTCTTAAGTTGAAATTGAAACCAAAATAAAACTGGACTGTATAAGCCAAACCGAATCGAATACATTTGGTACAAATTTGGTTTTGAATGTAATATCCCAAATCAGTTCGGTTCTAGCTCTAGTTTAGGAACTTTCGCTTCGAACCGAACCGGATTGAGTTACTAATATGTAATAGTATATATTATTGATATTAGGTTTTTTAATAGTAATACAGTATAATATATTATGGAAGACCGTTCTCTACAAGGGAGCATGGCCCTACGCACGGGGACCAATGAGAGGGACAAAGAGGCATCTTGCGGGGTGGGATTTCAGCCTTTCACAGGAATGGGCAGTCATTTCACCTGGCCCCACTATATTTGGGTGTGGGTGGTACACTTCCCCCACAGAGAATTTTTCTCTACATATTATATAATGGGGAAAAGAAAGCTACCTGGCCACATGGCCAACATAGCTCCTACACCTAGACACAGTATCACCCTGGTCTCATGGAAACTACCACCCTACTCCATGGAAAGATGGAAATCCCAATGCGTGTGCATGCGCTCCCATTTATCAGCACACGCTTGTAGGCTTTAAAGGCCCAGATAGCGTTCTGTTGCCCTTATATAATATACTAAAATATTCATAATTGAACCGGGTATAGGAATTAGAACCGAACCATATAACAACTGAATATTAGAACCAATTAAGAACCAAAACTGAACCAAGCCGAGTCGATTCATTTTGTATACAACTTTTAAAACATGATTCGGTTTTTGGTTCAATTATGGCTCACACCAACACTCTCATTGATTGACAAATACTACATTGCTACGTCTGGTGTGAAAGCATCTTTTTTTAAAGGGAAGAGAATGTAAATCTTTATTGGGCTTAATATATTTTCAGTTTTTTCATAAAAAAGAAGAAGAACAGGTTCCCCAAACCAAAACGTCCCAACCCAAGACCTATACAAATCGAGCTCTATGTTGGCTACATTTCGGTTGACCAATACGCCCTTATACTCGAGGTTATACAATATGGTGTCCTACATGTACTATATCGATTATTGCCCACATTGATACCGATAGTTTGGGAAAATTACAAGATTGTGTTTATATCAATTTAGCCCATGGTTTTAGTCCACAGTATTAGAATGGGTATCGATCAACCCTGAAATTGATACGGTATCAGATGGGTATCAACATGGATCGATCGTATTAGACAAATTTACCCTTGATTCTCCTTTAAAAATGAGTTTTTTTTTTTACCAATTTATCTCTTGTCCATACAATGTCACCGATTTGATATCTACATGATATCGGGATCGATCACTTACAAAACCTATACGTATTGATCGATGTAGACGATACAATACCTAAGGCTTAATAACACCGATACCTCAAACCATGATTTAACCACCCAATCTTTTGTTTAACTAAAATAATCAAAACAAAAATGAACATTACAAAACTATCCAAATCAGTGTCTTACCCTCTCCTTCAATCTCTTTTAGACGTGTTTGCCCTTAACAGCCTTCTTCCTCAACCGTGTTGATCGCAACCTTTTTTTTTTTTTACCACGAATGAACAACTTTATTAAAAGAAACTAAGAAAGAAAATATCCTTCTCATCGTAGTACAGGATACAAGAAAAGGGGGAGGGTGAACCCCCGACCCCCAAAAAAAAAAAAAAAACAAAAACAAAAACAAAAGAAAATCCTAAAGGAGACGAACCCTTAACAAGAAAATGAGCTTTCCCATTGGAAGAACGGGGAATAAAGCAAAACCTAATAAAAACAAAAGAAGGAACTAACAGTAGGAAATCCTCAATTACAGCCTTGGAAACCCAATCAGGAGAGCTTGGGACATTATTACATGCATTAACTAAAATAAACAATCGCTAAAGACTACCACAGACTTCAAACCCAAGGCCTGGGTAAGGACAAGACTCTCCCGCACAACTTCAGCTTCTAGCATGTTGATCGCAACCTGATAAAATGGTTTGACACGTCCAGCTAAGTTCCTCTGCAACTGAATATAGCCTGGTAGAGGATTCTTTGAGCCAACGAGGTGGGAGAGCTAGACAATGGAAGTGGTGGCCACACGGATCATTAATAGGGGACTGACTACTGAGATGAGAGAGAGAGAGAAAGAAAGAGTGTTGGTTAGGTCAGAGTGGCTTTTCCTAGAAAAAATTTTTGCCGCTACCTAGGTTACAGGAATGTTCCTACTACATGGGCTTGCAGCCAAAGAAATGGAATAATTCACTTCCCCATAAGGTTCACAAATACCCTCCTAGATTATAGTATTTTTCAAAATATCATTTATATTCTATTTCTTTGGTAGCAGGAACATTCTTGCAACCCGGGTAGCAGCAAAGTTTCATCCCCGGGTAACTCGGGTTAAGGTGGCGGTGCAAATGATTGTGGCAGCTTTTCAACCCCATTGGCAAGTGCAATGGTTGCTTGAAGAAATATGTGATTTGCGTGATGGGTTTCGCAGGTGTAGCTTTATCCATCATGTTAGGGAGATTATTACTTGTGCTGTTTTTTTGGCTGGGTTTGTGCGACATGTACATGAATTTGATCTTAGTATTAATTGTCTGCTGGAGGTGCTTTTCAATTTAATAAGGAATGATGCTTCTGGTATGACATACTACAGGCTGTAAGCTCTATATTCTACCTATATAAAAGCTCCTTTTAACCCAAAAAAAAAAAAAAGTTTCATCCCTTTTCCCACGTAACGCGCCTATGTTACATATAAAAATAAATAAAGAGAAAATTACTCTGTGACCTTTCGACAAATACACAGACCTCCCCTTCCGTTCGACAAATACAAATGTACCCCAGGATGCTAACGACATTAAAAAAATGAGAAAATTATAAGGACCTACCCTGAGTTTTGCCTTAAATATACGGATTTCCCCTGTGTTTCCAAAATATACAATCAACCCCATTTGACTAACACTATTAATGGAAAAAAAAAAAAAACAACCAAACTACGAATTTAATCTTTCACTAAAAGCACACCCTTTCGCTAAAAGCACTCAATGAGCTTCATTCCTGCAACTTCATCATTTCCAACCGAGCTTCAATCGTACAACTCAACCACGCGGAACTACAAATTATAGCCTCTTACTATTTATTGACTCAAAGTGATGCGTCATAGAATCCCCCAACCAACCAAAAGCGCCACGTAAACGCATCGAACCGAATTCGAGGACCGAGCCGAACTATCATGGAACCGAGCCAAACTCAAGGACCAAGCCGACCTTGCCGAATCGAGCCAAGGGACTCCAAATCGAGCACCGAGACCGAGGCCGAGCACCGAGGCCGTGATAGGGCATAAAATCACCTCACCAATTAGAAGCTACCACGTGGCCGACCCGAGGTCACTCAAGAACCGAATCGAGCGAGCAGAAACCGAGTGACCCGGTCTCCGATAGGTCACCTGACAGAGCCGAGCTCACACAAGTCGCCCGAGGTCGAGGCGAGGTCTGAGCCGAGCTCACACAAATCAGCGGGCCGAGGCCAAGCTTTGAGCCGAGCTTGCACAAGTCACCATAAACTCCTGACTGAGCATACACAGACAACCTAGGCCGAGGTGACATCCGAGACCGACCTACAGGCCGAGCCCTCCACCAAGGTCATCATAATGACCAGCACGGAATTACAGAGCCACGCCAACACATCCCAAGAATCACGGGATAAGGATCGAGCCACGATCCCGGCGCGATACTGGAATCACACTTTACATGGACTCTTACCTTAATAAGAGTCCGACCCGAAAAATGACTCTCCACTTCGCTCTACGCGAGAGAGCCTTCCAAAAGAAGAACTCCTACCATACTAGGACTCTCCCAACCGCCTCACGTCATCCACGCTCTATAAATACCCAGGTGCGTCGGAGATTCCTAGGTCGGAGGCACACCGGCTCTCTTGCGCTCACTCGATTTTTTGCAGGTTCATCCGTGGGCGAACCGGGCACCAGAGGTTTCCACACGCAACAGATTTGGCGCCGTCTGTGGGAACGACATCAGCAAGTCGTTGTCATTTCTACCAACCTCAAGAGTAGCAACAATGGTGCACACGAGATCAGGTCAACATGGCTCAACCTCTCAAGGAGATGAGCTGCAACCTAATAGGCAGGCGAGACAATCGCCACCCCCAGAGACATGGCGGCAAGGGCGGGCAAGAAGACCCCCACGAGGGGAAGGTGCTTCACGCAATGCGGGTACCGCTGTCAATCCCACGCCACCAGTGAACGGGGGCAATGGGGGAAGTGTACTGGACACGGTGGCGGCGGTAGACCAGACTCAGGCCGAGCTGAATGGGCTGAACTTGCAGCCGCCACCACCTTTGCCGGAGAGTTTGGATCCTGAAGGGTTGGCGAATAATCGGCAAGTCATGGATTTGCAATTGCGGATGCTTCAAACTAACGAGATCTGCGAACCTTCATGACTCGGATGGCTCGGGGTGGGTGATGGGTCACCACCGTAGCGCCCGGTGGCACTCGCGCGTGTCATAGATCAATAGCAGCAAGGTGGTCAACAGAGGGCCGAGCTGAGCCGAGCTGCGTCATCTCATCCCCGGGGCAGAAAAACTCCCCCTCCCCAAGCTAGCAGGGGAAATCGGCCGGACGAGCGAGGACAGTCGAAGCCCGAGGCCGCAGAGGACATCGAGCCAGCCGGTCGATTGCAAGGAGATCGGTCTTTTTGGGCGACTCGGTGACGGTGAAGGACCGAGGAGACACCAAGATCGGCGTGAAGAGCCCCAAGGGCGATGCGCTACAAGGGAAGAAGAGGATTCTCGCCATAGCCCCCGGTGACGAAGTCCACTTTGCCGGAGAGATGGACGAAGGATCCACATGAGTCGACCATAGAGATGACGGGCGCGAGGAGAAGTGATGTTGGCCGAGTTGACCATAATGGCTGGCCTCGTCAACACGAGCGAGAGGATCGGGTTGGCCGACCTCATCGGGATGAGTGGCCGAGCAAGCGACCGACTTCGGCGGAAAAAGCGCAAGACCCCATCCGAGTTGAGGAACAAAATGGTCGAGCTCCAGAATCTGAAATGGAGAAAAAGCTTAGGGAGCTGACCGAGCAAGTTGAAGGGCTTAAGAAACAAGCAACTCCGGATGCCTACTCACGTCGGGCATCACCCCTATCCGCCTGAGATCATGACAAGACCGCTTCCAATAGGGTTCAAACCACCTCCCTTTGACCGGTATGATGGGACTACCGACCTGACCGACCACGTCAACTACTTCAACGCAATGATGACCATGTATGGCGGGATCGAGATTGTTTCTTATCGAGCTTTCCCCTCGTCCCTAAAGGGTGCGGTAACTTCTTGGTTCTCATGGCTACCGCCGAACTCTATTACAAGCTTTGCCCAACTTTGTCGTGCCTTCGTCACGCGTTTCCAAAAGTAGCATGAAGCATAAGAAGACGATGGTGAACCTCCTCAACGTGAAAGCGAGGTCGGACGAGTCGATCCGATCGTATGTCTCCTGGTTCAATAAAGAATCCCTAGATGTTAGAGACCTGGATGAGGCCACAGCCACACCGCGATGAGCAATGGACTTACACATGAAGACCGATCAAGGACTTGGCTTGAAAGCCGACCAAAAGTATGGCGAGCTCCTTGACAGTGTAACAAGTTTACGAAAATGGAAGAGCGTTCTCCAAGCATGCAAGGGGAATGAAAACGAGGGAGAGAAGAAAAAGGTCGGCGACCGATGATCGAAGGGATGAAAAATGGACCAAGGCGACCGTAGAGCCGAGAGCTCGGACAGGCTCGAGTCCCAAGTACACTCCCTTAAACACGTCGCGGAAGGAAATTTTGATGCAAATTCAAGACGACGCAGTACATACGCCGACCTCGACCGATGCAAGCCGGGTCATCCCAAAACCCCAACAATCTTGCCTATTCCACAAGGACGAAGGCCACGACACCGAGGAGTGCTACGGTGAAACAAGAAATCGAAGAGCTGATCGGAGCGGGGCACTTGAAGCGATACATCAAGGGAGCCGAGAAGAACGTGGAAGTCGGCGACCCGAACACCGCAATCTAAGGAAGTCCGATCCGAGGTCCGAGAGCCGAAGGACCGACGCGATGAGGACAAGGTCCGAGCAGAAAAAGAAGGATGACGGATCTGGGCCGAGCAATGAGAAAGGAGCTTCCATATACACCATCCTCGAAGAGCCTCGACATGAATCCACCCGAAAAGCCAAGGCGAATGCTTGATTCATCGAAATCGCGGAGATGCCGAGCAAAAGGCAGAAGGCGATTGATCTCCTTCTCTCGAGGCCGACCTCGAAGGTATAAGTTTATCTCATGGTGATGCTTTGGTGGTACAGGTAAAAATAGCAAGGAGACTGTTCAACTCGTATTGATCGATACGGGAGCATCCGTGGATCTTATGTCATTTGGACATGTATCGACAGATTCAGCTTCGGGATAAGGCGCTCAAGCGGAAGGCACCTCACTCCATGGATTCTCGGGGTGCCGCCGCCACGATCAAAGGGTCAATAGACCTCCTGGTCATGTTCGGGCAAGCCATCCAAGTCAAGTTCATGGTGGTACGGTCGGTGGTGGCCTTCAACGCCATACTTGGTGCTTTGTCGCTCACCGCCCTCCAAGCTATCATCTCGCCAATACACTTGAAGATGAAATTTCCCACGGAGAACGGCATCGGAGAAATCCGAGGTGATCAAAAGAGAGCTCAAGAGTGCTACACCACCTTTGTCAAGCAAAACAAAGGAAATGTCCGAGGAATGGCTATATGCGTTGAGCACCTCCCTAAAGACTAGTAGGATGAGCTCACCAAAAGGCGTGGAAGGCCCGTGGAAGACCTCATCCTGTTCTCCCTTAAGTGACGAAGACCCAACAAAGGCAGTGCAGAGGCCTTGGAACTTAAAATATTTGAAGAAATTTTTCATGAATTTTCTTAAGTATTTTGCTAAGCACGACTCATGACAAGCATTTATGTATTCGGCTTGAGCCTCGACATTCTTGATTCAATGAAATAAAGTCTTTTCTCCACTTGCTTAGCGCACTTGCAACACGTCGGGCGGACCAAGTTGTAAGATCGGTCCTCATAGACCTGGCTGACCTCAAAGACCGACCCTCATAGGTCGACAACCAAGTCATAAGACCGGTCCTCATAGACCTGGCCGACCTCAAAGACTAACCCTCATAGGACTAATGACAACCAAGTCATCGGCAACCAAGTCGTAAGACCGGTCCTCATAGACCTGGCCAGGCCTCAAAGACCGAGCCCTCATAGTCGGCAACCAAGTCGTAAGATTGGTCCTCATAGACCGGCCGACTTCAAACACCGACCCTCATAGGTTGGCAACCAAGTCGTAAAACCGGTCCTCATAGACCTGGCCGACCTCAAAGACCGACCCTCATAGGGTCGGCAACCAAGTCGTAAGACCGGTCCTCATAGACCTGGCCGACCTCTAAGACCGACCCTCATAGGTCGGCAACCAGTCGTAAGACCGGTCCTCATAGACCTAGCCGACCTCAAAGACCAGAGCCCTCATAGGTCGGCAATCAAGTCATAAGACCAGCCCACAAAGACTGGCCGACGCCTGAACCAACAAGAGCAAACTCTCCCCATGGTCGAGCTGAACAAAGTCTAAAACTAAGCCAAGGCATTACGCTCAACTATGGAGGCTGCTCGCCACACAACCACTTATGTGGTAGCCGACTGAGTGACGCTGGGGACAACAAATTAACCAAAGGCGAAAATCATCGACCTCCGGACATGGCATGGCCGAACCGACGACTTCGATAAAGCATAGCTAAAAATAGCCAAGTCCTTAAGCTCGACTAATAGAACGGGTCGTCGGCTACAACATACACAAGGAAAAGAAGGCTAAAATTGCCGAGCTAAAACACTTAGACAAATTTTGAGAAATGAAATTTTCATTGATTAAAGAGCCATTGCTCGGCATAGTACATAGAGAGTAAGCCCGACCGATACATACCAAAAAAAAAAAGAGGGAGAGTTCGGCGATGATTCAACGATCCGGATCAAAAGAGCGGTTCGAAATCCCGAGCATCATCATTACGCCGAGTAACGTGGCATTGACACCCCAACCGACAAACCGCATACAACGTCAAATCGCCGAAGGAAAAGAGCCTGGACTTAGCCTCGGAACAAAACCGTTAAGCGAAGCGAAGATGACACTCATCAAGGCCAGCCGAGCCTTGATGAGTGGGGGCCTATGATGCGTCATAGAATCCCCCAACCAACCAAAAGCTGCCATGTAAACGTCTTGGGATAGAATCGAGGACCGAGCCAGCTATCATGGAACAGAGCCAAACTCAAGGACCGAGACGACCTGGCGGCCGAAGAGCCAGGACTCCAAACCGAGCAACGAGACAGAGGCCGAGGTCGAGCACTAAAGCCGGAGCCAAGGCCGAGCACCGAAGCCGTGATAGGGCATAAAATCACCTCACCAATTAGAAGGCGCCACGTGGCCGACTTGAGGTCAGTCCAATCGAATCGGCCCGAGTGAAAGCGAGGGGCAGAGCCGACCCGATCTCCGATTGGTCACCCGACAGAGCGAGTTCACACAAGTCGCCGGGGCGAGGCCGAGCTCGAGCCGAGCTCACACAAATTAGTCGGGCCGAGGCCAAGCTCTCACAAGTCACCATAAACTCCTGACCGAGCATACACAAGACAACCTAGGCAGAGGTGACTCGCGAGACTGACCTACCGGGCCGACCTCCGAGGCCGAGCCCTCCACCAAGGTCATCATAATGATATGCGGGAATTGCAGCCACTTCAAGACATCCCAAGAATCACAGGATAAGGATCGAGCCACGATCCCTGGCGCGATACTGAATCACACTTTACATGGACTCTTACCTTAATAAGAGTCCGACTCCCGAAAATGACTCTCCACTTCGCTCTCACGCAAGAGAGCCTTCCAAAAGAAGAACTCCTACCATACTAGGACTCTCCCAACCGCCTCACCTCATCCACCCTCTATAAATACACTGGGTATGGAGCACAATTCCAGACCTTACTTTCACTAGCTGTTACGTTGTCGCATTGGAGACCTAACTTGAGCGTTGGAGATTCTTAGGCCGGAGCCACACCGGCTCTCTTGCGCCACTCGGTTTTTGTAGGCTCATCCGGGGCGAACCGGGCACCAAAGGTTTCCACAAGCAACACAACACTCCATCTAAAAATCTCCATGAAAATTCCAACACAGATCAGCGATTTTCCTGTCAATGCTCTTTCTTCAAGGCTCTAACTGCATAAATTTTCGATTTTATTCTTTCCCTTTAGCCCTTCTCTTTATTTTTGTTGCCAATAGAATCTGAGCCTTCTTGATGTGGACATCCTAAAAGACATGAACAGATAATGGGATGATGACCTAAGGTTAATCTCCAATGATAAAGTCAAATTCAAGCAATATTCAAATCCTCCAAAAAATGGGTCTTTTGGCTTCAAACCAAATTAATTTAGACTTTCAAGAAGAAAGTAGGTGGGGATTCTCAATTCTCAAAGTTACTGTTCAACAACAAGATCCCAGAGACTATTACTAGGTTGTTGATCATAAATGGTAGGTTAGGTTTCTAAAAAGTGAGGCAAAACGAATTATATTAATAGATTAAACACCAATCACTTTTCTTGACCCCATCTGTTATTTATACTTTAAACACCAATCACTTTTCTTGAGCCCATTTATTCCTACAGTACTGTGATTAGGTTTTGCTCCAAAATTAGAAACCCAGAATCTCAAATAGCCCCAAAACTCCATTAACATTTGCAACTCACTTCAACAGCTCCCTTCTTTTTAAAGTCTAGCCTTAAAGCAAACAAAGGAAACCTGAGCATGTTCTCTCAGCCCACATCCACAAGAAAGCATAGCTAACCTGCAAGTCCTTCATGAAATCCCAATTCAACCTAGCCCTGCCCTTGGTTTAGCCCATTCTCATATTATATTGGTGCTGAGAGGTCAATACCACCTTCAACCTTAGATTATCATATTCAAACTCTGCTATCCATTTGTTTTCCTAACAAGCAAAAAATGTTATACCAGTTCTTCTAGACTAAAAACCATGGTCTTTCACTTGGTTCTTCTCAAGCTTGTAGATTGGCTTTTATACTAGTTCTTGGCCACTCCATGTTAACTAGCAGCCACTAAGATCAGAAAGTATTATGGGTTTTTTTTATAGAATCCCATCTCTCAAATCATCACAACAAGCTTCTCCATTCCCTAGTGTGACCAAATGCGTTTTGGAATGTAGGGCTTCTCAAACCTTAGTTTGTGACATTCATGGTACCTTATTAAGGTCTCAGTCTTTCTTTCCTTATTTCATGTTGGTTGCCTTTGAGGGTGGTAGCAGTTTTAGAGCCTTCTTATTGCTTCTTTCTTGTCCTATTTTGTTGTTTTTGGAAGAGCTGTCTTGCCCAAGTTTTCTTTGAGAATTTAAACCTTCAGGCTTATGAGGTTTTTGGCTTCAACAGGGAGGAGGGTTATTTTTACTACTGTCCCTAGAGTTATGGTTGAGTGGTTTCTTAAGGACTATTTGGGGGTAAGTGATGTTGTGGGAACTGAACTTCACAGTGTTGGGAACTACTTCACAGGTTTCATTTCTGAGTCAGGTTTGCCTGTGAAGCACAACGCTCTCAAGGAATTTAAGCTGTCTTGTGGGAACTGAATTTTTATTGAATAATATCTCTTTCTTGTTGTGCTTCACTGTTTTATTCTATGTATCTTCTCACTCATTTCTATATTTTGGCATCATATATTCCAGATGATCTTGACCTCCATCCTATCTAGGACTCAAACTTTTTTTGCGTTTTTCTCCAAATTTCTAAATGTTGTGTCTTGGGAACTAATTTAACTTTTAACTTGTAAAGTTTTTTATACTTGCTGTTTAGGCCCTTCTGAAATATGAACTTGGTTTTCTGTTTCTGTAATTAACGATTTGTCAGGTTATCAATTCATGCTTGCTCTTATTATATTGATTGGATATGTATTTTCCCATACAAATTATACTTCATATTTTCAAATAAGTTACGAAAGGATATACTTTCAGTGATTTTTAATAGTCTATTGACAGCAATGAATTTTTTTTATTCAAATGTGGATGTTCTTGCGTCTAAACTTTTGATTTGCTTCCTGTGACATTTTTAGATAAGTTTGACACTTGACAACCCCTATGGAGGCTTGGTTATTGTCTTGGAAAGCCAAATTTTGCATTGGACACTGCCAAGCCCCAATGTAAAATTTTGAAATAATTGGTTCTTTCTAGGGCCCATTATTTGTGGGTACCACAGTTTCTTGTTCTTATCTCTTCATTTTTAATTTTTAATTTTTTTTTATTTTTTTTTATTTTTTTTTTTTTTTTGGAGGTGTGGGGAGGGGTTGGTTTTATTTCATTTTAGTTTTCTTCAAGAGTTGATTGTGCAGTTTCAAAGCCTGCTGACCCAAAGTTTGAGATTTCCACATAGCATAGTAAGGCTCGTAGGTTTTCATTAATATCCTCGCAAGCCACATGATATGTTCACTTGGTGAGGACCTAAGAGAGATATAAACTCGAATGACATCCATGCAGAAATTTCGTAATGGACTTTTCCACATATTTTAATGACTTCACCACATGTTTTGGAAGTATGATATAGCCAACTAATCTTCTACAATGTTCACATGCTTTCCAAGATAAACACATAAGCCATCCAAAGTGGTAGGTCATGAAAGATTTCAAATTGTGAACGAATTCCAGATTGGAACAAATATAACTGTTCTCATGTTCTTTTTTTGTCCTTTTAACTTAATTTTTTTTTCCCTAGTTTAATCGTTGTATTGGTAATGGAAACTATTGTCTTGCAGCTGCATTGGAGAAAGAGCTGTGGTCCACAAAAACTATCAATGTGGAAGTCCTGAGAACTATAAATGTGATATTCAGCAACTTTGGAGATCAAGGATGCGATCTCATCCATATCAGTCTAACCTTCACCTCTGTTCTTCATCCATTTCAGTATCACCTTCACCAGTCCCCGCCTTTGTAGGTGAGTCTTTAGCTCAAAATGGAAGAGCAACTGGGGTTACACCCAGTAGATGGTGGTTCGAACCCACCGGGACTCCTATTGAGTTCTAGTTTTAGTTCATGTTTCCAAAAGCTAAATCGATTTTCAGAAATCCTACTTATAGTCACAGAGGAAATTGAGGAGAGTGTATCCCATTAATGGCATTTTTTTCCCCATGGGGGGTTCCAGTTTCACAACTGAACCTAATGATTCTTGGCTTGTAATAATAGTGTTTCCATTCCCTTAAGAAAGTGATTGCAGCAGTCAAATGTTCCATCTCACACACACCCAAAGTTTCTTCACCCATCTCTCCACAAAGCTTTGAAATCATGTCAATTACTCTAAAATAACTCTCAACAGAATAATTAAACATTGATCTACTGTAAAATCTATCAACCCTTGCCCCTCCCTACCTGTGGATTTTGTCTTCATCTTTATTCCCCTTCAATTCCTCTTCAATCCCACACTTGATGTCTTTTCATTCCCCTTCTTATAAAGTAATTTTCCAGCAGTTAAAAAGCCATATTTTGTTTATATGAGGTTGGTTATAAAAATCCTGTTATATCAATCTGCTGTATCTAAGACCATATCAGTATTCATCAGGTTCCACTAACATGGAAAATCCCCTTTTTACCCTTCTCCATTTTACATTAAGAGCTTTCAACTTATACCATGTCATTTCTCCATACTCATGCTGTCATTTTGTGTATTGATCATTTAGACGGATGTCAGAGTTTAGAGGGTTCTTGCAAGAGTTGTTCTTCCTCTATCCCTAAAGGCATGAGGATGAGTTGAGTTCAGTTTTTTAAGTATTGGAAGAAATGCATTCATGAATACTCTGTCGGATTCACAAAGATGATCTCAGTGAGTGGAGAACGACTGAAAATGCTATGAACTCAGCAAAATAAAGGCAGAAGGATGAGTTGAGTTCAGTTTTTTAAGTATTGGAAGAAATGCATTCATGAATACTCTGTCGAATTCACAAAGATGATCTTAGTGAGTGGAGAATGACTGAAAATGCTATGAACTCAGCAAAATAAAGGCAGCTTTTGGACATACCCAAAAATGAAGTTGGTTGTGAGTTTCATTTTCAGATTTTTTGTCTACAGAACTCGCTGCTAGAATCTTCTGGCCCTATAGCACTTATAAATGCTTGACAGTATATCCTTCTAGTGGGAAAGGTCAGATGCTTTGGAGTTTACCATCTTCTGCACTATACTGTATGGTGTAGCACTAGAAAATAGAAGAAACCCATGAATTTTAACTAAATTTTTATCAAAAGGTTAAAACCCCATTCCCAGCCGTAACCCCACCTTCATCTCCATTTCTGCTTCCAACCTTGACCCCAACCACCATCATCTCATCCCCTGCAACCCTGCCCTACCCTACCCTGTAAGTAGTCTGTAACCCCAACCCACCCTTCTGCTACCCCAACTCCTAGTTGGCACATCATCACTCATGACACGTGGTAAAACCCTACACTCTAATCAAATGGGCCCATCAAGGTCGAATTTTTGGATCGATAACCCTTATACTCTAGGGTTATAAGGGTATAGGGTATAGGTCTATAGGATTTTCAGCTGTGTTTTCTTTCAGGTAAACCCTATTCCTGGGTATGATGTATGTTTGTTTTCACGGTTTCATTTTTAATGGTTCGGTTTGGTTTCGGAAAACGGTTTTGTTTGATTTCGACACATTTATGTACATCTAAGAGTGTTAAACAATCCGGTTCGATTTTAATCGTTTAATTAAACTGTCTCAATTTTGAACCCATATCGAACTGTTTATTAAATATTTCCATGGCTTCGATTTTAATGGTTCAGTTTGGTTTCGAAACGGTTTTTGTTTGATTTCGACACATTTATGAACATCTAAGAGTGTTAAGCGATCCGGTTCAGTTTAAACATTTAATTAAACGGTCTCAATGTTGAAACAATAATCGAACCGTTTATTAAATGTTTTCATAGTTTCGATTTTAATGGTTCGGTTTGGTTTCGGTAAACAGCTTTTGTTTGATTTTGACATATTTATGTACATCTAAGAGTGTTAAACGATCCGGTTCAGTTTAAACATTTAATTAAACGGTCTCAATGTTGAAACAATAATCGAACCGTTTATTAAATGTTTTCATAGTTTCGATTTTAATGGTTCGGTTTGGTTTGGTAAACAGTTTTTGTTTGATTTTGACACATTTATGTACATCTAAGAGTGTTAAGCGGTCGGTTCAGTTTAAACCATTTAATTAAACGGTCTCAATGTTGAAACAATAATCGAACCGTTTATTAAATGTTTTCCTGATTTCGATTTGGTTTTGTAAACGGCTTTTGTTTGATTTTGGCACATTATGAACATCTAAGAGTGTTAAGCGGTCCGGTTCGATTTAAGTCGTTTAATTAAATGGTCTCAATTTTGAAACCATAATCGAATCGTTTATTAAATGTTTTCACGGTTTCGATTTTAATGGTTCGGTTTGGTTTCGGTAAACGGTTTTTGTTTGATTTTGACACATTATGTACATCTAAGAGTGTTAAATGATCCGGTTTGATTTAAATCGTTTAATTAAATAGTCTCAATTTTGAAACCATAATCGAACCGTTTATTAAATGTTTTCACGGTTTCATTTTTAATGGTTCGATTTGGTTTCGTAACGGTTTTTATTTGATTTCGACACATTTATATACATCTAAGAGTGTTAAACGGTCCAGTTCAATTTAAATCATTTAATTAAATGGTCTCAATGTTGAAACAATAATCGAACCATTTATTAAACAGTTTCGTGGTTTCGGTTTAAACAGGTTTCGTTTGATTTTGGCACATTCATATATGTACAAGAGTGTTAAACGGTCCGGTTCAATTTAAATAGTTTAATTAAATGGACTCAATGTTGAAACCATAACTGGTTCATTTATCAAACGGTTCGATTCGGTATTGGTTAACTTGGAAATTAATATGGTATTTGATCGATATGTACAAGGATCGGCCATATTGGATAAATTTGCCCTTGATCTTCCTTTAAAAAATAGATTTTTGATACGTTTACCCCTTGTCCATATCGTGTCACAGATGCGATATCGGGATATTGTATCGGCAAAGTGCAAAACCAGTACGATACTTTGAACCATGATTTTTTTCTCACTTTGGCTTCAATTTATATGAGATAAGAATGACAAGAGAGAGAAAGAGATTGAGATTGAGATTATTTAATCGGATTTAGATGGAGAGTGGGATGAGTTGAGAGAGAGGGAAAGAGGACAGAGAGAGGGTGGCTGTTAGGGAAAAGTGAAAAAACTTTTCACTTAAAAAATGACCGTTGGATGGAAGTACGAAATGTGTCAATCATCTAGTGTATGTTATTAAATGACAGAAATGCCATTTAATATGTCATTTTACAATATAAGTATTAGTTTTTAATGAAGAAAATGAAATGTCCAAATTATCCTATCCAATTGATACTTAAATGTTTTATTCTTTCTTACTTATCAGTCTTTTCACCTTTTTGTTACATTTGGAAAAGTCGCGCACCGTTGTTACGCTAACAACAACCCCGTTAATTAAAACATTAAAAATGATATAATTTATTTGGTTCCTTATTGGGCTGAAAAATGGGTAATTTGGTTCCGTTTGACGGTTTCAATCATGAAATTAAAACCAAATCGAATCAATGAAAGATAACAGCTTTTGAAACCAAAACCAAATCGATTTAATTCAGTTTGGTTTTAAACAGCCGATTTTGGTTTTGGTTCTACATTGACACGCTTAAATAAGACAAGATGATTAGGAGACAGGTTTCCTAAGGTCTAGAACGAAAGCCCAATAAGGAACCTATTAGAACTAGAACCGCTAGGTAGCGGTGTCAATTGATCGGTTTAGGTCGGTTTCAGTTCGGATTGAGTCAGTTTCAGTATGGGAATAGTGAATCCAAAACCAAACCAATAAGGAAAGTTCGGGTTGTATCGATTTGTTATCAAGGTCGGCTTCGATTTCGGTTCGATTTGGGTACAGTTTAACATACATATTTATACAAAAACTATGGAAAAATCTAATTTTTTAATGGGTTTCGCGGTTGTTATCGTTTCTTGTTGGGGTAGATCAGTTTGATTTCGGTCCAAGTTTTTGAGTTCTTTCGGTTCAGTTTGGTTTCAGGGTTGTAATACCCCAATCCAAAACCTATCCAATAAGACAGCAGTGCAGTTCAGTCCAGGCCATTTTAGTTCGGTTCAGGCCAGTTCACCCGTTTGGTCCCACTTTTTGACACCCCTACCGCCAGAACCTAGCTCGAACTACCAAAACCATTCGAAAAATACCAGAACGAACTGAACCAATCCTTATTGAACTAGTTTGGACTTGTGTATGACATTGAGTATGAGGTTATGAATAGGTGAAATGATTATTCATTTACAAATCAATGGTATGAGATTATGGATAGGGAAATTAAATATTAGGGTCAACACCATTATGGCTCCTTGTGGAGAATGCATAGGGGTTTTCTTCACTGGATTAATATGGTTCAGTTATGTAGCAGTTTTGGATTATTTCCAGTTGAAGATAGAGGTTTTCTTTCACTTAAGTTCTCATGTTGCCGGAGCTGGTAGAGTATCAAGGCGGAACAGAGAGCTTTGCTAGAGTAGAGTGGCTGGTCAACAAGAGGATGAAGGAGACGAAGGGCAAGAGGGCTTAAAAGGCTGGGGTGGGTTGGTGCAACGGTCATGTGGTTTAATGCAATTGGGGGTAAAAGAGTCATTTGCCATTCGAATCTAACAAATCCGTCCAAAAAGTAATTGGTTGTAATTTCAGATAACTCATGGGAGGGTTTTAATTATAAGGCATAATCCAAGGGAGGTATATGTAATTTTTCACTTAAAGTATTTTTACCCAATCTTTCCTCATTACAAATTATGAATGTAAGATTTCATTGTCATAAGCCCGAAACAAACAGATCTAAATCAACATTGAAAAATTGAAATAAATTAAAATCGTATCGTGCCAAAACCAAAATTAAAATGATAAAAAACTGAAGTTCCTTAACGGTTTGTTTTTGAACTCACTCATTCCTAGATTGAAACGACTTCAGCCCGACCGAAACTAGGTCGAAGCGACCATTTGACATCCCTACTGCTAGACCCATTTAACATGCCTAAATTACTTATTTAGGATTAATTATTACATATTAGTTTAAACTTATATAAGAGTTATATTATAATTACAAAGAAAAACTACATGTTATAAGTTTTTTTTTTATTGTTATTAGTTTATTACTACACTAACGAGGATTGAACAAAATCCCTAAAGTCAAGATCTCCATAGGGCATTCAAGAATACAATCAAATAAAAAATAGAAAACAGGGATAGAATCACCAACCTTTTTTCGCATATATGGTGACGATGATCGCAGCGAAAAATAAAGACCAAAGATCTAGGTGTTTCCCCTCTACTCCCAAAGTAACTGGCTTGATGAGAAAACCGAATGCACAGGGATGATGAACACTAAATATCTCCCTCTCTTACAAGAATGCACTTCTCAATAGCAATTGAGAAATAGTAGTGATGGGTAGAGGGGGGATCTAGCTCTTTTTATATAGTAATTCCTATAGAGTCTAACTCATCACAGACTCACAGTCCCAATAAAAATCTATCTGCCTACACTAAAGTCAGTCCATATAGGATTCCTAATATAACTCAATGACCCCCTTAATTAGACCAATAGCATAATTAGCTTGAGTTTTAAGTTATTTAATATTAATCCATAATAGATAATATAGGATTTTATTTTAAATAGAATTCTAACGCACAACTTGCTATAGTATAGGATTTCATACTTTCAATTATTTACATGTTTGGAGATTTATTTATGCACTTAGGAATTTTGTACGTATTTGACTCTTTGGGACTTTGAGCACATAGAACTAATAAGAAACCTACTGCCCATTATTAAACGTAATGGTCTTAAGTTGAAATTGAAACCAAAATAAAACTGGACTGTATAAGCCAAACCGAATCGAATACATTTGGTACAAATTTGGTTTTGAATGTAATATCCCAAATCAGTTCGGTTCTAGCTCTAGTTTAGGAACTTTCGCTTCGAACCGAACCGGATTGAGTTACTAATATGTAATAGTATATATTATTGATATTAGGTTTTTTAATAGTAATACAGTATAATATATTATGGAAGACCGTTCTCTACAAGGGAGCATGGCCCTACGCACGAGGGGACCAATGAGAGGGGACAAAGAGGCATCTTGCGGGGGTGGGATTTCAGCCTTTCACAGGGAATGGGCAGTCATTTCACCTGGCCCCACTATATTTGGGTGTGGGTGGTACACTTCCCCCACAGAGAATTTTTCTCTACATATTATATAATGGGGAAAAGAAAGCTACCTGGCCACATGGCCAACATAGCTCCTACACCTAGACACAGTATCACCCTGGTCTCATGGAAACTACCACCCTACTCCATGGAAAGATGGAAATCCCAATGCGTGTGCATGCGCTCCCATTTATCAGCACACGCTTGTAGGCTTTAAAGGCCCAGATAGCGTTCTGTTGCCCTTATATAATATACTAAAATATTCATAATTGAACCGGGTATAGGAATTAGAACCGAACCATATAACAACTGAATATTAGAACCAATTAAGAACCAAAACTGAACCAAGCCGAGTCGATTCATTTTGTATACAACTTTTAAAAAATGATTCGGTTTTTGGTTCAATTATGGCTCACACCAACACTCTCATTGATTGACAAATACTACATTGCTACGTCTGGTGTGAAAGCATCTTTTTTTAAAGGGAAGAGAATGTAAATCTTTATTGGGCTTAATATATTTTCAGTTTTTTCATAAAAAAAGAAGAAGAACAGGTTCCCCAAACCAAAACGTCCCAACCCAAGACCTATACAAATCGAGCTCTATGTTGGCTACATTTCGGTTGACCAATACGCCCTTATACTCGAGGTTATACAATATGGTGTCCTACATGTACTATATCGATTATTGCCCACATTGATACCGATAGTTTGGGAAAATTACAAGATTGTGTTTATATCAATTTAGCCCATGGTTTTAGTCCACAGTATTAGAATGGGTATCGATCAACCCTGAAATTGATACGGTATCAGATGGGTATCAACATGGATCGATCGTATTAGACAAATTTACCCTTGATTCTCCTTTAAAAATGAGTTTTTTTTTTTACCAATTTATCTCTTGTCCATACCATGTCACCGATTTGATATCTACATGATATCGGGATCGATCACTTACAAAACCTATACGTATTGATCGATGTAGACGATACAATACCTAAGGCTTAATAACACCGATACCTCAAACCATGATTTAACCACCCAATCTTTTGTTTAACTAAAATAATCAAAACAAAAATGAACATTACAAAACTATCCAAATCAGTGTCTTACCCTCTCCTTCAATCTCTTTTAGACGTGTTTGCCCTTAACAGCCTTCTTCCTCAACCGTGTTGATCGCAACCTTTTTTTTTTTTTTTTTTTTTTTACCACGAATGAACAACTTTATTAAAAGAAACTAAGAAAGAAAATATCCTTCTCATCGTAGTACAGGATACAAGAAAAGGGGGAGGGTGAACCCCCCCCCCCCCCCAAAAAAAAAAAAAAAAAAAAAAAACAAAAACAAAAGAAAATCCTAAAGGAGACGAACCCTTAACAAGAAAATGAGCTTTCCCATTGGAAGAACGGGGAATAAAGCAAAACCTAATAAAAACAAAAGAAGGAACTAACAGTAGGAAATCCTCAATTACAGCCTTGGAAACCCAATCAGGAGAGCTTGGGACATTATTACATGCATTAACTAAAATAAACAATCGCTAAAGACTACCACAGACTTCAAACCCAAGGCCTGGGTAAGGACAAGACTCTCCCGCACAACTTCAGCTTCTAGCATGTTGATCGCAACCTGATAAAATGGTTTGACACGTCCAGCTAAGTTCCTCTGCAACTGAATATAGCCTGGTAGAGGATTCTTTGAGCCAACGAGGTGGGAGAGCTAGACAATGGAAGTGGTGGCCACACGGATCATTAATAGGGGACTGACTACTGAGATGAGAGAGAGAGAGAAAGAAAGAGTGTTGGTTAGGTCAGAGTGGCTTTTCCTAGAAAAAATTTTTGCCGCTACCTAGGTTACAGGAATGTTCCTACTACATGGGCTTGCAGCCAAAGAAATGGAATAATTCACTTCCCCATAAGGTTCACAAATACCCTCCTAGATTATAGTATTTTTCAAAATATCATTTATATTCTATTTCTTTGGTAGCAGGAACATTCTTGCAACCCGGGTAGCAGCAAAGTTTCATCCCCGGGTAACTCGGGTTAAGGTGGCGGTGCAAATGATTGTGGCAGCTTTTCAACCCCATTGGCAAGTGCAATGGTTGCTTGAAGAAATATGTGATTTGCGTGATGGGTTTCGCAGGTGTAGCTTTATCCATCATGTTAGGGAGATTATTACTTGTGCTGTTTTTTTGGCTGGGTTTGTGCGACATGTACATGAATTTGATCTTAGTATTAATTGTCTGCTGGAGGTGCTTTTCAATTTAATAAGGAATGATGCTTCTGGTATGACATACTACAGGCTGTAAGCTCTATATTCTACCTATATAAAAGCTCCTTTTAACCCAAAAAAAAAAAAAAGTTTCATCCCTTTTCCCACGTAACGCGCCTATGTTACATATAAAAATAAATAAAGAGAAAATTACTCTGCTGACCTTTCTGACAAATACACAGACCTCCCCTTCCGTTCTGACAAATACAAATGTACCCCCAGATGCTAACGACATTAAAAAAATGAGAAAATTATAAGGACCTACCCTGAGTTTTGCCTTAAATATACGGATTTCCCCTGTGTTTCCAAAATATACAGTCAACCCCATTTGACTAACACTATTAATGGAAAAAAAAAAAAAAAAAACAACCAAACTACGAATTTAATCTTTCACTAAAAGCACACCCTTTCGCTAAAAGCACTCAACTGAGCTTCATTCCTGCAACTTCATCATTTCCAACCGAGCTTCAATCGTACAACTCAACCACGCGGAACTACAAATTATAGCCTCTTACTATTTATTGACTCAAAGTGATGCGTCATAGAATCCCCCAACCAACCAAAAGCTGCCACGTAAACGTACTGGAACTGAATTCGAGGACCGAGCCGAACTATCATGGAACCGAGCCAAACTCAAGGACCAAGCCGACCTTGCCGAACTGAGCCAAGGGACTCCAAATCGAGCACTGAGACCTAGGCCGAGCACTGAGGCCGTGATAGGGCATAAAATCACCTCACCAATTAGAAGCTACCACGTGGCCGACCTGAGGTCACTCCAAGAACCGAACTGAGCTGAGCAGGAAACCGAGCTGACCCGGTCTCCGATAGGTCACCTGACAGAGCTGAGCTCACACAAGTCAGCCGAGGCTGAGGCGAGGTCTGAGCCGAGCTCACACAAATCAGCCGGGGCTGAGGCCAAGCTTTGAGCCGAGCTTGCACAAGTCAGCCATAAACTCCTGACTGAGCATACACAGGACAACCTAGGCCGAGGTGACATCCGAGACCGACCTACCAGGCCGAGCCCTCCACCAAGGTCATCATAATGACCAGCCGGGAATTACAGAGCCACGCCAACACATCCCAAGAATCACGGGATAAGGATCGAGCCACGATCCCAGCGCGATACGGAATCACACTTTACATGGACTCTTACCTTAATAAGAGTCCGACCCCGAAAATGACTCTCCACTTCGCTCTACGCGAGAGAGCCTTCCAAAAGAAGAACTCCTACCATACTAGGACTCTCCCAACCGCCTCACGTCATCCACGCTCTATAAATACCCAGGTGCGTCGGAGATTCCTAGGTCGGAGGCACACCGGCTCTCTTGCGCTCACTCGATTTTTTGCAGGTTCATCCGTGGGCGAACCGGGCACCAGAGGTTTCCACACGCAACAGATTTGGCGCCGTCTGTGGGAACGACATCAGCAAGTCGTTGTCATTTCTACCAACCTCAAGAGTAGCAACAATGGTGCACACGAGATCAGGTCAACATGGCTCAACCTCTCAAGGAGATGAGCTGCAACCTAATAGGCAGGCGAGACAATCGCCACCCCCGGAGACATGGCGGCAAGGGCGGGCAAGAAGACCCCCACGAGGGGAAGGTGCTTCACGCAATGCGGGTACCGCTGTCAATCCCACGCCACCAGTGAACGGGGGCAATGGGGGAAGTGTACTGGACACGGTGGCGGCGGTAGACCAGACTCAGGCCGAGCTGAATGGGCTGAACTTGCAGCCGCCACCACCTTTGCCGGAGAGTTTGGATCCTGAAGGGCTGGCGAATAATCGGCAAGTCATGGATTTGCAATTGCAGATGCTTCAAACTAACGAGATGCTGCGAACCTTCATGACTCAGATGGCTCAGGGTGGGCTGATGGGTCAGCCACTGGTAGCGCCCCGGCTGGCACTCGCGCGTGTCATAGATCAATAGCAGCAAGGTGGTCAACAGAGGGCCGAGCTGAGCCGAGCTGCGTCATCTCATCCCCGGGGCAGAAAAACTCCCCCTCCCCAAGCTAGCAGGGGAAATCGGCCGGACGAGCGAGGACACCGTCGAAGCCCGAGGGCCGCAGAGGACATCGAGCCAGCCGGGTCGACTGCAAGGAGATCGGTCTTTTTTGGGCGACTCGGTGACGGTGAAGGACCGAGGAGACACCAAGATCGGCGTGAAGAGCCCCAAGGGCGATGCGCTACAAGGGAAGAAGAGGATTCTCGCCATAGCCCCTGGTGACGAAGTCCACTTTGCCGGAGAGATGGACGAAGGATCCCACATGAGTCTGACCATAGAGATGACGGGCGCGCGAGGAGAAGTGATGTTGGCCGAGTTGACCATAATGGCTGGCCTCGTCAACACGAGCGAGAGGATCAGGTTGGCCGACCTCATCAGGATGAGCTGGCCGACCAGAACGACCGACTTCAGCAGGAAAAAGCGCAAGACCCCATCCGAGTTGAGGAACAAAATGGTCGAGCTCCAGAATCTGAAATGGAGAAAAAGCTTAGGGAGCTGACCGAGCAAGTTGAAGGGCTTAAGAAACAAGCAACTCCGGATGCCTACTCACTGGTCGGGCATCACCCCTATCTGCCTGAGATCATGACAGCACCGCTTCCAATAGGGTTCAAACCACCTCCCTTTGACCGGTATGATGGGACTACCGACCTGACCGACCACGTCAACTACTTCAACGCAATGATGACCATGTATGGCGGGACTGAGATTGTTTCTTATCGAGCTTTCCCCTCGTCCCTAAAGGGTGCGGTAACTTCTTGGTTCTCATGGCTACCGCCGAACTCTATTACAAGCTTTGCCCAACTTTGTCGTGCCTTCGTCACGCGTTTCCAAAGTAGCATGAAGCATAAGAAGACGATGGTGAACCTCCTCAACGTGAAACAGAGGTCGGACGAGTCGATCCGATCGTATGTCTCCTGGTTCAATAAAGAATCCCTAGATGTTAGAGACCTGGATGAGGCCACAGCTCACACCGCGATGAGCAATGGACTTACACATGAAGACCTGATCAAGGACTTGGCTTGAAAGCCGACCAAAAGTATGGCCGAGCTCCTTGACAGGTGTAACAAGTTTACGAAAATGGAAGACGTTCTCCAAGCATGCAAGGGGAATGAAAACGAGGGAGAGAAGAAAAGGTCAGCGACCGATGACCGAAGGGATGAAAAATGGACCAAGACTGACCGTAGAGCCGAGAGCTCAGACCAGGCTCAGAGTCCCAAGTACACTCCCTTAAACACGTCGCGGAAGGAAATTTTGATGCAAATTCAAGACGACGAGTACATACGCCGACCTCGACCGATGCAAGCCGGGTCATCCCAAAACCCCAACAAGTACTGCCTATTCCACAAGGACGAAGGCCACGACACCGAGGAGTGCTACCAGCTGAAACAAGAAATCGAAGAGCTGATCAGAGCAGGGCACTTGAAGCGATACATCAAGGGGAGCTGAGAAGAACGTGGAAGTCGACGACCCGAACACCGCAATCTAAGGAAGTCCGATCTGAGGTCTGAGAGCCGAAGGACCGAGCGCGATGAGGACAAGGTCCGAGCAGAAAAGAAGGATGACGGATCTGGGCCGAGCAATGAGAAAGGAGCTTCCATATACACCATCCTCGAAGAGCCTCGACATGAATCCACCCGAAAAGCCAAGGCGAATGCTTGATTCATCGAAATCGCGGAGATGCCGAGCAAAAGGCCGAAGGCGACGATCTCCTTCTCTGAGGCCGACCTCGAAGGTATAAGTTTATCTCATGGTGATGCTTTGGTGGTACAGGTAAAAATAGCAAGGAGACCTGTTCAACTCGTATTGATCGATACGGGAGCATCCGTGGATCTTATGTCGCTGGACATGTATCGACAGTTCAGCTTCGGGGATAAGGCGCTCAAACCGGAAGGCACCTCACTCCATGGATTCTCGGGGGCTGTCGCCACGATCAAAGGGTCAATAGACCTCCTGGTCATGTTCGGGCAAGCCATCCAAGTCAAGTTCATGGTGGTACGGTCGGTGGTGGCCTTCAACGCCATACTTGGTCGCCTGTCGCTCACCGCCCTCCAAGCTATCATCTCGCCAATACACTTGAAGATGAAATTTCCCACGGAGAACGGCATCGGAGAAATCCGAGGTGATCAAAAGAGAGCTCAAGAGTGCTACACCACCTTTGTCAAGCAAAACAAAGGAAATGTCCGAGGAATGGCTATGTGCGTTGAGCACCTCCCTAAAGACTAGTAGGATGAGCTCACCAAAAGGCGTGGAAGGCCCGTGGAAGACCTCATCCTGTTCTCCCTTAAGTGACGAAGACCCAACAAAGACGGTACCGAGGCCTTGGAACTTAAAATATTTGAAGAAATTTTTTCAGTAATTTTCTTAAGTATTTTGCTCGGCACAGCTCATGACAAGCATTTATGTATTCGGCTTCAGCCTCGACATTCTTGATTCAATGAAATAAAGTCTTTTCTCCACTTGCTTAGCGCACTTGCAACACGTCGGGCGGACCAAGTTGTAAGATCGGTCCTCATAGACCTGGCTGACCTCAAAGACCGACCCTCATAGGTCGACAACCAAGTCATAAGACCGGTCCTCATAGACCTGGCCGACCTCAAAGACTAACCCTCATAGGACTAATGACAACCAAGTCATCGGCAACCAAGTCGTAAGACCGGTCCTCATAGACCTGGCCGACCTCAAAGACCGACCCTCATAGGTCGGCAACCAAGTCGTAAGATTGGTCCTCATAGACCTGGCCGACTTCAAACACCGACCCTCATAGGTTGGCAACCAAGTCGTAAAACCGGTCCTCATAGACCTGGCCGACCTCAAAGACCGACCCTCATAGGTCGGCAACCAAGTCGTAAGACCGGTCCTCATAGACCTGGCCGACCTCTAAGACCGACCCTCATAGGTCGGCAACCAAGTCGTAAGACCGGTCCTCATAGACCTAGCCGACCTCAAAGACCGACCCTCATAGGTCGGCAATCAAGTCATAAGACCAGCCCACAAAGACTGGCCGACGCCTGAACCAACAAGAGCAAACTCTCCCCATGGTCGAGCTGAACAAAGTCTAAAACTAAGCCAAGGCATTACGCTCAACTATGGAGGCTGCTCGGCCACACAACCACTTATGTGGTAGCCGACCTGAGCTGACCGCTGGGGACAGCAAATTAACCAAGGCGAAAGTCATCCTGACCTCGGACATGGCATGGCCGAACCGACGACCCGATAAAGCATAGCTAAAAAATAGCCAAGTCCTTAAGCTCGACTAATAGAACGGGTCGTCAGCTACAACATACACAAGGAAAAGAAGGCTAAAATTGCCGAGCTAAAACACTTAGACAAATTTTGAGAAATGAAATTTTCATTGATTAAAGAGCCGACTGCTCGGCATAGTACATAGAGAGTAAGCCCGACCCGATACATACCAAAAAAAAAAAGAGGGAGAGTTCAGCATGATTCAACGATCCAGATCAAAAGACGGTTCGAAATCCCGAGCATCATCATTACGCCGAGTAACGTGGCATTGACACCCCAACTGACAAACCGTACAACGTCAAATCGCCGAAGGAAAAGAGCCTGGACTTAGCCTCGGAACAAAACCGTTAAGCGAAGCGAAAGATGACACTCATCAAGGACGAGCCGAGCCTTGATGAGTGGGGGGCCTATGATGCGTCATAGAATCCCCCAACCAACCAAAAGCTGCCATGTAAACGTACTGGGACTGAATCTGAGGACCGAGCCGAGCTATCATGGAACAGAGCCAAACTCAAGGACCGAGACGACCTGGCCGAACTGAGCCAAGGGACTCCAAACCGAGCACTGAGACAGAGGCCGAGGTCGAGCACTAAAGCCGGAGCCAAGGCCGAGCACTGAGGCCGTGATAGGGCATAAAATCACCTCACCAATTAGAAGCTGCCACGTGGCCGACTTGAGGTCAGTCCAAGAATCGAACTGAGCTGAGCAGGAAACCGAGCCGACCCGATCTCCGATTGGTCACCTGACAGAGCCGAGTTCACACAAGTCAGCCGGGGCTGAGGCCGAGCTCTGAGCCGAGCTCACACAAATTAGTCGGGGCTGAGGCCAAGCTCTCACAAGTCAGCCATAAACTCCTGACCGAGCATACACAAGACAACCTAGGCAGAGGTGACTGCCGAGACTGACCTACCAGGCCGACCTCCGAGGCCGAGCCCTCCACCAAGGTCATCATAATGATCTGCCGGGAATTGCAGAGCCACTTCAGCACATCCCAAGAATCACAGGATAAGGATCGAGCCACGATCCCAGCGCGATACGGAATCACACTTTACATGGACTCTTACCTTAATAAGAGTCCGACCCTGAAAATGACTCTCCACTTCGCTCTACGCAAGAGAGCCTTCCAAAAGAAGAACTCCTACCATACTAGGACTCTCCCAACCGCCTCACCTCATCCACCCTCTATAAATACACAGGTATGGAGCACAATTCCAGACCTTACTTTCACTAGCTGTTACGTTGTCGCATTGGAGACCTAACTTGAGCGTTGGAGATTCTTAGGCCGGAGCCACACCGGCTCTCTTGCGCTCACTCGGTTTTTTGTAGGCTCATCCGTGGGCGAACCGGGCACCAAAGGTTTCCACAAGCAACACAACACTCCATCTAAAAATCTCCATGAAAATTCCAACACAGACCAGCGATTTTCCTGTCAATGCTCTTTCTTCAAGGCTCTAACTGCATAAATTTTCGATTTTATTCTTTCCCTTTAGCCCTTCTCTTTATTTTTGTTGCCAATAGAATCTGACCTTACTGATGTAGACATCCTAAAAGACATGAACAGATAATGGGATGATGACCTAAGGTTAATCTCCAATGATAAAGTCAAATTCAAGCAATAGTTAATATGAAGAGTAGAATTCGGTAAGAGTAGTAACTGTGATTACCTAGGGGTGTCAACCGGTCGGGTTCGGTTGGGCCTAGCTGGGCCTCACGGTGGTAAAAGCCTGCACCGTGACCACCCGTTTAAGTTTTCGGGCCGGGGCCTGGTCGGGCTGGGTCGGGCTGGGTCGGGCATCGGGCTATAAACAGGCAGCTACAATCGGGTCATAACCGGGCTGTGGACATGTTTAACTCTAAATGGGCCTTAATTGGGCTCTAAGCGGTGTAGCCACAGAGGGCTAAAGTAAAAATCTAAAAATGAGAAACACCATTCAAGCTGTCCATTTCGACCCATTTCATCTTGATCAAGTCAATTTTGAATATAATGGGCTTATTGAAATAAGATACAACGTGTGGATTATGGAGTAGAAAACAACATATAACAAGATCATTTTTTATATTGAAGCAATTTTCATTTGTGGACTATGGGCTTACTACTCAAGCAATTTTCATGTGTGGACTATGGGCTTATTACTCGAGCAATTTTCATTTAACAGAATATGATGAGACGAAAACAACATATAACAAGATTAGACACAAGTAACACAACCACACAGGGGAGACCGGGAGAGGGAAGGGGAGGGAAATTTTGAAGTTAAAGGGTCGGGCTAGGTCGGGTTGTAATTGAGCGGGCTAGGTCGGGCTTGGAATCGGTCGGTCCGGTCGGATGTCCGACGGGCTAAAACCCCACACCGGGACCGCCCACTTACTAAACGTGTCGGGCTTAAGCCCGACACATTTAGTGAACGGGCCGGTCCGGTCCGGGCTTTAGTCGGGCGGGCTCGGTTGGTTCTGTCGGGCCGGGCCTGGAATTGGCACCCCTATGATTACCTACCCTTGACTATTACTATTCCTTTTCTAGTCTGGGTTAATTGAATTATTACTGCCCACTTGGTGGGTTGTCAACTGTAACAACCCTAGAGCGATGGGTCGGTCACAGTGAATTACCTGAATGGAAGTAAATAGAAGATCCGAAATACCAAGTATCCCCAATGACGGTGGATCACCTACCTATCAGGATCTCCACGTATTCTGTGTCAGTTATATAATAAAAATTTTTCTGTGTATATCAGATGCCCCCTACTCCCTTGAACACAGAATGTGTTTATCGAAGTAAAATAGAGAGGGCTTTTCAGTATCTTTCTCTTACTTCCCAATCCTTTTCTTGATTTTGAACCTAAGGATATCTTAATCCAAAATACTTGTATTGAAACGCCGAATAAAACCCTCAATGGTTAATGCCCGGCTTCCACTCTGTGGCATCCGAGCAAAATGACCCGAGGATTCGCATCCTTGGTCGGTAATGCCCAACTTCATTGTTGTGGCATCAACGTCAAATAATGTCCGACTTCCATGTCGTCGCATCTGAACAAAATGATCTGAGGATTCACATCCTCAAAGCTGAATCAGATTCAGCAGTTAAGTCCACATGAACTATCGTAGCCCTCAACATTATTTTGTCGAAGCCCTCAACATTCTTTTAACTACCCCCCCCCCCCCCCCCCCCCCAAAAAAAAACAAAAAAAAACACAAAAAAAGCAAAAACGAAAACAACCACCACAGGAGTGAATGACATGATGTAACCAGACAACCAATCCGAAAGTCAAATCCTTAGAACTAGTCATCTTCCTGGTCTGCTAGTTCATATCAGTTTGACATCCTATTATGCTGGCCACTAAAGCATCAATCTTTTTAATTAAAAGAATACCTACAAAATAGGGCTTTCTTGTTTTCTCTCAGAATCTTTTATCCTTCTCCCAAGCGTAATTTGCGTCACTTTGACTTTCGCTATGCGCCGGAGATGGAGATCTTTCTTTTGCTTGAGTCGAAGGAGGTACTTTCGGAGGAATTCCCGGAAGAATGCCGCGCTGGATCTGTATCATTTCTTCCCAGCGCATCTGTATTGCCTCAAATAGCTCCACCGTCACATATCGTGGCGGATCTCCCGTACGTCTTGGCTGAGAATTCTCCTTCTGAAAGTCGTTCTGCTCTGAAACAACATCGTCTCCTTGTTCTCCTGGCATACTTTCACGAGCAACGTCACGAGCGGCGGCAGCAGTAGCGGCGACGGCAGCTGCTGTGGTTGTTTTGGAATGATTGCAAGTATTTGGCATCATGGATCCTTCGTGGATTTTTTATCTTCGTTTCCCATAGATGTGGCGCCAAATGTTGCACAACAGAAACAGATTGTGCTTCCCATGAAAGATCAAATTTAGAAAATGTGATATCGATCGGAAGACAAAGATCTTGTCATGAAGGTTTCTATTTCTTTCCATTCTTGAATGAGATGATCTCCCCCAAGATCAGAGGAGACGGATTACGGGAGTTTTTTTATGTCTCAAATTGATCGATCCCCTTTTAGGTTTTTCAGTCCATTATTTATACAATTCCTTATCCGGACCTCTCCCCCGGTTCTTTGCGCTCCCCCTCCTCTAGAAGTCCGATCTTTCCTCTTTTCTAGGGATTTGGAATCTTCTGCTTGCACATAATCACCGTTAGCTGTCGTAATCCACTTGAGTTCCCCTCAACCCATCTTGCTGACGTGTTCATACCGGTCTAACTTCCACGTATCTGCCTTGTTTCCATTTAACTGTTGAGCATGTGATTACCATATCGTTGGCGAAACTGTTTCCTTGGGCCCTAAGCCATTTCACGTGTCTCCTCCGGATTGGGTGGATAGATTATGATGTATCACTAGTCATAAAACGCGAAAACCTTTAGCATGAAATGATATCTGTCATTAGTGCATATTTTAGGAAAACACCCATTGTAAAACTCAAAGCACTCCTAGCTCTTGTAAGTTGGAAAGGTCATTTGAGTGGAAGGAGGTTTTCCCTCCTTGGAATGGAGCTTTTGTAGCGTTGTAATTTCCTTTTCTTTTCATGAATTTTATTTTCTGAAAAGAAATATACTCTGTAAACAAGTACCTTTTTCTGTTTGGAAGAACCAGTGGAAGTAATTATATGCACTATTACATATCTTGCATCCACTCAACTTGCTATAAATGTTAGGCCTGTGTTACTCAACAGCTACTTATGAGGTATATATAGAAGGCCCTCTTAAAACTAATAATTCTGGTTTTAAGGGAAAATTTCCCTCTATTATAAAGTAGCAGTTGTAAAACATTAGACTTCTATAAGCTGTGAAACCTTCAAAATATTATTTGTTGGGGATATGAAAATTATTTGTTTATTAAGGTAATGAATAGAAGAGGGTCCACAGGATGCTAACCCTAACCAATACTCTTCTTCCCATCTATAGAACATAAACAGGATCATAGATTCCTTAGCTGCTTTTGCTTGTGAATTATGTAAATTATTTATGAAAGAAGCATTCTATTATTATACCATATAATACCAGTTTCTTTCTCCCACATTTAGGGCTGTAGCTGCAATAGGCACATTTGTTATGCTTTATTTTACCCGTGAAATGGAAGCCATTGTAGCAGTAGCAGGTGGAATGGAACCTTGCTGCTTTGCTGTGCTTGGTAGCTGAGCGTTAGGTTCCTCCTTGTCTGTTGATCCAAGCTGTAGGCTACCATCTGAGCTTGCTCCTTTATTCAACTACATAAACAAAAAAGACATGGTTATTAGGATTACAGAACAAAGTAGAGAATTTAACTTAAAACTTAAGGAGAAAGCAACAACAATTCATTATAAGACAGAAATATTTGTTAGAAACTTATGTAATAAGGGTAGTTTAGGAAGTAGTCTTATGTCTAGTTGCCTTATTATGTATTTTTTCTTTTTTTTTTTATCTTTTTTGACCTTTTACCACCCTAAGGAGGTGGATGTAATACTTTCTTTAATATTATTGAAATAATATAGATGTGTGGAGGTCTCTCTCCAACACAAGTCATTCAACCGAAATTATTCTCTTCTCTTCTCTCTTGTCTCATTCTTCCTCCTTTCTCATCTTCTTCCTCGCCTACTTACTTACTTAACCTAGAATCCAACTATATTATAGAAGCTTTATTACTGAACTGTGTATGATTACAATTGGGAATTCTTATTATGTTTAATTGCTTCATGAGCATGTGAATGGTGATCTATTTAACTTCCAAAACTGTCTTTCCATCTGCAGGTGCTGCTTCTATGGTGGACTTAATTGGTGATCTATAGATAGTCTTGCATACTGAAAGCAAATCTCCTAAAGTCACTCTATGTTTATGATATTAAGATAGATTTTATTATTGAACTGTGGTTGGTTCCAATCGTGTATAACTTGTATAACTTTAATAGTTTCCAATCGTGTCTCAGATTTTACTATGGATGATGTATGATCAGTCCTCATGAACTTCTTCTCTTTCATTCCCCATGTTCTGTATTTAGGTAGGTTCCCCGAATCACAATTGGGTTTACTAACCATTATTTGGGAATACAATTTAATGATGAATGATATGATGGCCAATTTGTAGTTCATTTGGCAGTGAAATCATATGCTTATGTCTTTTACCCTGATATTGGCCTCTCAGTGGTGTTTTAATTGAGGTCTTACATGTTACAAATTTGTTCCTGCCTTGTGGATTACAGGCAAAATTTCATTTTGTTTCTATTTTGGTATTAAGAAATTTGTTGTGTTAAATACATGGCTTTTGAGTTACAATAGACCATTCATTTTTGACAGTTGAAGAGAACATGTACCATTAAACCTGCATGCACTTCCCTTCTTTTTTCAAAAACGTTCTTGATAAGTCATCATCAAAAGTATTCATTTTAACCTTTAAAAACAAAAGAGAGATACACAACACAGCTCCTACGGTCAAACTAATTTTTCTTCTCATGGACAATTGTTGCGAGCAAGTTCTCCTTTTGTCAATCATGTTCATTGTTCCAAAAATCGTAATGTACTTTAGAGAATTGGTATGTTTGAATCAGAATCCATGAGCCTGAGTTCAGCCAACTCTAAACAAGGAAAACTGAAAGAGCTGAAAATCCTTCCCTGTTTCATGTTTAGGCTTTGTATTTCAGTTCATTTCATTTCATTTCCCCCCCCCCCCCTCCCCGAACCACATAAACTGAAGGAAACTCAAAGATCTAGCCAAGACGAGTTTCTTGAGCTAAAAACTCCATTAAAATATGGTAAAACTAAGGAGATCTACATCCTTCCCCTGCCCCTTTTCTGAGTAGAGTGGCCAAAATATGTAGAGTGAAATGGCAATCCCAACACCTGAGTCCAAGTTCTAAATATATCCTTCATGCTTTACTGAAGGCATCACATTAACACGACAAATACATGTTCTGTTGGACACACCATTGTGAAATGAAGAGCAGATGGGGCACCTTATATGCCATCCTCTCTTATTGTGTAGGTATATATTATATTTCCTAATAGAGAAAGGGCAGATAAAGTTTCTAACCGTTATTTGCACCAAGTTCAGTGTTTGTTACGATCAGATCAGAATACCAAATTGATTACAGGGTTCAAAATAATAATAATAATAATAATAATAGGATTCGTCTTGGCTTTTGTTTTCAGCTTGGCCAAATGTAACAGTTCCATATGATCATCATCCAAGGAAAATGCCCTCAATTTGCCACCAATTTCACTTGACCGGCTGATCCTCAGGACCTGTACAGGAATAAGACCGAAGTATCTAGCTACCAGATCATAAACTTGAATCAAAACAACATAAAGAAGAAAGAAGCATTCAATTAGGTAATTCAATTTCAAAGCTAATTGTGTGATAAAGCCATCAAAAGAAAAGAACATGCAGACAATCTGTGAATCTAGGGAGATAATTAAGTCTGCACTCTGATATCCTATTCTGCTGGTAAAGTGCTTAAAAAAATGAAAACAAGAGGATTTCCTAGGTTGCATGGTGGAGGCTCTTGTTTTCCTTTAAGAAAACATCTTCTGTAGATAACCAGGAGCTGATTTAAAATGACCATTTCTCTGTCTTACTAAAACAATTCAGAATTAAAAAAATGAAAGTGGTGACAATTCTGTTCAATTCAAATGTTGCATCGTCTAGCTTTCCTTTAAAGGTCAGAAAACAGATATTTACAGAAGTAAATCAGGGTTAATAATGTGATGTGTGGGTTCTGATCTATAGTAGTGTTACCTAGTGCTGTATGTTCCTATATTTGAGTTTCCAAGGTCTTTGTTATTGAGTGCTGGACTTTTGTCCCTCTTCTTCTTCTTTTTGCCCTCCAATATAATCATCTTCTTTCCAACCATCTACTGGATTTGTTATGGAAGAGACCCATCCCTCTACTCCAATCCAAGTTTAGAAATCAATGTGTTATTGGATTTCAGTATTTCACTGATGTGCAAGAGGAAATTAGGAAGAGTATGCCTCCTCGAACAACATTAGTCAATAAAGATCACAAAAGATACACAGGAAAGAAAACCAATAAAATTGCCTAACATTTATTACATATACCATATTTCTGGTTTCATAGGAGTAAGCAGTTTTTTTCTAACTATATAACTTGATGGTTCCCCCTCGGTTATAGGGAAATAGAGGAGTGAGAGTAAAACTGATATATTTATTACAGACAAAAGTAAAAATCGAACCTTGAGAGTGGGCTAAAAATCTATTGCAGGGGTGTGAAAGATCCGAGGTTGCAGACCATCAGCACACTTTGCCTTCGCCGGAGATTACTGGTGTGAGAGTGGAACCACGCCTAGAGAAAACAAAAGCAACCCCTGGGAATCGCATTTGGCCGCCTTCGTCCGAAGTTGCATACAAAGTTAACTAGTTTTCAGCAGTGTAGTCCATTCGTGGGTTCTATCAGAATGAGAGTGACCTGAAATGTGGCAGGGATAAATGGATAAAGAAGTCATAAGAGTGGATACAGTTGGATATGGCCAATGGCACTATCTAAAAAAAGAGTGCTGGACCATCAGGGATAAATGAATAAAGAAGCCATAGGAAGACATAAATGGTGATGAGGCATAAAACACCCCACCTATCAGAGGCTGCCACGGGGCCGACCTGACCTCAGTCCGAGAACCGAGTTGGGCCGAGCAGGAAATTGGGCCGACCCCATATCCGATAAGTCACCTGACAAAGCCTGGTTTGTGCGAGCTTTCCGGCGACTGAGGCCGAGATTATACGGGTCAGCCAGGGACTCCTAGCCAACCTCATGGCCGAGACCAACCTCCTATCGGGCCGACCTCCATGGCCGACCCCACCGGCCGACCTCGTAGGCCGAGCCCTCCTCCATTGAGACTCCCATAGCACCCCACGGGGATCTCGCCACGTCAAGCACATCCGAGAATCACGGGATAAGGACCGAGCCACGATCCCAGCGCAACACGAATCACACTCTACATGGACTCTTACCTTAATAAGAGTCCGACCCAAAAATAACTCTCCACTCCGCTCACGCGAGAGAACCTTCCGAAAGAAGGACTCCTACCATACTAGGACTCTCCCAACCGTCTCATCTCCTACTTACTCTATAAATACCAGGTATGGAGCTCTATTCCACATCTTGCTTTTTACTACGCGATTCTGTTGTCGCGTTGGAGACCCGACTTGAGCATCGGAGAGTCCTAGGCCGAGCCACACGCCCTCTTGCGCTCATTGCTTGGTTTTGCGGGTTCATCCACGGGCGAACCAAGCATCGGAGGTTTTCACACGCATGCATTTGGCGCCGTCTCGTGGGAACGACATCAGCAAGCATCGTCGTTTCTATCAATTCCCGAGCAATAATAATGGTGCACACGAGGTCGAGGCAACATGGCTCTACTTCCGTCACGGAGGAGCCGCAACTGTTGTGCAAATGAGGCGATCACCGCCTCCGAAGCCTCTCGGCAGGGTATAAAGAAGACCCCTAGGGCAGTAGTGCGCAGCACATCACGAGTACCATTCCCCTCCCGAGAGAGGGAATGGGGGAGGTGTGTTAACCACGCCGCAGCTAGCCGGTGCAGCCGAGCCAAGTTTGGACGGGAATGGCCTACGGCGCCGCCACCATTGCCGGAGAATTTGGACCCAGAAGCTCCGGCTAATAATCGGCAGGTTATGGATTTGCGGTGCGATGCTCCACACCAACGAGATCTGCGCTCCTTCATGAACCGGGATGGCGGCGGGCTGATGGGCCCACCGGCCGCGCCCCCTCGGCTCCGGTGCGCGTTGAAAGAAACTTGCAACAAAATGGTGGCCGGCGAGATCGAGCCGAGTCGGGCCGCGTCTTCGCACCCGTCTCGTCGAGAAGACTCCACCTCCGCGCACCAATGGAGGCGCTCGGCGGGGTGAAGCGAGAACATCGCCAAAGTCTGAGCAGGCGGAAATCGAACCACCGGCTCGGTGAGCGAGGAGGTCGGTATTCTACGGACGGATCGGAGAGGATGAACAGCCGAGGAGATTCCGAGAACAAAGGAAAGACTCACTGAAAGGCGCGCACCGAGGCAAGGAGAAAGATCTCATCATACTCCCGGCTTGAGCTCACCTCCCGAGAAGAACAACAGGGGAGCCCCGAGGGTCCAACTTCCAAGAAGAAAGAAGAACAAGGAAGGATGGTGAGGACCGAGCTGACCGAATGGCCGACCACAGCGGGATGACCGACTCTATCTTCCACGGGCCGAGGAGCTGGTTGGCCGAGCACCGAAACCGAGCTGGAGAAACGGCTACGAGACTTGGCCGAGCGGTGGAGGGATTGAAGAAAGCAGCGACCCCGGATGCCTACTCTTTGGTTGGGCGTCACCCTTATCCTCCCGAGATCATGACCGCGCCGCTACCACACGGTTTCAAACCTCCCCGTTTAGCGATGTATGACGGGACGACCGACCCAACAGATCACATCAACTACTTTAATGCGATGATGACCATGTGCGGGGAACCGAGATCGTTTCTTGCCGAGCCTTCCTGCATCCCTCAAGGGCGCGGCGACCTCATGGTTTTCTGGTTGCCGAATTCCATAAAAGCTTCGCTCAACTCTGTCGAGCCTTTGTCACGCGCTTCCCAGAGTGGCATGAAACATAAGAAGACCACGGTCAACCTTCTTAGCGTGAAGCAAAGGCCCGACGAGTCGATCCGAGCATTCGTCTCCGCTTCAACAAGGAATCCTTAGATATCAAGGATTTGGATGAGGCCACGGCCCATACGGCTATGAGCAACGGATTGGCCGACATGGACCTCATCAAGGACTTGGCCAGCCGACAAGAAACTGGCCGAGCTCTTGGAGAGGTGCAACGAGTTTGCAAACATGGCCGAGGTCCTCCAAGCCCGGAAGGGCAACGAAGGTCGCATCTGACAAAAAAGGCCGACAACCGACGATCAAGAGAAGACAAAAGGCCAGGGACGGATCGTCGAGTGAAAGGTCGGACGAGCTCGAGCCCCGACTACACGCCATTGAATGCATCTCGCAAGGAGATCCTGATGCAAATACAAGATGGGGGTACATCCGTCGACCCGACCGATGCAAGCGGGGTCATCTCGGAATCCCAACAAGTATTGCCAATTCCATAAGGACATCGGTCACGACACCGAAGATTGTTATCGGTGAAAAGAGAAATCGAAGAGTCGAAAAGCGGCCACTTGAAGAGATATGTCAAAGGAGGCCGAGAAAATCGTGGAGGTCGGCCGGATGACAAGAACAGAGAAGAACCGAGCCTAAGGCCGAAACCAAGCGAGTTGAAAGAGACGATGACAAGGTCGAGCCGAGAAGAAGGAGGACGGATCCGGGCCGAGCAACGACAAGGGAGCCCCCATATACACTATCCTCGGGGGCCGGGCAAGAAGGTACTCGAAGGCTAAGGCAAACGCTCGCTTCGTCGGGGTAGCCGAGATGCCCGCCAAGAAACTCAAACCGGCGGTGACGATTTCATTTACGAAGCCGACCTCGAAGGTATAAGTTTACCCCATGACGATGCTTTAGTGGTGCGGTAGAAATTGCGACGACCATTAACGGGTATTGGTCGATACCGGCGCATCCGTGGACCTTATGTCATTGGAAGCGCATCGACAATTCGGCCCGACGAAGCGCTTAAGCCCGAAGGAACCTCGCTTCACGGGTTCTCGGGAGCGGCCGCGACTATCAAGGGCTCGATCGATCTACTAGTCACAATTGGGCAAGCTCACGCCAGGCGACGATCCAGTCAAATTCATGGTGGTACGGTCGGTAGTGGCTTTCAACGCCATACTCGGCCGTCTGTCATTGACCGCCCTCCAGGCCATCATCTCCCGACTCACTTGAAGATGAAGTTCCCCACCGAGAACGGTGTCGGCGAGGTCCGAGGCGACCAAAAGAAGGCACGAGAGTGCTACGCGACCTTAAATCAAGCAAAACAAGGGTAATGTTCGAGGAATGGCCATGTGCGTCGAACATCTCCCGAGGATCAGCGGGATGAGCTTATCGAGAGAAGAGGGCGACCCGTGGAAGACTTGACCCCACTTCATCTCGCGAAGATGACCCAACCAAGGTGGTCCAGCTCGGATCACTACTAAATAAAGATCAAAGAAGGCGGCTCGGAGATTTCTTAAAAGCGACGCCGATGTCTTCGCTGGTCGGCTCTTGATATGTCGGGCATACCCGGACATATGGCTGAGCACCGACTCCATGTGGATCGGGTGGAAACCAATCCGGCGAAGAGGAGAAACTACGCACTTGATCGGCAAACGCAATCAAAGAAGAGGTGGAGAAGCTTCGCCGATCGGGTTTCATCCGAGAAGAGAAATTTCCGACCTGGTTGGCCAACGTCGTCATGGTCCCTAAACCGAACGGGAAGTGGAGAATGTGTGTCGACTACACAGAGCCTCAACAAGGCTGCCCAAAAGCAGTACCCACTACCTCGGATCGACCTCTTGATCGACGCCACGGCAGTCACGAAATGCTGAGTTTCATGGATGCGTACTCGGCTACAACCAAATCATGATGCATGAGGAGGGCGAGTCGTACGGCCTTCCGAACTGACCAAGAGAATTTCGCTACAAGGTCATGCCGTTCGGATTGAAGAATGCTGGAGCAACATACCAACGCCTTGTGAACCATATATTCCGCGAGCAAATCGGAAAGAACATGGAAGTCTACGTGGACGACATGTTGGTGAAAAGTTTGAAGGTCGAGCACCACTTGGCCGACTTGGAAGAAGCATTCGGCGTATTGAGGAAAAAACCAGATGAAGTGAACCCCACCAAGTGTGCATTCGGCGTAACCTCGGGAAAGTTCCTCGGCTTCATGGTCTCTGTCGAGAGGCATGAAGCCAATCCGCAAAAATCAGAGCCATCCAGGAGATGAGTCCTCCAAGGACGATTCGAGAAGTACAAAGGCTAAACGGACGTGTGGCGGCGTTGGCGCGGTTCATGTCGAGATCAGGCGACAAGTGTCTACCATTCTTTAAGGCCTTAAAGAATATTCGAACCCAAAAGACTTTATCCGTCGTCCGAATGCCAGGAAGCTTTTGAAGAGCTGAAGAAGTATTTGGAGAACCCGCCTCTCCTCACCGACCTGAACCAAAAGAGGAGCTTCAAGTCTACTTAGCCGCCACTCCCGTAGCGGTCGGTGCGGTGTTGATCGGGAAGAGAGTCGAGCTCAAAGGCCGATATACTATATCAGCCACGTTCTTGTTGATGCGAGACAAGATACTCCGGGTTTGAGAAAGTAGCATTCGCTCTAGTCACGGCTGCAAGGAAACTAAGACCATACTTCCAAGCTCATCCGATCGCGGTGCGACCGAGCCAGCCACTCAAGAAAATATTACACAAACCCGACGTTTCGGACGGCTGATTTCTGGGCGGTTGAGCTAAGCGAATACGATATAAGCTATCGACCAGGACGGCGATAAAAGGACAAGCCCTTGCCGACTTCATCGCCGAAGGCACGGGCCTGAACATGAGGTTGGAGAAGAAAAAGCAATGGAGGAGGTCGGGGCTACGGCCGACCCGATTTGGACCATGAATGTCGGCGGCTCAAGCAACTCGGGGAGGAAGCGGAGCCGGCCTAATACTGTAAGTCCCGAGGATTTCTGGTCCAATATGCCCTAAGGTTCAAGTTCCCGCCTCGAACAACGAGGCTGAATATGAAGCCCTTCTAGCGAGGACTTGAGTCAGCAAAGCTATGGGCATAAAGCGGTTGAAGGTGCGAGGAGACTCCCAACTCGTGGTCAACCAGGTCAATGGAGACTACGAAGCAAAAGATAAAAGGATGATAGCATATACGGGCCGAGCCCGAGATCCGATCGCGAGCTCGAGCACTTTGAGATGACTCGAATACCAGAAAAGAGAATGCCGCGCGACTCCTTATCTAAGTTGGCCGAGGCCGACCTCCAATACTTGAGCCGATCAGTATACATAGAAATATTGGAGAAGCCATCCTTACAAGAAGAGAGCTTAAAGCACATAGAAGAGGATGGGCCGACTGGTTGGACCCCATTGTCAACTACTTAGAGAATGACCTGCTCCCTGGGAACCGAGATGAAGCAAGGAAGGTCAAGATCCGAGCTTCAAAGTATTCAATGATCGACGGAGTACTCTACAAAGGCGATCTCGGCCCCTCTTCTCCGATGTGGGACCGAAGGGGGCCGAGTATGCATTAGCCGAGGTGCATGAGGGAATTTGCGGAAGTCACATGGGCGCCGAGCTCGGCATACAAGATACTTGGCAAGGATTCTATTGGCCAAGAATGCAAGAAGAGGCCATGAAATACGTGAAGACGTGTAAGAAGTGCCAACTGCTTTCGCCGATCCCAAGCCGACCGACAACAAAATTAACCCCAATCTGAGCCCAATCCCATTCGCTATGTGGGGAATGGATATTCTCGGAGATTTCACCCCAAGATCGGGAAACGGAAAATACGTAGTAGTGGCCATCGATTACTTCACCAAGTGGGTCGAGGCCGAGCCCTCGCCACCATCACCGAAAAGAACATGGAAAATTTTTTTCGAGATAAGGTCATCTACCGGTTGGGCTACGAAAGTTCTCATCACGATAATGGCACGCAATTCAACAACCCGGCCTTCCGAGAAGTGCGAGCACTTCCACATTGACTTCCGACCCATCTCGGTCGCTCACCCACAAGCAAGCGGACAAGTGGAAGTGTCCAACCGAACATTACTCGCCGGTATTAAGAGAAGGTTGGATGAGGCCAAGGGAGATGGGTGGAAGAACTCCCAAGCGTCCTATGGGCATATCGGACGACCGTGAGAACTCCAACCGGGAGAGTCCATTTCGCCCGCTTATGGGACCGAAGCCCTCGCACCGGTTGAAGTTATGGCTTCATCATACCGAGTGCTCAATTTCGATGAGAAGACCTATGAAGATGGGTTGCGAGCCAATTTGGACTTCCTCGATGAAGTCAGAAAATGCCCTACTCCGAAGCGTGGCGTACCAACAAGACGGCAAGCTACTATGACTCAAGAGTCAAAGAGCGGCATTTTCGTCAAGGGGACCTTGTTCTCGAAAACTCAGCGCATCTCGGCCGAGGCAACAAGGAAAATTAGCACCAAGCGGAAGGCCGTACATAGTCTCCAAGCAAATTCGCCTGGCGCATATCGCTCTTGCGGACGGGCAAGAAGGTACCGAGACCTTGGAACTCGGAAAATTTGAAAAAGTTTTTCAATAATTCAACATGATTGTATTCGGTTTCGATTCCGGCATTTGATTCAATAAAGTCTTTTCTCCAACAAGCAACGTATTGGCAAGCTCCCAAGTCGAAGTCATAAGACCGGTCCTCATAGACCAGGCCGACATCAAAGACCGACCCTCATAGGTTGGCAGCCAAGTCATAAGACCGGTCCTCATAGACCAGGCCGACATCAAAGACCGACCCTCATAGGTCGGCGGCCAAGTCATAAGACCGGTCCTCATAGACCAGGCCGACATCAAGGACCGACCCTCATATGTCGGCAGCCAAGTCATAAGACCGGTCCTCATAGACCAGGCCAACATCAAAGACCGACCCTCATAGGTCGGCGGCCAAGTCATAAGACCGGTCCTCATAGACCAGGCCGACATCAAAGACCGACCCTCATAGGTTGTCACCGGGTCGTAAGACCTGTCCAAATAGACATGGCCGACATCTCAAGGGCCGCCATTCTTATTTGGCCGAGCCTAACAAAGTACAAAACTAAGCCAAGGAATTGGGCTCGGCCGGGAAGGATATTCGGCCATGTATCCGCGTATGGGGCGAATTAAACAACTAAGGTGAGGATCACATTGACCTCGGCATTGCATGGTCGAAACCGCCGACAACGGGGAACATGGATAAAAAAGAGACGAGTTCCTAAGCTCGGCTAGGGAAACAACTGCGAGATCGGCCACAAACAAAATAGAATACGCAAGGAAAAGAATATTGAGGGCGCCGAGTTCAAATACTTAGACAAATTTTGACAAAAATAAATTGTTTATTCATTGAAAGCCACCGATCGGCACGGTTACAAAAAGAGGCCGCTCGGCCCCACAAAAAAAAAAAAAAAAAAAAAAAATTTTTTACATCTCCGCCTCCTCGGCGGGACTTGAAGCAGCCTCGAGGCGTCCGCGGTGTTGGGCTCGGCGGGGGTCTTGAGGTCCAGCTACGGAGGGACGACATCGGCGAAGCAGGTGCCTCGGGCCGAGCTTGGGTGACCTCGGCTCCCTCCTCATCTCCCATCTCCCCTGCAAAGTAGTCGCATCGTCGTCAAAGCGGGAGAGATTGAGATCGGGATACGTGGCCTTGATCTCGGCCAAAAGCTCAGCTCGGCCGCTTCAAAACCTTCGCGAAGGAGGCTTCTCGATCTCGTGGTAGATATTGGCGTACTCCTCCAGTGGAGATAGTCGCTAATCGCGCCCGAGCCGTGGCCAGATTTTCCTTGGCCTTCTCCTTCACCTCGGCGAGCCGAGACTGCGCAGGCCCCGACCCTCTCTCTGCTGGCCACCTCGGCCCGAGAGCTCTCCACTCGGCCTCGGCAGGTGAGCTTCTCTTGGGTCTCCCGCGCCTCGAACGGCATCTCGGGGCGTCCGATAAGCCTTCTTGCCTGGACGTCAAGGAATAGTTCTCGGTCGGGAGCCGCTCGAAGTGGAGCATAGTCTCCTTCGCTTGGCGAACCCCTACAAAAAGCATGAGAACAAAGAATCGGGATAAACTACACATATCGGATCATAGGCGGGCCGACAAGGAAACTTACCATATTGAAGTCTTGAAATAGGGTGGAGAGGAGCTCGGGTCGGACGGCGCCTCCGGCTTCTCCTTGTCGGCTGGGAGCCGACGGCATCCAGCCACTCCCTTGGCGTGAGCGGCCGACGTCAAGGCCGAGTCCCCGGGAAGAGGCGCCAGGTCGGCCTCACGGGGGCGTTGTTGGCGAAGCCCTCCCGGGACGTATCGGGAGATGTTGGTGGGGAGGCCACGGGCGGAAGGCCGCCACTTGTCGAGTTAACCGAGAGCTTCGGCGTTTAATGTCTCTCGGCGGGCTCCTCTCGCCTTTTGGCCTTTCCCCTTTCTCGGAGACACGGCCGACCCGTGTTCTTCTCGGCCTCCAGGCCGACCACCGCATCCGATGGTCGGCATCACCCCCTTTCCCTTGGAGGCCTTGGAGGACTCGCCCGGGGTTTCTTCTCTGAATTCTTCTTCTTCCTGCGCTGATGATCTCGGCCCGAAGCCGAGCTGTGTCCATAGGAGGAATGTGGCCGACCCTTGCAAGAGAAATCGAAAACACAAAAACGAGTGAACAAGAAAAGAAAGCTAAGTAACGAGGTCAGCTCGGACAACAAAGACAGGCTGGCAAGGGCTCCTACCCGGGGTCATATGCCAACTCTGGAGAAACCCCTCGTCCCGAAGGTGGAGAACATCGAAGGGCGGACGCTGGGGATCAGGTCGAGCGAGGTCATCTCGTTCTCGGTCAAGGGTAATACTCTATTGACATAATTCAGATTCATCTCCTTCCACTCGGTTCGGAGAGGGCTGTTGGGAATGGAAGCGAAGAAGAAACGGGGCTTCAAGTATTTGTTGAAGGTCGGCGTGCCGACAAAACTTGTGACCGCCTAGAGCGCGCTCTTCCCCGATCGGGCGCGAAATAATACCACCCCTTCTCGGGAGACTTCTTCGGAAGAAGAGCCGAGAGAAAAGCGCCACGCTAGCACCTCGGCCCATCTCGCGAGCAGGCGTAGAAGCCATAGACGGCCAGCCGGAGTTCGGCACCGGTGACCGGGAGATAGGTGGAAGTGGTCCAAGATCAGTCCACCAGTGAGAAGCGGGAGCGAAACCCGTACTTGAAGGCGTCTCGTCTGAGCCACCTCGCCGGGCTCGATGAAGCGAGGCCATCTCCCGGGATTAGGAACTCGAGCTGTATGTCCTCGGGGATGGCGTAGGTCGTCCTCGGATAGTCGAGGTCGGCCTCCGTGATCGTGCTCGGGCAGTCTGCCGACACTTCCTTCCTCGGGCTCGGGCGTCGGTAGCAGCCGACCGAGCCAGCCCCCACCTCGGGACGAATCTTCCTCACTTGACTCTTCATCGGATGAGGACGACCCGGAGTTCTCGGCCGGGATCGTAGCCGTGGATTGGGCCGCGTGGTCGGACTCCATGGGTAACGAGGCTCGGCCACCTCGGCCCACGAAGCTCCACTACGTCGGGCTCATCGATGTCGAGCCCAAAGTCTATGGTGGGAGAGCGAACGGGAGTTCTCGGCTCGGACTCGTGCCCTCTGCCGCGCTGGCAGAGCGGTTCGCCCATAGGACTACTACAAGCCCGACATCTTTCAGGCGGAGATGACTTCATTGGTTGAAGAAGAGGCGAGCGGGAATGAAACGACACGAGTTGATCACGAAGCGAAGCTTGGCAGTCGATCGAGGACAAACTTGCCGAGAAGTCTACCGAGATCCACCGAGTTGACGGACCCAAACTTGCGAGAAGTCTACCGAGATCTACCGAGGTGACGGATCCAAACTTGCCGAGAAGTCAATAACTTGAAGAAGTGAAGAATGAATAGTTAGGAGTCACCTATTTATAATCCTTGGGTCCCTCGATCCAACGGTCGACGAGCTCAACATGATCCAACGGCCCGAGATCAAAGGGCGTTTGAATTTCGAGCCCGCCATAATGATGCCGACGTGACAACGGCCCAACCGTCGGATCGTGCGTCAAATCCGAGCGATAAATAATCTTGGCTCAACCGAGATTCTTCCCGACAAAGCGCCAGAATTTCACTCATCAGCCGAGCCGACACACGATGAGTGGGGGGCTGTGATGAGGCATAAAACACCCCACCTATCGAGGCGCCACGGGGCCGACCCGACCTCGGTCAGAGAACCGAGTTGGGCCGAGCAGAAATTGGGCCGACCCCATATCCGATAAGTCACCCGACAAAGCCTGGTTTGTGCGAGCTTTCCGCGGCCGAGGCCGAGATTATACGGGTCACCGGGGACTCCTAGCCAACCTCATGGCCGAGACCAACCTCCTATCGGGCCGACCTCCATGGCCGACCCCACCGGCCGACCTCGTAGGCCGAGCCCTCCTCCATTGAGACTCCCATAGCACCCCAGGGATCTCAGGCCACGTCAAGACATCCGAGAATCACGGGATAAGGACCGAGCCACGATCCCGGCGCAAACAGAATCACACTCTACATGGACTCTTACCTTAATAAGAGTCCGACCCGAAAAATAACTCTCCACTCCGCTCTACGCGAGAGAACCTTCCGAAAGAAGGACTCCTACCATACTAGGACTCTCCCAACCGTCTCATCTCCTACTTACTCTATAAATACCCGGTATGGAGCTCTATTCCACATCTTGCTTTTTACTACGCAGATTCTGCTGTCGCGTTGGAGACTGACTTGAGCATCGGAGAGTCCTAGGCCGAGCCACACCGGCCCTCTTGCGCTCATTGCTTGGTTTTTGGAGTTCATCCACGGGCGAACCAAGCATCGGAGGTTTTCACACGCAACAAATGGACAGCATGTCCCAGACAGTAGCATGTCCTTCTGTTGATTTCATAATAGTAGAGAGATCTACTCTTCACCATCGAAAGCCTCCCTCAAAGGAAATAGTCGATCAATAAGTCCTTTCTTGGTCCAACAGATGAAACTCCTAAAATCACCGTTTACCAACGCCACCCAAGCCTCAACTTAGCTGGTTCAAAATCTAGGATCCACAAAAAAATATAACTCTCTCAACCGAAAACTTAGGAGGGATTATGTCAAGGGAGAACTCTCTCAAGCCTTTTCCTTTGAAGGTGAGACCCACCCCAAGACGAAGGATTTCTCGGCTAAATCTCATTCACATCAAAAGAACAGCTCCTGCAGACCTAGCAGCAGCAGCAACAACAGTGGAGTGGAGGAGGCTTATTACCTTTTCCCCTTTTCCGTAGCCATGGAAGTTACAGATAAGACTAACAGACAGTTAAAATGGATAGAGAAAGGGAGACAGAGAACAGAGAGAAAACGGTTCTTCGGAAGATGAGGAGAACAGGTGGATTTAAAAAGGGGGCTCTGATGTAACTGTAACATCGGGGTGAGACGAAAATTGCGGAGAAAAAAAGGCAAAAGGGTGACACACAGATCGCTGACGTGGATGAGAACCCTCTTGTCGTTTTATACACGAATTAACAAAATTATAAAATTGTCCCTCAATTTCAAAATAAAAAAGTACAACTTATTTCCGTAGGCAGTACCGTCGCGGTAAGTAAGGGCGTCAACTTGGGTTCAGAACTGGACCGGTTCGAAACTGTTCTGATCCATTAGAATAGGAGTAGGGTGTCAATCGATCTGGTTTTGGTTTTTGGTATGATTTGGTTCGATTCAAGATACAACATGTGAAAACTGAAATCGAATAGAAGCATGTGTTTCCAAATTATAATCGAATCGATACAATTCAGGTTTTGAACCCAATTTGTATTCGATTTGAACCTTATTTTAAGTGTCAGGGCAAGCTTTTTACATCTTTACAACAAAAAAAACAAAAAAAAACTCCTATTTGTCATAGTCATAATAATCCATTAAATGTTTTCCAAGCATTAAAATGGAATAAAATTTATCATTCACATTAATTAAAACATTAAAAGAATATAATTTATTTGATACCTTATTGGGTTTGAAAATGGGTAATTTGATTCTAAATTGACACCCTTAAATAAGACAAGACGATTAGGGGATGGGTTTCCTAACAATTCCAAAACGAAAGCCAGCTATGAGAACTAGAACCGCTAGGTAGGGGTGTCAATTGGTCGGTTTAGGCCAGTTTTGGTTCGAGTTGAGTCGGTTTCGGTGTGGGAATGGTGAATCCAAAACCAAACCAATAAGGAAAGTTCGATTTTGGTTTGGGTTGTATCGGTTTCTTGTAACGATTTGTTATCGGGAACAGCTTCGATTTTAGGCAATTTAACATACATATTTATACAAAACTATGGAAAAATCTGATTTTTTTTAAATGGGTTTCAGGTTGTTATTAGTTTCTTGTCGAGATAAATCAATTTGGTTTCGGTTTCAGTACAGATTTTTTAACCGGTTTTGGTTTCTTTCGGTTTTGGGGTTATAATACCCCAATCTGAAAACTATCCAACAAGAGAGTGGTGCAGTTCGGCTCAGGCTGGTTTACCCGGTTCGTTCATAAAACTAGCTCAAACTAATAAAACGGTGAAAAAACCTGGACCGAACTTAACTGAACCGATCCTTATTGAACATGTTTTGGACTAGGGTACGACGGAACCAACTGAAAAACGGACCGCACCAAATCAAATGAATCGATAAAAAAAACACATTGAGTATGAGGTTGTGGATAGGTGAAATGATTATCCATTGATTCCAATATTAGTGAGAAGATTTTTATGGTTTTAAGGAGATTATGGAATGGGAAATTGATTTACAGGAATGCTTCCATTGATCTCCTTGTTTACTACACAAAATTAGTTGGACAGTTAAATGAATGATTTGATAATATGGTTCATTTTGTGATTTCAATATTAGTTAGCTTCTGACGTTTTAATATTAGTTATCTTCCATTTACAATTTATTCCGCTTCCCATTACAATATAAACACTTCAAATCAAGGCTGAAGTCGTGCCCCGTGCGCTCGGCAGCAGTCTGCGCATAGGCCGCGCATGTGTAGCTTGTGCATGTATTGCTGGCCGCGCGTAGGCTGCGGGCGTGGGTCATGGGCAGGGACCGGGGTAAGAGAGTGTAGGGATGCCTGACAGCATGCGCTCTACCCCCATTTCCAAAAAAATTTTAAATTTCATCTTCTCCAATTGGGTACAATTTTTTCAAAAATTGAAAGAACATAATTTAAAAAGCATAACCAACTCACATGAGCAAATTGCTAAAAGTTTAACAATCTTGTAACTACCCATGGCACATGGGAAAGCTAATTCAAGAAGAAAACTTAACAACTTGCATCTCATACATAATAATTGCATCAAAAATTTAATTATGTGATATTCATGGATGAGAAAGGTGGCTCTGATACGACACTGTTAGTCAAATAGCAGTCCAATATGGGATCATCTCCTTGGTTGCCCTAGAAAATTAATACCAGATTGTATTTTGGGTTCACAAGAATTGAAAAGTCTGGTTGCCTAAGGGCACCCTATTTAAATTTTAAGGTTTTTCATGGTCACCCCATGGGAACCCTTCTGTGATCCAATTAGGGTTTGGTATAAAAAAAAACATTATCAAATCCTTCTCTTTCCTGTCCCACAAAATTATGAGATCTATAAGAGAGAGAAAACTCATCTCTTTTCCATCAAATGGAAAGAGGAATCCATCACATACCCAAATGCGGAGCGGAAAGAGATTGATTCGAGTTTCTTTCACATTCCATGGTTATCATATAATTAAAAACAAGAGGAATCAATAAGAACTTGCTAAACTAGGAGATTTCTTCTTCTGAATTTTCTCGCTTTTTCCTTTATGAGTCTTACCTTTTTTTTTTCTTTCCTTTGTTCTTGGAAGAACTTTCTCTCACCTCGGTGAGGTGCACTTCTGTCTTTTCCTTTTTAATCACTCTCTCGGCTTCTTGTAACTTATTATCTAGCTCGGTCAACTGAACATCTAACTTGTTCATATTGAAATTGAAAATAAAGGAGCTGAATGAACCGGGGAGAGATTTAAAAATTACGTTCCTCTTATACTTCAAAGAGAACTTTTCAGAACCTAAACCCTCCAATTGTTCGAACAGGTTTCGAATTTTCATCACGTGGTCCAAAACCGGAGTTTCAGGTTCCATCTTGAGATTGTGGATCTTATCCACCAGTTCATACTTTATGTGGGTGTCTTGTTGGCTATACAACTCCTTGATTTTAGCCATCATATCACCCGCAGAAGATATTCCCTTAACAGACTCGACAATATATTTGTCAATGGAATCCAAAATGTACAGTTGGGTCTTTGAATCCCTTTGATGGTAGGATTTGAAGATGCCCACCCTTTCCTTTAGGTGTTCCGTGGTAAATTCAGTAGTACCCTCAGTTCCATCCATATCAACAGATGTTATAGTGGGAGACTCTTCCGTTAGGATAGAGTCAAGTCCCTCAGCCTTGAGAAGGAACATAATGTTACGATGCCAATCTTCATAATTCGGTCCGATCAATTTTGATTGGGTGATAAGTGACATAAGGGTGTTGTTGATTAGGGCAGTCATGTCGAAAAGATCTACACATGTACAATTAAGAGCACAATAAATATCGTGACCATTGAATTTTGATTTTGGGCTAATTAAAACAATGGTCCTTCATCTTTTTCATATCCCTCCAAAATAAAAAAAAAATGTATTGGAACTCACTAATCCTTGCATGTAAAACTTATCCTATCGGGGATCATCCCACATACGGTGATTGGGTGGACTATTCTGTCCGTCTCCTAGTCTTCCAATGTAATTAGCCACTTGAGTGTCATGTCCAAATCCTGTCGGCTGACACACACTCAAGTCATGTGTATTACTAATAATTCAGAATGAATCATGGCATCATGAGAGATGACCCACTAACGCAGTGCCCTCCCACTATCCATGTCCATTTTCTATCCAATGGGAGAAGGTGTAGACCGTATGGTAGTGAGATCCTCACAACCTTCTATCGGCTCTCTTGTGGGGACCTTATTACTTACCTCTACATCCATCATCAAAAGGGGACCATGAACAAAGATCTACCGGTTAAGATCTATCCATATCACACATGCTTTTAAAATTGAAGGGTAAACGATCGCGCACAAAATATATTGCCATATATAGAAAATGTAACACACAAGGTAACACATATATGAATTGTGGTTATGAGATGGTAGGTTTAGTGAGAATAATAACGTATTATTACTCCTACTAAATCAATAATTATTTAATTAATTTAATGTGAAAAAAACTATGCATCCAATGAATCAAGTGATGCACAAAAAAGTGCTTGCTCCATCCATTGGCATCTTCATGCTTTGTTTCTTGCATCTTCATGCTCTTTTCTATCTCCTTCCATCATCGTATGTTGGCCTCCATTTTTCTTTAAGATCTTCAAAATCTCCATCGGTTGAACTTACATAAAATAAATAAAATTATAACCTAGTTCTCTATACATTTTCCTTAGGGAAGAAACCCCATTGGTAAACACAACCCATCATTGGATTGTCCAAGGGGTGGAGTACATAATTTTATCAAAAAGAATAAGGGGAGAGAGATAGAGAGGAAAGAGAGCACAACGCACATCACATTCCATATTTCACATGAACAATTAAATACCACCATCCACATAAATTTACAAATTAAATTCATTCCCATAACCACCAAGATAAAATAAAAATTCTTCATGTTCTAGTCCAATAAGGTAATGATACATGTGACCCCACATCAACATGTAGCAAAATTGGGTGAATGCAAATCACCTCCTTAACCATTAAGTGTGAGTGCATTCCAAAAATTGAACTAAAAAGTATAACATGTGAAACCTGAAACCGAATAGGAGCATGTGTTTCCAAATTATAATCGAACCAATACGATTAGGTTTCATATTGAGTTTTGACCTCGGTTTGTATTCGATTTGGACCTTATTTTGGGTGTCTAGGCAAGCTTTTTACATGGGGCAATTACTATCACTACCCTACACTCAGCCTATATTTACTAAAACTACCCTACCTTAAACTTCTTTTCTGATACTACTCTACTTTTAAACTTTTACATCTCCTTCTACCCTCATATTTTTAAATACCCAGAATGCCCTTCCTTTTCACCTAGTAACATGCTAATCTATTTAACCTACCATTCATCTTCTACTTGTTTATTTTTTTTTGTCATTAAAATAGTAAAAAATCAAAGCACCCACGCACTTCTTCTCTCTCTCTCGTTTTTTACTGATTTTTTTTTGTTTTTTCTTCAATTTTTGTATTTAATTAATTTGTTATTCAACATTTCATCCTCATCGTTCTTCTTCGAATAGATCATGGTTCTAAGTATCGGTATCTTATTGTCCGTGTCTGGCGATACGTACTGGTTTTGCTAATCATCGATACCGATAGCGTGTTGTTACCATATCGGTAGCAAGGTACGGACAAGGGGTAAAATGGTTAGAAAATTCATTTTTTAAGGAGATTCAGGGATAATTTTGCTCAATACAGCCAATCCAAGTTGATACCGTATCGGTATCGTATTGATTTTGTAGGTTACCGATACCCATTCCGATATCGTGCACTAAAACCATTGAACAGACCGACTCTCTTCAAAAATAATAAAAAGTAAATTAAATAAAAAACAGGAAGAGAGAGAAGAAGTGGGGTGCTTTGAAGAGAGTCAATATGTTCCATGGTTTTAGTGCACGGTATTGGAAAGGGTATCGGTAACCTGCAAAACCGATATGATACCGCTACGGTATCAGCCTGGATCGGGCAAAATTACCCATGAATCTCCTTAAAAAATGAGTTTTCTAACCATTTTATCCCTTGTTCGTACCGTGCTACCAATATGGTATCGGCATGGTATCGGTATCGGTGACTAGCAAAATCAGTATGTATAGCCCGATACGAGCGATACGATAACGATACTTAAAATCATGATCTGTTCGAACTTCGAAGAAGAATGATAAGGATGAAATATTGAATAAAAAATTAATTAAATAGAAAAATTGAAGAAAAAAAAATGAATAGAGTAAAAAACGAGAGAGAGAAAAAGTGGGTGAGTTTCATTTTTTACTATTTTAATGACAAAAAAAATAAAAAGTAGAATATGAAGGATAAATAGATTAGTAGTAGGTTACTAGGTGAAAAGGAAGGGTAATCTAGGTATTTAAAAATATGATGGTAGAAGGAGATGTAAAAGTTTAAAAGCAGGGTAGTATTACAAAAGAAGATTAAGGCAGGGTAGTTTTAGTAAATATAGGCTAAGTGTAGGCACTATACGGTAGTGATAGTAATTGCCTCTTTTACAAAGGTTTAAAAAAAAAAAGGTTTTTTACAAATGCCCTCCTGAAAATGCACATTGGTCCAAATGCCTCCCTACAACTTTTTTTAATTGTAAACTCCCCTCTACTTTCAACACAGTATAGCACTTTGGTCCAGTCCGTTATTTTGGGACGTTAGACGTTAGTTTCAGCCTGATAGAAACCTGTTAACTTTTAGGGAATCTAATGACCAAAATGCCCTTCTAATAAAAACCCACCAAAATTATCATCTTCTTCAAATGGTTTAGGGTTTGAAATTGAAAATCAAACCCTAAACCATTGGGGGAAGATGAACCCTAAAATCAAACCTCTAAAACTAAAAATCAAACCTCCAAAATTGAAATGAGATTCATCTTGTTGCAGGATTGATAATCAAACTAAACCAAATACCCCCTTTTCACAAATTCTTCAAGGTCTTAGAATTGCTGCAAGAATAACTGAGAACTCGTTGATTACTGTGTCTTTGGGTCGTGTTCCCAGATTGGGATTCTCCCAATGGGCCATTCTCTTCTTTCAGAGATTCCTAGTGTGGAGAGTTCCAGTTTGGCTAGAGCAGAGAAGGAAGGAGACACGATTGTAATGAGGGAACACGTTCTCGAGTTTTTATTAACGATGAATCATTCTGAGGAGGCTGATAGTCCAATTCCACGCACTCTTTCAAATCTGATCCCATGAGTCTATCTCTCTCTTCCTCATATGAAAAGACACCTCTGCACCTTTATTTTGAGGAGGAGAGAGATATATACATGGCGAACAGAAAACTACTTCTCATTTATTTATTACGTGGCATTTCACCTAGCACCCAAATTTAGTAATTTAGGTAAGCACTACCATCCTCCATCTTCTTATAAAATTTCATCACCCAAAAAGATCTACACCAAGAGAAAAATAAGATTAAAGAAAATGGTTAACAAGTCAAAGATAAGAACTAAAAAAAAATTGAATATTTTGAATTCAAAAGGATAATATGATACAAGTGGTTCATTTGATTCAATTTGCCCACCAAATTAATTGACCTTCAAGGCATTCTTTAATCTTCTTACAATTCTCTTTTTTTATTTTTTTGCCTTGTGTGAGAACGATGAGTATTCATCTTGTCATCTTGGGGAGATTCCATCATCTTCTTCAGAAAGATAAAATAAAGAGAGTCGTCATTGAGATTAGGGTCTAAGACTCACAAATAAAAATATAAATGATTCAAAAAATGGGTTCCATTGGAGACCGGTCAAATCAAAGTTCAAGATATGAGTCATCAGATTGCGGATTAAGGAAGTTGTTAGGCACCTCAATCCACTCGATCGGTTATATTACTTTTCCTATTTACTTGGTGAAAATTAAATAAATTAAACACAATTTAGCAAGGAGAAGAGTGTAAGATCCTTAGGTAGTGTTGTATTTGAGAAGTGCCATTTTACATTTGGTGGGTACAGCTTACATCTGGTGTAGGCGTTACACAACCAATTAGCATTCTCTTGCCCATTAAATTAATCACGAAGACATAACTAAAAGCATAATTAGAATGAAATGACAACAAAAAAATGGGAATTTATTGCACTCTATTATTCACAAGTACATGACAGACAAGCTAGTTAAAAAAATAAAAAAAAATAAAAAAAAAAAGGAATTTAGAAATAGATTAGGACAAGATTAAGAGAACTAATTAATGAAAAAAATAATGTATCTAAAGCATACCCAACAGGTAAATAAATTGTCTAAAACTATGACCCAACAGGTGAATTTAACTCTTGTCACCTGCTGCTTATTTACAAACCACAAAATTACCACTTGAAAACAAAAAAGAAGATAAAACAAGATCAAATTAATAAGAACCTTAAACAGATTCTGTAGAGTTATCTTCCTCTGTTTCTTTTGACATTTCTTCCAATGACTTTCCCTTAGATTCTGGCACCAAGAAAGTGAGCCCAAATCCTAGTACATTTACCACTGCAAGCACAAGAAGGGAATTCCTCACACCAATCCCAGGAGGGTAACCAGCATCAGTCTTTGACTTATCTCGACTTTGTGCAGCATACAGGAATCCAAAAGCTCCCACAATTGCACCAGCTTTCCCTGAAGCTGATGAGAGACCATGACATGTTGATCTAAGTCTTGCTGGAAAAATCTCAGCTGGAACAACAAATGTAGTACTATTTGGTCCGAAATTCGCGAAAAAGAAGGTAAGAGCATATAATATAACAAACCCAACTTGATGCCCTTTCAAAGTCCAATAATGATAAGGAATTGCAATTGCAAACATGAATACTGTCATGAAGAAAAAACCCATCAATTGAATGTAAAATCTTCCGATTTTATCGATAAAATAGACGGTAAACCAATAACCAGGCACAGTACCACAAAGTGCAATTAGGGTTTGTGCTCTTGCAATCTTAAAAAGCTCTTGAATACCATTCATAGCTGTTGCAGGAGGAATCCAACCAACTGAGCTAAAAATGTCTTTTTGAAACAAATTTTGACTATAATAAGCAATATCTAATAAGAACCATGTAGATGTAGTTCCTAACAAATGCAATCCATGCCTTTTTAAGAATTCCTTTGAGAATAACCCAAAATTATTACTTCCTTTCTCCATCATAATTGTCTCTGCTTTCTCAGCTTCTATCTCATTTTGATCAACTTCAACTTCAACTTCAAGTACCTTTGACATATCTTTAGCAACCTTTGCAGCATTTTTAGCAACTAGAGCAGTATACCTAGGTGTCTCAGGCATCTTCACTCGAGAATAAAATGTTAAAGCAGCAGGAACAGCTCCAAACATTAGAATTATTCTCCAAACATAATCAGCTTGAGGAACAGTAGAACCAATTGGATCTTTAGAGTAAGGTGGTGCAGGGTAATAATGATTAAAAATAGATGAAACAAGAATTGCCATTGTTCCACCAGCAATAATACCAAAACCTTGCATTGCAAACACAGCAGCAATAAAAGCTCCACGAGTTTTCTTATTTGAATACTCAGACATTATAGTTGCAGAAAGTGGATAATCACCACCAATACCAACTCCAAGCCAAAATCTAAAGAAACATAAAGTTGCCATCACAGTTGAAGGTTTACTACCAAAAGAAAGACCAGAAGCAATTGAACATAAAATCATGAGTAAAAGTGTTACACCATAAACACTTTTTCGACCTAATTTGTCACCAAGCCAACCAAAGAAAAGTTGTCCAACTAAAGTACCACATAAAGCAACACCATTAACTGCTGCTGAAACATTTGGAGGAAGTGTTCCTGGTTTTGGAGAACCATCTACATGATAGTAAATACGACCAAGAAGTTTTGTAACTAAAGAAATGCAGAAGAGATCATAAGCATCAGTGAAGAAACCCATTCCTGCAACAACTATTGCTGTGATTTGATACCATTGTGTCTTAGCTGTATCTAAAGCACTGAAAACATGTAGATCTTCTTTGGCCATGCTCCAGATCTTCCTTCCTTCCTGTATATCATGAACAGAATTGAAAGTTTTGTAAATAAGAATTGAAATCACAAAAAAAAAGGGCAAAAAAGAAAATAAAAATCAAACACAAACCAGGAAAGAAATGGACTTTGATCTTCAAAGTGGTGGTGAGTGACAGTGAGTACCAATGGGAGTCAAATGAAGAAAAAGTCAGAATATATATAAAAAGGGAAATTCATGGAATATTCAATCTTTATACCATCACCGAAGTAATCGATTGAAATAGACATATAAGGAAAGTTATAGAGTATTAAATGGAAGGAGGTTTTAGGTTTGACTGAGAATTAAAAGGAACGTGCATGAGGAGGAGAGATGCATGGAAACTGTATACTGATTTTAAGGAAGGAGAAAGTCTCTCTACTCTCCACATTGTTGTCCTCAAAGTGTGACAGGTGGCATACAACAACGCTTCTTCTCTCTCCTTAAATTTCTCTCTCATTTGCGATTGATTTTCCCATCCAAGCTCTCATTTTCTTGGTCTAAGGTTTAAATCCAGGGCTCCGCACACAAAAGAGAACTCTCACAAACCATGATTAGATCCAGGACGAAAGATTTCCTCATTCAGGTCATAAGAACAGCTCCAGAAGACCTAGCAGCAGGTGGAGTGGAGAAGGTTTATTCACCTTTTCCGTAGCCACGGAAGTTACAGATAAGACCACCAGACAGCTGAAAAAAAATAGATGGATGGAAAGAGAGACGGAGATAGAGAACAGTTGTTGAGAAGATGAGGCTAGTTGAATGGGTATATCTTACGATGTCCAGCGCACATCATTCAGCTGGGGTGCCTCGATCCACGCACCACTGCATCGGGATGTGTGCCATGGTGTGGATCAAAGCCCCCCAGCCGCACGATGTGCGTTGGAGAGGAGCTGGATCGGATCTTTATCGCGTCAAGTACTTGACCGTCAAGTGTGTATCGTGCGGGTGGGCACCGCCCATGTGTGCATGGTTGAGATGTGATAATTTTCCGAGCTGGATCCCTAATTTAGAGGCAAGGGTTCACACAGATCGCTGATGTGGACAAGGAACACTCTTCTCCTTTTATAGACGAATTCAAACAATTGCAAAATTATCCCTCAATTTCAAAATAAACAAGTCCAACTTATTTCCGTAGGCACTACCGCAGCAGTAATTAAGGGCGTCCATTTGGGTTCAGAACTTGACCGGTTCGAAATTAATCTGATCCTAGTAAATGGGATGGTCTTAGGAGTTGATTTTGAGATCGGTTATACAATAGGAGTGGGGTGTCAATCAGTGTGATTTTGGTTTTTGATACGATCTCGATTCAGTTCAAGATACAACATGTGAAACCTGCAACCGAATAGAAGCATGTGTTTCCAAATTGTAATTGAACTGACACAATTCGGTTTCATATTGAGTTTTGACCTCGGTTTGTATTCGATTTGAACCTTATTGTACATCTTTGCAACAAAAAAAAAGGGGGTTTTTATAAATGCCCTCCTAAAAATGTCCATTTGTCCAAATACCTCCCTACAACTTTTTTAATTGCAAATTCTCCCTACTTTCAACACAGTATAGCACTTTGGTCCAGTCCGTTAATTTGGGATGTTAGAGTTTAGACATTAATTTTAGTCTGATAGAAACTCGTTAACTTTCAGGGAATCTAATGACCAAAATGCCCTTCTGATAAAAACCCACCAAAATTAAAAAATAAAATGAGCAAATGCCCTCATATTCCCAAAATGGTTTAGGGTTTGAAACTGAAAAATCAAACCCTAAGTCATTTGGGGAAGATGAACCCTAAAATCAAACCTCCAAAATTGAAATGAGATTCATCTTGTTGTAAGATTCATAATCAAACCAAACCAAATGCCCCCCTTTCACAAATTCTTCAAGGTCTTAGATTTGCTGCAAGAATAACTGAGAACTCGTTGAACACTGTGTCTTTGGGTCGTGTTCCCAAATTGGAATTCTCCCTGTTGCGTCAAGAAATCGTCTGGTGACCCCTTTCGAGTGTCGTAACCTGCAAAAGGATCAGGGTGACAAAGGAGAATCGGTGTGGTTCCAGCCTAGGACTCTCTGATGCCTAAGTTAGATCTCTTTGAGCAAATAGATGAATGATAGAATTCAAAATGATTTGATGGGGTAGAATACCTTCTCTTTTATAGTAGAGTGTGGCAGTGTGGAGAGTCCCAGTCGATGACGAGTAGTCCTCGTAGTCGATAGAGTCCCAAGGTAGCAGGGTTCTTCCTTGGTTGGTTGTCTCCCTACAGGAGGTAGTGCCCCAGTAGGGTTGATGTCCTTAGTAGATAGACGCTTATGCGTGTTGGATAAAGTCCTTGGTGTTTGAGTATGTCTGGGACTATGTGGCTGGTAGGCGGTGGCCTAGCCCATATGAGATGATGTGTATCTTGCTAATGTTGGTGGTAGTAGCCTGTAGTACCTCGTCTTGGACCTTGGTGGCGGTCGCGTCTGTTGATCTGCACCTTAGTTTGATCTGCGCCCGGGGTCAGTGCCCAAGGTCCATGCCCAGGTGGTCTGCGCCTATGGGCCTCGCCTGAGGGGTCTGCACCCGTGGTCCGCGCCTTAGGGGTCTGCTCCTGCTAGCTGCGCCCTAGTCCACGCCTGGGTCTGTGTCTGTGGTCCTCGCTTGTGATTCTCGCCTGGGTCTATGCCCGGGTTGGTTCACCACATGGACATGGGATGGCCTTCCTCCTTCGGCTAGGACACATGGCGGTTTCCAATTAGACAACGTGGTGGTTCCCAATTAGACAACGTGGTTTTAGGTTTATCACTCCCCAATGGGCTATTCTCTTATTTCTGAGATTCTTAGTGTGGAGAGTTCCATTTTGGCTAGAGCAGAGACACAATTGTAATGAGGGGGAACACGTTCTCGAGTTTTTATTAACGATAAATCATTCTGAGGAGGCTGATAATCCAGTTCCACGCACTCTTTCAAATCTCGTTATTCCTGTACTAGACACACATGTAGTGATGTAGATCATGTTCAAGACATAGTAACCAAGCTTGAGATCGAGTTGGATGCAGAGGAGTTTCAATTGGATTAAGGTAATAGTCATGTAATAATTGGTTTGTATAGTCTCATTTTTTTTTCTAATTATTTTCCCTTATCCTATTTATCAATAGATTCAATTGGGGGATGAAGGGCCTCTTTCGTATCACTTTTCATTTTCATTTTCATTGTTTGTGTTTTTCTTTCATTTTCTTCGCGTTTTAATTAGTATGCTCATAACACCCAAATGAGGGGTAAAATAGACATTTGGTCGTTACAATAAAAAGGCAACTCCTTTCTTCTTCTTGCAACGAGTATTGGGTAACTAGCAGCTCTCCTCTTCGAGACAGAGGAGCTGAAGCCTCGCCGAGACGGGGAGAAAACCAGCTTCTTCCCTGTTCTTGTTCTTGTTCTTCTTCTTTTCCACTTCACTTTTAATCTATTTTTCTTAACTCTAGCCACAACTAACCAACAGCAGCATCATACCATCCCCTATTGTTTTCTTTCTCTGGTTCTTCCCTATTGCGAGCTCCATTTCTTCTTTCCATATCCCATCAATCCCTGAAACCTCTCCTCCTTCCATTTCGTTTTTATTTTTTTGATTCTCCTTTCAATCACCTGAAACCCATTCACCACAACCAACTTCCTATTCAAAAAACCATCTTCCAAAACCCATCTGAAACCACCGTTCCTACCCCATTTGTAAACTTCTTCTTCGGAACAACCTATTTCCTTATTCCTCTTCTATTTCTTTTCTTCTTTTCCCCAACCGAAATCCCAGCTCCCATCGTCTATAACCGAATCCTAGTCTTGGTTCATCATGCTCGATTGTGATTTTTGGTGAAGGATTCTGCAAATACTCCATCTCCGATCACACCTAGCACAGTCAGAAAAATCCACGTTGGTGCTGCTGCAGATTACGTTGGAGAACTTGTATCTGGTTTTATTTTTATTTTATTATTCCTTTCATTTATTCTTCATGTAATGGTTTGTAATTAAATCCCCCATCCCCTTTGTTCGATTTGTTCTTCCCTTTGTTCATGATCGATGCCGGTAGCTTTGCTCCCATTGCTTTGGCTTGCGACTCGATCATATGTGTTGCGGTGGTGCTGGTGTTGTTGGTGGGAGTAATAATTATGTTAGTGGTGCTCATGTTAGGTTTTATTCTCTAGAATTCTCTTCATTTTTACTGTTTAGAGTTTGATTCGGGGAAGAAAATGAATGAAGAGAGAATCTCTTCACCCATCAATTAAAAAATATTATAAAAATTATTTACACATAGGTAGTTACCAAACGATTTCTCATTCTATATTCTTTTATATCTAGTAGCTACCAAACAGTTTTTCATTTTTATCAAAATTATTTTTATTAATGACTTTATATAAATAGGCCATAATGAAAATGAAGAGTGATACCAAAGAGGCCCAAAATAAGGTGGCATACCTCATATCCAGCCTCCAAAGCAAGTTTAAAGAATCCAAGTGAAATGGGAGATTCAGATAGCTTTATATGCGATAACCAATATGATGCCGAGGATAAAACTGAATTTCTTTTGGTTCAAAGATTTGGAAACCTCAAAAACTGGTGTTGCAACAAGATGAACCCCATTTCAATTTTGCAGGTTTGATTTTAGGGTTCATCTTCCCCAAATGGTTTAGGGTTTGATTTTCAGTTTCAAATCCTAAACCATTTGGGGAAGATGAGGGCAATTTGGTCATTTTATTCTTTAATTTTAGTGGATTCTTATCAAAAAGGCATTTTGGTCATTAGATTCCCTGAAACTGATGTCTAACGTCCCAAATTAACAAACTGGACCAAAGTGCTACACTGTTTTGAAAGTAAGGGAGAGTTTGCAATAGAAAAGTTGTAGGGTGGCATTTGAGAAAAAATCCAAAAAAAAAAGCTCTTGTTTTTTTTTTTCTTCTCAGTAATAAACTTTTGTTTGTTAGTCATAGCAATTCATTGAATGTTTTCCAAGCATTAAAATGGAACAAAAATTATCATTCACATAAATTAAAACATTAAAAAATATATAATTTGTTCGGTTCCTTTAGGCCGCACCATGTTTACAAGCTTCACAAATCCCTCAACAAGTTAAAAACAAGCTCCACGTGCTTGGTTTCAATGGTTGAATTCTTTCTTACTCACTATTGGTTTTGAAGGCTCCAAAACAGATACATCGTTATTTATCTCCAAAATTGATGATAACGGCTATATATTCTGGGATATGTTGATGACCTCGTCATTACTGGTTCTACAAATGCATTGGTCCAACAGGTTATTGACTCTCTACGTACAGAATTTGCAACACAAGACTTAGGGTCTCTTTATTACTTCTTAGGCGTGGAAGTGATATCTCATCCCAAGGGACTCCTCTTATCACAACAGAAGTACATTCATGACTTATTGCTACGTACTGGAATGGAGGGTACCAAACCGGTTCAAAATCCAATGGCCACTATCCAAACATGATGGTGACCCTATGGTAGATTGTACTCTGTATGACTATATCGTAGTAGAGTTGGGGCATTGCAATATGCCACTCTTACTCAGTCCGATATTTCTTTTTCCGTGAACAAAGTGTGTCAATATCTTCATGTTCCGATGGAGACACATTGGCAGACAGTCAAACGCATATTGGGTTATCTTAAATCTATTATTACACACATGTTTCCTCAAACCGGCTCATGGCCTTTTCAGATGCAGACTGGGTCGAGTGTGTTGATGATAGAAGGTCTACTAGTGGTTTTGCAATTTACATAGGAGAAAATCTAATATCTTGGTTTGCTCGCAAACAACCCATCATTGCTCGCTCATCTACAGAATATGAGTATCGTGCCATTGCCAATGCCACAGCTGAGCTTATCTAGATCACATCTCTATTGCAAGAACTTCATGTCACCCAAACAGAGTCACCGATGTTATGGTATGATAATTTGGGAGCTACTTACTTGATAGCAAATCATTTATTTCTTGTTAGAACAAAGCATATAGAGGTGGACTTCCAATTTGTTTGTCACCTTATGACTCAAGGTCTCCTAACAGTCAAGTTCATATCAACAAAGGGCCAAATTGCTGATATTCTTACAAAACCGTTATCTACAGTCCGATTGTTATTTCTGCGTGACAAGTTGAAAATCTGCAAGCAACCATCTTCCACTTGAGGGGGGCTGTTAAGGAAAACAAGTCCAATTCAAACTCTTTTGAATTTTGATTGTTAAATGTTAGAGTTCAAATTCTTTTGAATTCAACATAAAACTAGATAAAACCTCTTATCCCTTCCTTATAGGTAGGAGAGTTTCTTAGTAATTTAAGCTCTATCTCTTGTTGAGCTTGAAATTTTAACAACTCAATTATAAATACAAGGGTAAATTACTTGGATTCCCCCTGTACTATAGCCATTTTGCTTACGATTACCAACGTTTGAAACAATTACTTGACACCCCCCAAAACCTGACGGTGTTAGTCTGTTGTTAGAGTTTGAATGGAAATATCTATTTTACCCTTATAACCTATTCAATAGAAAATAGTGAAATTAAAATTACCTATTTACCCTTCTTCTTCTTCTTCCGACTGCAACCACACCTCCTACTACAACCCACCCCTTTCATCGTTGAACCATTTGCTACTGCTATGGCAATTTGCAAACGTCAGAGAAAAACAAAGCCTTTAATTGGGCCGTAAGAGATTTGGTTTACAGATTTTGCCATAATTAGAAGATAATGATAGAATAAATTCATGCAGAACATCCATGGAGATCAATGAGCATACAAATAAATATAGAGGTGTCCTTGGCGTACCTGGATCCATATTTGTGGAAGCCGAACTCTTGACGATCCCTATCGCACACGAACTGTGTTGGTCTGGTCTGCCCTCTTCCACTCAACTTTAGGTTTCTCATTAGCGGTCACTTAATGGGCCAGTGACAACTATTTATAGTGGTGAGGGCAGGGACCAACCCTGCATAGAAACTAGGGTTTCCTTCCCATTAAGGAAACAATACTTTAGGTCCACACATAGTAACTGGACTCATACCATTAAGGTAGCTTCCATCAACACTGCTAAATCGATTTTGTTAAAATAAAGTGGGACTATGCTAGCCCACCTTTATGAAAATCTTACAATCTCCCACTTGGGCTGCATATGTCACAAGTTTTGATTTTGAAAACCTTTTTAAAATGACTCTCCGGTTTAGAAAAACTGGTTGTGGCCACAAAAGATAGTGTTGACTGGAGTATACCTTAAACCTGATGCCTTGGTCCGAATGAAACTACAAACACCCAACAGTGCAGATCGTCACATCTAAAGAGACATGGGACCTAACACGTTAAATTGCTTATGGCCTCACCGACTTGGACTGTACAGTATGAGAGTGTGGTATGAAAAATGCATGATACAATGATCAACATGCCAATTTCCAAATTGATCCAGGCTTGAAAATCGAATGAGCCGCATGAGACAAATACTGGAGGTCCCATTTACCATAAACGTCGCCCAAACGCAAACACTTCACATAAGGAAGCTCGTTGGGACTGGGTCCGAATGTCCCAACATACTAGTTCACGTCCTCGAGACCGAATGAAGCGCTTCTAGTGAACAAAATGTGCATGTATTTACTGAAGGCCTCAAATACCATAGGAGACAAATACATCACATAGCCTCAAATATCTAAAGGAGGCAAATAACCAAGTGTACACAATAGAATCTGTATGCATTTACTTAATAACTGGATGTGCGTGTATTGACTGCAACCTCGTATACCGAATGAGGTAAATACACCACATATGACCTCAATTAATTCTCTATGAGACAATTAAGCAAGTGTATACACATAAACAAATGGCCATAACAAAGATGCATGTATATTCTCAAAAATAAAATGTCACAAAAAGACATGAATCTGAAATCAGTTGCAACTGTATACACAAGCAAAACTCCCACTAATAAAATGCATCAAAAGAACTAACAAGTTCCATATTACTGACATACTCTTAAAATTTTTTGGAGTCAAATCCTTAGTGAGAGAATCAACAAGCATACTATCTGTAGTAATGCACCAAACTGAGTTTTGTGACTCACAAACTTTCTCTTTAACAAGGAAGCATAAATATCAAATTCTGAGTTAAAATTCCTCAGTCATAGAGTCTAAACAGTGACATCACAATAGGTCACAAAACTCTGCTTGCATAGAGAAAAGCTGTCGGTGTCCGTAAGACACCCTCTTAACATATAACACCACCTGTCATCCCAAACAGATATCCACATATGATCTTTTAGGTCATCTTGGCAGTTACCTAATGTGCTACTTCAAGATTATTCAAATATAAAATAAGCAATATCACTCCAGATGTATTCTTGAAGTCACATTAAACTACCAACATTAGACCCACAAAGAGTATTATTCACCTGAGTTCACTGAGTGTTGGTAAATCTGTTTTCTTTCATAAGAAATCTTTTGAGACAAACCAAGAATACATATAGCTCTATTACGTTGAATCTTAATGCCTAAACATAAGAGGCTTCACCAAGATCTTTTTACCAAAATGGTTAATACTGTTTTATCTGAAGTAAAATGATAATATTATTACTTGGAGTAAGAATATCATCCCTATACAATACAAGAAAAGATTATCTAACTTCCACTGATCCTCAGATAAATATTGTCAAACTAAGACAAGAATAACAGAATAATGTACCATTCAAAAAACGTATTGAGCATTTTATCTCCATTTAACTCAACTTGCACGACATAATTAGTAATTTATAATGTACTTACAAACACACTCACACTATTATAAGAACTGGGTGTAAGCAAAACAAAATCCATGTAAGTGTTCTTTAAAGCTCATCATAAATAATGAATCTTCATTTACAGTATAATGAGTTCGTTCCTTAGCACTCTCAATCGTAATGTTACTTTTCGGATGGTCATGTCCATAATGTATATCATGATCCGGACGTAACCGATTTGATTTCTCCCACATTTTATAAAGACCTTTATGTTCAATAGAACTGTCAGCCAAAGGCTGGGGAGGTTTGTCAACTTTAAAATGGTAAAATCCATACTCACTGTAGCCACATAAAATATTAAAGAATCCGTTTCATTCCTTAAATTGGAACCATTCAAGATTTTGATAGAAGATAATTAAAGCCGATAAACATAATCACACAAAATTTATCAAAACATACAATATACAATAATTGAAGGCATATCAATATCCCAATAATATAACTGAAAATTGATTAATTTGGGCTTATTAATCAGATTTATCCCAGTTTTATTTTCAGTAACTGTAGGAAAACATAAACCGGGGAAAGATCCGGCGTCGTCGGGGTCACACCTGTGGTGGCAAGATCGCCTAATACGCAATGGAATCTCTCATATGTAAGGCGAGACGCTTGCAACAACACCACTTTAAGGATTCCGTCACCTGTGGTGGCAAGACAAGAACCTCTAAAGCAATGAAGTCCAAAACGTCACCCTCACACCATCAAGCAAAATCGACCAAACAATGACTCACTTGTGGTGGCAAGAGCACATCATTCGCCATATGGTTTCCTTGAGTGCAATCCATCCGAATAGTCAATGATGATCTCACAATCCAAATAACTAGCCCACTGAGTGGAAACGTAATCATTTAAATCATGAATCCTATAGACTTGAATTGCAACTAAATGCCCATTTTACTTCAATAATCTCCATCGATATTACTTTTATCATAAAACACACATAGCCAATATATTTACAGAAATGTCACATAAATTAATCCTTTCGTGACGTTTAGGGAAATCATTATCATAGGATGTCAATATCAAGAATAGGCTACATGCAATCTCTTGTGATGAAATCGAATGTCACAGACTGTATAACATCGATGAGCAAGTCAAAAATACGTCAAATCGGCTAAAAATATTCATGAAAAGCCAGTGTAATACATATAAATCAATATGTGATGCATCCATCACTCATAGTAGGATAGAATTCTATCTTCCCATGGTGACACCATAAGAAGGCTTCATATAATGTCTACAACTTGTTCACTTTTGAACTAATCAATCTTGTTTGAATCTCTGTCTTAAACCAAAAGACCAAAATCGATCAAAATCAAAAGACCATACTGACAGGGAGTTTACTGGCCCAAAAATAAATTGACGGGCCGGATTATTGAGTCAACCCAACCTAATGGAATACGATGACAAAAAAAAACCCATGCACAATAGAATGACTAACAAGTCAATAGATTCATAATTACGACATCGTAGAGATTCCAAAATAATGACTATAAGCACAGAAAGTAATCAACAAATAATTCTTGATAAATGATCTTCAAGATCAGAAATGATATTAGAACCAATCAACAGAAGCGATTTCTAGAAATGAAGCCAAACTCATAAGGTCATATCTTGACTTCGAAAATTATTTCAATAGATCAAACTCAATTCGTATGATTTCTAATTCACTTCCATAAGCAATTTATGGTCAATCCATTTATAAGACCCTTTTTCAAGTAGGTTTCATTAAAACTATGATGGAAATATTTAATCTGTAACTTTATAAGCCCAAACTTATTACTTAAATAATCCAAAAACATCAATTCTATGCGAACATCATCATGTTCATCTTGTACGCTTCAACAAATTAAAATTTAAATGTCTTCACATATTTATAGGATTGCCTAAAATAACTTTATGGGATATAAAATGATGGAACATGTGGTAACAATATCCCCTCAATGGCAAACTTGTAAATACCAGACATTAAAGATTGTGTTTTCCTAAATGTCACAAATAATCAAAAGCATACATGACTGATTATAATACCTCTTGACAATACAAAATGTCACGAGTTCCTTATGTATTATAACACATGTGGTTTTACTTACCGTCTTGTGACTTACTTAGATGTCACAACCTTAATGGCACTGAATCCACACATAGAATAGTCCAAAATGTGATGTTGTAAATCGTACATGTATGTGACATAGCATGAGGGAAAACAAAACATAGATGATTGGCCAATTAAACAATCAATGTGCACCAAAATTTACTTTATATATCCAAACAACACCTTAAAAGACCAAAGGGATATATACTGCAGCCAAACAAACCCTTATATGGGAGTTTAATTTAATGTCTCTCAAAATTAAGAGTATACTTTAATACGTTCCTGACACTGTATGGAACATTAAATTACCCTTGACTTAAATTTTATACTCCCACCGATTCAAGGTGCTTCTTAAAATTCAGGATCAGAACGGTCAAAAAAATGGTTTAAAAATAGCCTTAAAATAATTTAAAAAATCACTTTTATTAAAACTGTTTTCAAAATGGAATTGTTTCCCTGAAGTAGAAGTGTATAAATGGTATTCTGAAGCAAAAATATTTCTCTGCAACATTTTCAAAAAATTACTTCTGTAAATGAAATGAACCAAATCATTTTCTACAAATAATCTATAATCTGAATTGTACCAAAACAGACAAACTTAACCAAAAACTGAACAAAGTTCATAATTACATTGTCCCATCTGGTCGAACCATATAACCGCCTCAGTACATAAATCCATCCTCCCACCGGTTCGGCCAGTCAATATGACAATGTGTTAAACATGACATGAAACGATGATAAGCCTTTAATAAAGAAAATTAATACGAGCTTATATACTTATTACACATTTTCAAATTTATTGGACTTTATAATAATAAGCCACCAAAAACACCATATGAGCCAATTTTATTTTCATTCAAAAGTCTTCTTTAGGCATGTAACAAAAACAACTGAAATGAAACTAAGTGTTACCATGCACAGAACTTCCCTATCTTGCCAGATTGAAACATAATGAGGTACAAATCAAACACTAAACGTACGTATTATGAAACACAAGAGTACGAGCATTGCCTCATGATGGTAATAACAAACAATCACGAGATATACATCGCATATGTCATATTGTTACAATGAATACCATCAAAGATTTGTACTGTATTATGGAACACAAGAGTATGAAACAATTAATATCAATATAAGGTGTTCCATCATACCATTACTAGATCCAACAAGTAAATAATTTTCTATCATAATGGCAATAACAAAATCACATTATGTGAAAATTGGAAACACAGCAAAAAAATTTCAAAGTGTTAGAAATCATGTGTTCCCTATCTTGACAGATCATAATAGCACAGAATATAAACAAAAACAGAATTAAAATAGAAAAGTAACCAAAGCTGTTTTTTTTTTTTTTTTTGTTTACAAAAACAAAAAACCTGTTTTTTTTTTTATTTTGTTTCTGTAACCTGTTTTTCTGTTTCAGTTTCATCAGTTTTCCTGTTTCTGTTTCATCTGTTTTCTGTTTCTGTTTCACCTGTTTTTGTTTCTGTTTCTAAAACAAAAACAAAACCAAACTTCTGTTTCTTCCTTCTTTTTTTTTTAAATTCTGTCTAGGTGAACCAAAATCGAACCGGACGAACCGGTCAAACCATGGACCCGACCCGATGCACATTAGCAGCCTTGATCCGTGCACGATAGCAAAACCCATTTTAACTTTTATTAAAATCTTTGTCTTTTTGACTTTTTGACTTTGAATTTTCCTATTTGAATTTTATTTTTTTTTAAAAAAAAAATAAGTAAATGGGGGGGGGAATCAGATAGGGAATATTCCCTATCTTCTTCCCCAAATCGCAAACTGAAAACGCAGGTGGGTTTTTGAAACAAAAAACTTCCCATTGCCGCCGGCCGCGGTGGCCAAACCAGGGACCGATGGTAAGCAAAAACGCCGGCGAATGACCACCATCCACGGGCGACCAAAACCCCGGCCTCAGCTGACCGAAAAAGCAGACAACGGGAGAGATCGAAACGAAAAATAGGGTTTTAATGAAAAAAATTAAAAAAAAAACTCTTTTTGCCTTTTGTGGTCGACAAATCATGGGTCGACGGCCAAACACGCCGCGAACGTTCATCAACCACCGGTGACCTAAACCCGCCTCAATGGCCAAAAATTTCGGTAAAAACCAACGCCCAAAACCCTTTTAGGGTTTCATAACACCACCGCTTCAACCCTTCCTTTTTTCTTCTTTTTTTTGATGTTTCACGGTTGCCAAAGGGAATAGCATTCGGCCGAACCTGCGGCCAAAAAGGTTCTGCTCACTCGGCCATGGTTTCGGCTATGGCCAATGCAAATTTTTTTTTTTGTAAAATCTATAGAATGCATTCACGTACAACCAAAATAAAAAAAATTGCAGCCTCATTGATCAACCATGATCGGCTCTGATACCATTGATAGAATAAATTCATGCGGAACATCCATGGAGATCAATGAGCATACAAATAAATATAGAGGTGTCCTTGGCGTACCTGGATCCATGTTTGTGGAAGCCGAACTCTTGATGATCCCTGTCACACACGAACTGTGTTGGTCTTATCTGCCCTCTTCCACTCAACTTTAGGTTTCTCATTAGTGGTCACTTAATGGGCCAGTGACAGCTATTTATAGTGGTGAGGGCAGGGACCAACCCTGCATAGAAACTAGGGTTTCCTTCCCATTAAGGAAATAATATTTTAGGTCCACACATAGTAACTAGACTCATACCATTAAGGCAGCTTCCATCAACACTGCTAAACCGATTTTGTTAAAATAAAGTGGGACTATGCTAGCCCACCTTTATGGAAATCTTACAGATAACTCTATTTTCTAGTGCTCTAAGGTCTAATAAAATTTTGCAACTACTCCAATTCACTTAGAGGAAACCACCTATGAGAGGTTGATCACTTCTTCTCTAGGCAGTGAAGAACCCAATGAGTTCTGCGAAAAATCCAACTTCCTATACCAATCCTCTCACCAACAAAATGGATTCACCCCAAATGTAAGATTTTGAGAAATGAAGGAAAGGGTACTTCAAATTGGGATTCAGTCCTCAACCTAGAAGAAAAAATAGAGGAAAAACAATCCGTAGAAGCTCAAATGAGAAGACACCCTAGTACTACTGGTATAGCTCTGTTCTTCATTGCACCTCTTACGCTCTGGAAAAAACCCAAATGAACAAAAGGGTATAAAAACTAGGTTTTGAGAATTAGGAACACTGAAAATTGAAACCCTCAATTTCATGAAGAAACCCTTATCATAGAAATTCAATTGAGGGTTTCTTATGCGATAATGGTTTCTTCAATAAAATCGAATTTGAAACTCTTATCACGTAAACTTTTCCGTTCAACCCTCAATTGAATTTATTAATTGTCATCAACTTTTGCATGAATGCTGTATGACCGAACTCGAACTCGAACTCGAACTCACAGAAGTCGATCATATATATAATACACAAATTTTATTTTTACCCATTATGTAAGACTTTCACGAATTGAATAAAAAAAATGAAAGAAGAGAAACGACAGGATACAAAGAAGACGAAAGATGAAGGGAGTTCTATGTGATCTACAGCCCAGGAGTGCCCTATTAGAGAAGGGCTGCAATTCTCATTGCCTTACTTTCCTTTCAAAGCTGCCAGCACCTGGAAGCATTGAATTTTTTAATTGTCATCAAATAAAGTTGAGAAGACATCTTCCACATCAAACAAAGAAACAAAAAATGATCGATTTTTTTGGGCGTGTTTCACCAAGATTTATTCCAGGAATTAAACCATGGATCACCTCCCTTGATGAACATGAATTGATTATTCTAATAACAAATAGAGGAAAAGATGAAGGAAAAATATGGAATCCCTTTTGTCTTATTCTCCATTAAAAAATGCGTCTTGGCCCATACATCCCTGACCTTTCCTATATATCATTCATCTTCTTAGTAGTGGTTACATGTCAGTTATCCTCCTTCTTTGTTGCACGTGGCCTCCTCCTTTCATTCTTGGTGTGGTCCCCTCCTTGATCCTTTTTGTGATTTACGAAATTTGTTACTGATGATCCAACCGTCATTGGCGAGTGATGCCGTAACTGTCTTGCCCTTTATCAAATGTGGGAGCTTCATCTTTATTCGATGCTTTAATATATCCAGATGTAGGGCCAGGATTAAAAGTAAAAAATGTATATATCATTTGCCCCCTATTCTCTTTACCTTATTATAAGTATTTTGGTTAAGGTGAAGAGAACACAATCTCTGTAAAATCTAATCGATTTACTCATAGTACCAAGGGTATATATTTAACACATGGGAGCGGAAATGGATTCTTCCCTTTGCGCCTTTTGAGAAACTTTATCAGAGAATTATAAAATTCAATTTTTTAGTCCCTTCTATTCTTTCCTTTGCTCTTACTTCCAAGTCCAAGTCTTTTCATCTTCTTTGTTGTCGAAACAAAAAAGCCTTGCGAGGACTTCCAAGGACTTTCTAAATCCTGTACTTCATCGTCTATTGAACCTTCTCGGTTGGAGACCTTTTCCGAGCCTGAGGATATCACTCTGCTTTTCACATCTTTTTTCGAGTGTAGGTCCTTCTGATCCAAGTGAGTATATGCTTGATATCTCCCCCTTTTTCTTTCATTTGAATTTCTTTTCTGCTTTATTTGCATTTAGGAGAATGGAAAAATACAAAGGAAAATTTCCAAGAGTGGAAAACAATGAAATTGCTTCTTTGTTGGATGAGTGTGAGGACTTATATTATGACTCTGTTCAGGAAGAAAGTCGAAGAATGTCTTCTTCCACGTCTTTACCAGAAGAATCGATCTCTAGGGTTTCAATATTTACCCTATAGAAATGCTTCTGAGGTACCAACCAATGTTTCTACTTTGGATTCTATGAGACAATTGGGAAAGAGAGGTTTTCGGATTAAACAGCCACAATTGGATCCTACTATTGGGAAAGGAGTGGGCTAGATTTCTTCCGTCATCTCCGATTTCAATCTTACGGAGATCCGATGTGTTTATGGGATCTCGAAGGATATTGAACTAAGGGTTCCTTCTTCCGAAGAGAGACTGAATCGACCCCGTCGTGGGGAAGTGGGTCTTCTTTTGGATGCCTTTGAGGCTGGCCTCCAGTATCCCTCTCGCCTTTTGTGGGGCGTCTTCTTAGACATTATCAAATATCGCCCTGCCAATTGGTCCCTAACGGTTGGAGAAGTATTGGGGCTTTTCAGATCAAGTGTTTTTGATTGAAGAGACAAATTTCTGTTAGTTTGTTTATAAAATGCTTCACCCTAAATCATGTGAGTACCCACCCCGGATGGTATTATTTTTGCCAGTGTGGCGGTGTCCTTTTTGTTGGATCTTTTCCTACATCCAACCATGGCTGGAAACAACGATTCTTCTGGGCAATCCATACGGGACCGGGGTGCCCCACTAATTGGGGTTTCCCCAATACTGGAAAGGAGAATAAGATTATTCCCTTAGATTCTGTGGATCAAGCTAGTTTTGAAGCTATTATAGCGGATGGTAATCGGATCAGGGGTGAAACTGTTGATTTGCAAGATATGGGTGAACTAGAATTGGGTGAGTACCTCGGGAATGGAGGTTTTTTGGATTAGCGTGATTGGTTGATTTTGATTGATTTTTTTTTTTTTAATATTCTTTTCACTGGTATGTTGCAGTGAATTTTGGTTTGGATTCTTTGACGATTCATATCGTGGAGAAAGATCTTCGTATTGATGGGAACCAGGTTTTTGAGCCTCCAGAGACAAGGGTGAGTAAGAAAAGAAAGACGTCTTCCTCCTCGAGAGATAGGGGTCTTTCCACGAAAGGGTTATTAAGACCTTCACCTGCATCTTCTCGGAATACCGAGGTTGAAGGTCCCTCCCCGAATGAAGGGGGCAATCTTATTGTGGAGCCAACTCTTAAGAAGGTGGGTCTTCTATGGGATTAGTTGATCATCATACTGGTGGGTCTTCCGTCGTGCCTACCATCCTTCCTAATGCTCTTAGAAAGAATAAAGGTAAAGATAAAGCAGATACAAGAGTGTTTATCCCAGAATGGTCTATTACTAAGGATCAAAAAGTGGTGGGTGATCTTGCTGTTTTCGAGGAGTGGGTTTTGAAGGGCATTGCTCCGGAAGATCAAGTTTTGCTTTCTGGGATGCCTGACGTGTTGCTAGAGCAATCTGCTTTTGCTCGGAGTTATAAAGTGAGCTTTTTTGTTCTATTCTTTTCCTCCTCCTTATTTTTCTTTATATATATATGTTTTTTTTTTTTTTTTTTGACCTCGGTTTGATGTCATTCAGGCTTTGGGTTATCTTTCTGAGTTGGTGCTACGTAGGAGGAGCGTGGCTGACGTATATAAAAAATCAGAAGAGGATTTGAGTATGATGAGAAGGTCTCTCGAGTTTTCTGAGAATGAGTGAATTCGTTTGAATAATGAGCTGAAAACAGCAAAAGCTAAGAAGGATTCTGCTGAAAAGTCATTGTCAAGAGTTCAAGAGAAGTTGAACTTAGCCCAGGAGTCGGCTAAATCCTCAAAAAATGCTCTTAAGAAGGAGAGGAAGGGGATAGATAGAAAGAAAAAGGTGTTTGATGACAAGCAGGCTGAGATTGATGAAATGAAGAAGCAAATGACTATAGCTAAAGCTTAAGCTGTCAAAGAATATATTCTTTCAGAGGCATGTCAGGAGATGCATAAGGGGACTGCTTCCCTGACTTTAATGAATACTGCTTACTCGTTGTGGAAGCAAGTAAGAGAAAGACAACCAGATTTTAAGTTCAAGGGGATTCGAGAAATTGACGTGATGATTGAGCGGTTGGAATCTGGTACTTTCAGGCCTGGTTCCTCAGCGGGCTAGTCAGATGTTCCTCCTTCCTCTTCTCAAATTCCTCAGCAAGTTTCTCCAAAAATTGTGGATCCAAGGACCAGGGTTGGTTCTGATGTGATTACGACCGGTGACGCTGTTGAGGTGACTATTGCTACTGCTATGAATGTTGCTCCCAAACAACATTCCGAACCATTTGTTGGAGGAGAGATGAACATTCCCCCCCTACTTCTAATTTTTCTACTACCTCTGTGATTCCTGACGACACTTCTAATGTTCAAGAACTTTAGTGTTTTTCTCTTTTGTTTTCGAGATTTAATGGAAGGATTTTAAATTTTCTCGTCAGCTTTCTCCTTTCTACTCGCTTATTTAATATATTTATATGTCTGGTTTTGTTATAATTCACTCATTCCTTTGCTTAAGAACTTGTCTCTTCACTGGACATGTTACCTCGGGTAATCTCAAAGCGCGAAAAGGAGCTAGAATCTCAAGTAGGAATATTGAGTCGTGCCAATATTGACCTGACAAAGCGTCACTCTGGGTTACAAGCGGAGTTCAAGGAGTTAAAAGAAGAGCTGAAAAAGTTAAAAGAGGAATTGGAGGCGTGTCGGGTCTCGGAACGTTGGGAGGATGAATTGGCTGCAAGACTAGACTATGCTCGGGATATTGTGGATGACGTCCGTGATTATGTATGGGCTGAAAGATGGGCTGCAGCGAATCTAACGATCACTCACATAATTGATTCTCTCATTTTCAAACATTTTTGTAAGGAAAAGGAAAGAGAAGGGGCTCATCGGTTATTCCTTCAGTTAAAGGATGTTATCCCAGATTTTGAATGGGGTAGGATAGAATTAGGGTTTGACCCTCAAATTCCTATTCGGGAGGTGGTACTAGACCCTTTGTCTTTAACTATTCCTACCTTTCCTCCCTCGCAGAATGTTCCTGGGCCTTTGCCCCCTATTCCATAGCGTCCCGAGCTAAAATCTTAAAAATTTTATAGTTTTTTGTGGTATTTTGGGTATTTGTAATTATACATGTATATTTTCAAGAAGAAATACAGTGATATTTCGCATACCTTGTATCTGATGACATGTGTTTTCCCTTCTGGTATTGTGATCCACCCAATAATGAATATCTCAATTTTTCAAGATTTTTAGCGGGTTCGATGAGCTTCCATTTATTTCTTCCCTATTTAACTGGCACTCCTCATGGCTTTATGCTTATCAGAACTGTTGAGAGAACTGAATCGCCGTTTTGGAAATTGCACCTTTTCTGGATGTGGGCGTAGTACGGACTCATCAGGATTGGAACACGTGGCTTAAGATGTAGCTTCTTTGAACGTGGGATAGTTGCCTTATTAAATTCCTCCTTTATCTTGAACCGTCACTTTGGTGTATATATAGCGGGAGATTTTTTCTAATGTCTTCAGTTCTGAAGGAGAAATTCTTACTCTTTAATGGCCCTGTTTCGCTGTTGTTATCGCCATCTCACAGAGCTTCTATACCTTCAGTACCATCTTGATCATGGAAGTTCTCCCACATGTGAAGGATATAAACCTGAAGATTCTTACCTTATAGAAGTTTTCCTTTTAGCTTCAATCTTCAATCAACATTTTTCATCACAGCTTCGATCCTCAATCGACATAAAGTGTCTTTTGAGTTGTCAGGCTGTGGTGGTACCTCTCTGAGATATCTTCTTTCTCTATCTCTTAGAAGAAGGATGATTATTTTGGAGAGGTGGAGAATCCGTAGGAGATTTCTCGCAGTCGATCTTCACTGTTAACATATTTGGTGACCGATGGCGTGGATCTTTCGAGCTGCTGAAGAACCCTAAATGCCTTTATTTTCTCCCAGGATTTTTCGGTTTCTTTCCATCACTGTTTTATGAAGGGTTGTAACAGGGGTATTTTGGTTTCCTTCACCATGCTTGAGAGTGACTCGCATCCAGTGAAGTTGTCTTCTTCGGATTCTCAGGGGGTGCTTGGAGCAGCTGGTGCCATTTGTCCAGCACCGAGCTTGCTATAGATCACCAAGGTGAATATATATTTCTTCTGCATGGACTCGGTGTTCGATCCTCCTCGGTTCTCTTTTGCACGGGTTCCCCCTATACATAATCTCCTGGCGGTGTGGTTGTGCCCTGAAATAACCAGGTTTTTTCTTTGGTAGACTTGACTGCGTGATCGTGCCTCGAAGTAGCCAGATTTCTTCCTCGGTGGATTTGTATCCGTGATGGACTGTATTTACTGTCTCTGTGTGCACCAATGCTTTAAGAAGTGAGATAATTTTCTTCGGAAGCTTGTAAATTCATACTTGTACAATCACATTGAATATTAATAAAAAGATTGTTTTACTTTATTCTACCTCCTTCGTATACTCTTCTCCCCCCCCCCCCTTTTTTTTTTTAAAGTAAACCAAGCTTTTTCTGAAGCCTTTTGTTGTCTCATCTCGGTTTTGATGTTGCACTTCTATGGCATGACTTTCCATCTTATGGTCAAATGACCATTCTTCTTTGGGGAAACGCCCCTATGGTGCAACTCACCATTATGGTTGGATGCCCATTATTTCTTTGGGGAAGCGCCCCTATGGTGCAACTCACCATTATGGTCAGATGACCATTGTTTCTTTGGGGAAGTGCCCCTATGATGCATCTCACCATTATGGTCGGATGACCATTGTTTCTTTGAGGAAGCGCCCCTATGGTGCAACTCACCATTATGGTCGGATGACCATTTAGAGATAACAATATGCGCGCCAATCATATTATGCTCATCAGCTTATTATTTGTAAGAAAATTTGTATATTCATTGTCAGCTCGCATTCCACTTTATTCACCGTTGGGGATCATAACAATTATTTACAATCAATGACAACTTCATACTTGGTCAGACAGACTTAACAAAAGTTGTAGTCTAACATAATCGGTGAGACCCTTTCCAAAAAACCGACCTTATCCCCCCCCCCCCCCCCCCCCCCCCCCCCCCCCCCCCCCCCCCCCCCCCCCCCCCCCCCCCCCCCCCCCCCCCCCCCCCCCCCCCCCCCCCCCCCCCCCCCCCCCCCCCCCCCCCCCCCCCCCCCCCCCCCCCCCCCCCCCCCCCCCCCCCCCCCCCCCCCCCCCCCCCCCCCCCCCCCCCCCCCCCCCCCCCCCCCCCCCCCCCCCCCCCCCCCCCCCCCCCCCCCCCCCCCCCCCCCCCCCCCCCCCCCCCCCCCCCCCCCCCCCCCCCCCCCCCCCCCCCCCCCCCCCCCCCCCCCCCCTCTCTTGTGATAAAATTTTTGTAAGTTTTCAGCATTCTAAGACCGGGGTATATATGTGTTGTCCGCATATTCCTGTATGAATCTCTCTGAGTACATATTCTGCCTCGGATGGTCTGAGGCATTTCAGATAAGATATGGCGAAGGCTTTTTTATACAAACATTCACCTATCATAACATATATAGCAGCTCTCATCTAAACTTTCTTTGCTTCTGCTTTTTCGATGGGTAGTTCTCCCTTTTGTAAATAGTTAATCAAAGGATCCATCCAGCATGGGTTCATTTGTATTGGTAACACTTCCTCGGGCGTCTCTATGCTTGGTGTGCCAATTACTTCTAAGTAGATGTTTTTATTTAAATCTTGGAAATCTGAAGTTTGAGAGAGCATCTGTCGTCATATTGAGTGCCCAAGGTACTTGAAGTATTTTGAAAAGTGTAAAGCTTGTGATCAGTTTTCTTACTTTTTCCAAATATTTTACCATTCGGGATTCATTAGCTTCATACTCTCCTTTGACCTGATTAACTACTAACTGGGAATCACTGTGTACGGTAAGATATCTTACCATCAGACTTCGTGCCAACTTCAGTCCAGCGATCAACGCTTCATACTTTGCTCCATTGTTGGTTGTCTAGAAATCAAACCTTAATGCATATTGCACAGTGAAGCCTCTCGGACAGACTAGAATTAAACCTGCTCCACAGCCTTGGGCATTGGATGATCCGTCAACATATAAAATCCATGTTTGTTCTGTCTCCTCGGATTTTGTTAAGTCAATTTGTTCTTCTTCAGGGAGTGTACATTCTACTACGAAGTCGGCAAGTGCTTGTGCTTTTATCACAGTTCGGGATTAATATTGGATATCGAATTCCCCTAACTCCACACACCATGCTACTAACCGTCTTGAATGGTCAGGCTTTGCTAAAATCTTCTTCAAAGGTTGATTAGTGATTACCTCAATACTATGTGCCTGGAAATAGGGCCTCAACTTCCTGGCTGCTATGATTAATGCATATGCATATTTCTCTACAATGCTATATCTGGTTTCCGTATCTAAGAGGACTTTGCTGACATAGTATATAGGCTTCTGAACTCGTCCGTCTTTCCTGACCAGAACTGCGCTCACTGTTGCCCTTGAAATGGCTAAATATAATTGCAATATGTCTCCCGGTTCAGGTTTGGCCAGAAGTGGTGGTCTCATCAGGTATTCTTTCAATTTAATAAAGGCTATTTGACATTCATCTGACCCCTCAAAGGTGAGTTTAACCCTTTTTGCTTCTCTTTCCTTCCTTCGATTTTTTAAGGCTTTAAAGAATGGCAAACAACGTTATCCCGAGATGGAAATAAATCTTCCTAAAGCAGCTATCCTCCCTGTAAGTTCTTGCAACTCCTTAACCCTTTATGGAGGGCTTATCTCTAATATGGCTTGAATTTTGACTGGATTCGCTTCTATCCCTCTTTTCGAGACCATAAAGCCAAGGAACTTCCCCGACATTACCCCAAAAGCACATTTAGTCGGGTTTAATTTCATTCTGCTTTCTCTTAGTACCTGAAATGCTTCGTTCATATCAGATACATGATATGATGCTTTTAAACTCTTGATCAGCATGTCATCTACATATACTTCAACAATCTGATGCCTAAAGAGTTAGTTTATCAGGCGTTGATAAGTTGCCCATGCATTCTTCAATCCGAAGGACATACGTATATAGCAATAGGTGTCTCTTCCAGCAATAAAGGAGGTCTTGAGTATGTCTGGCTCATACATCTTAATCTGATTATAGCCTGAATATGCATCCATAAAAGAAAGCATTTCATGGCCTGCCATTGCATCTGTTAGTAGATCAATTCGAGGCAGGGGATAATAATCCTTGGGGCAAGCTTTATTCAGGTCGGTGAAATCAATGCACATTTGCCACTTTCCATTTGATTTGGGCACCATCACGACATTAGAGAGCCATCCTGGATAGATGGCTTCTTCAATAAATCCGGCTTCGAGCAACTTGTTTACTTCTTCACTTATTTTCTGTTGTCATTCTGGGGCAAAGGTCCTTTTCTTTTGGAACACTGGCTTAGCCGTTGGATGGACATTGAGATGATGCTCTGCTATCTTTTTGTCTATCCTTGGCATGTCGGAAGCTGACCAGGCAAACACATCGGTATTGGTTCTTAGACACCTTATGAGCACAATCCTTCTTTCATGGCTCAAATTGGTTCCAATTTGGATAATTCGCGTTGGGTCACCTTCTACCACTTCTACAGAGACTAATTCTTCAGCTGGTTCACCCCGTTCTTGCTCTTCCATATCTCGGTTATCGATCAAATGGATGAGATGCATCTGAGGTTCTTTGCCCTTGGATCAAAGATACCCTTCATAACAGTGATGTGCGGTAGCTTGGTTGCCTCAACATTCCCCTATACCTTGCGCGGTAGGGAATTTTATAACCAAATGGGGTGTTGAAACCACAACTTGAAGTGCATTGAGACCCTATTGCCCCAATATACCATTATGTACTGAATCCACCTTTATTACTAGAAAGTTCATCATTATAGTGGAAAGCTTAGGTTCTGTTCCCACAGTAACTGGCAGTTCGATGGAACCTTCCACTTGTACAGGTGCTCTGTTGAATCCATATAGGGGAGATTCTACTCTCTTCAGCATCTCGGATTTTAATAGCATCTTTTCGAACGCGTCGTAATACAAAATATCAGTCGAACTCCCATTGTCTACCAGGATTCTCCCGACTGAGTAGTTTGCGAGAACCATCTTTATCACCAATGGATAATCATGGGGAGTCTGTATATCCCTTAAATCCTCCTCGGTAAAGGTTATCTGATAATCCGTCCTCCTCCTTTTACTTGTCATCTCAGCTTGGAACACACTTCGTGCATGTTGTTTTCGAGATCTCAAGGTTTCTCCCCCAAAACCAGGTCCTCCATATATGGTAGCTATTTCTCTCAAGGGCATGTTTTCTTTATGAAAATTACCTCGGGTAGATTCTTCTTTTCCTTCTCTCATGGGGGCTTTCTGTTTTCCTTGCTGTTCTTGAGCACAGTAGTCTGTTTTTCGTTCTTCTCCTTCTTTCTTGACAAATCTTCCCAAACTCCCTCTCTGTATAAGAGCTTCAATTTCATCTTTTAACTGCTGGCACTCCTCGGTATCATGACCATGATCCTGATGGAAACGACAGATCTTGTTCTTATTGAGCTCATATGCAGGTTTAACCATCTTAGTTGGCCAACGCAGGGCTACTTGGTCCTTGATTTCATTCAGGATATGAGCTCGAGTATGCGTAAGGGTAGTGTAAACTGATTCTAGCTCTCGGTCTATAGTCTTTGGTACCCAGGCCTTTCTGTCATCTTTTTTCTTCTTAAAATCTTTATCTTCTCGGATGCGTTTGATGCTAGTCTCTCGGAAAGCCTCTTCTTTCCTTTCTTGAGTTTTCTTTTCCATTCTTTCTTCTTTTTCGGCTGCCAAAACCTCAGCTAAATTTATATATTTCTCACATCTAACGAACAATTCATACATATCTTGAGGCTCGTCCATGATTAGAGACTTTTTCAGCTCCTCATCACGGATCCCGCTACGTAATGCCTGGAATTTCACCGTAGGGTCTAAAGTGTGTACTTGCAGAGCTTCTTTATTGAATCTTATGAGGAATTCTCTGATGGACTCATCAGATTTCTGCTTTATTGCTAAAAGATTGGCAGCTGTTTTCTTATGCACCTTGCTGCTAACAAAATGAGCTAAGAAGGCTCAGGCCAGGGTTGTGAAATTAGAAAAAGATTGTGGTGGAAGATGAGAAAACCATTGTCAAGCTACTCCCTTCAACATAGATGGGAAAGCTCTACACATTATAGCATCCTAGGCTCCTTGAAAGAATAGGAGAGACTTGAAGGTTTCCAAATGATCTTCTGGGTCTGAGGTTCCTGAATATTGATCCATAAGAGGCATCTTGAATCCCTTTGGTAGTGCTTCCAATCGTACCTCATTTGTGAATGGTAAATCTATAGTAAAGTGAAAATTGGGTATGGAGGCTTGATTCTTTTCCCTTCTGACTTCTTGAATCTGATCTTGAAGCTTCAAAACTTTCTCATTCAAGAACCGTTCTGCTTTTGTCATATATGAATCTTGATTCTTGGGGTTTTCATGCGCCTCCTTGTTCCTTCGTTGCGTATCATTAGCATTGCTATGATTCTCGCTACACTCCGGTGATCGTGATCTTTCACGGCGTGGAGGCAGAGGAGGGGGTAATGGAACTCCCCGTAATAATTCTCGTTGCAGCTCCATCATCTATTCTAACTTATCATCCCATCGAGCTTGCATCTTGTCGAACTGCTCCATGGTGAAATAGCGTGGAAGATTTCCTGAGCGCTGGTGCTGAGAGTTTTCTAGATGAGGTAAATCTTGATTTCTTGGATCAAGATCTTTTGGTGCCTACTGTGAAGCGCCCGATCTAGCTTCTCTTGGTCCTCCGGCTGATGGTTCTGGAGGAACTGTAGGGCAAGCCAGCAATCGAGTAAGTCTCGACTGGTTTCTCGTGGTGGTCATGGTGAGATCTTTGCAAGTGATCTTCACAAATGATTGATGGTGGGATCTTCGTAGGTGTTTTCCTTCGTTCCCACAGACGGCGCCAAATGTTTCTCCAAGATTTATTCCAGGAATTAAACCATGGATCACCTCCCATGATGAACATGAATTGATTATTCTAATAGCAAATAGAGGAAAAGACGAAGGAAAAATATGGAATCCCTTTTTTCTTATTCTCCATTAAAAAATGTGTCTTGGCCCATACATCCCTGACCTTTCCTATATATCATCCATCTTCTTAGTAGTGGTTACATGTCAGTTATCCTCCTTCTGTGCTGCACGTGGCCTCCTCCTTTCATTCTTGGTGTGGTCCCCTCCTTGATCCTTTTCGTGATTTACGGAATTTGTTACTGATGATCCAACCATCATTGGCGAGTGATGCCGTAACTACCTTGCCCTCTATCAAATGTGGGAGCTTCATCTTTATTCGATGCTTTAATATATCCAGATGTAGTGCCAAGATTAAAAGTAAAAAATGTATGTATCAGGGTGAAAACAAAAACAATCGAATTTGAAACTTCTATTCGCACAAGAATCAGAAGAAGACATTCAGATCCCAAGGAATCGCTATAGTAAGTACCCTTTGCCACTTGGAAATCAAATGCCAATAGAATAACATTCGTAATAGGAGGAAGACATGGGAGACGTCGCGAGGAGGAGAGCCGATGAAGACGGAAAAATAGCCGTTGTTCCAAGAAATTGGTTGTTCGCAGGTTGAGAGGGTACCTCAATTTGATACATGGAGTGGGCAACACCATATTAGCAGTGGAACCAAGAACCTGTGACATTTCTCTCTCTCTCCTTACGACTTATAGGTTGGATTTAAGTTGGAGCACCATTTAATGGATTAAGGCCCCTTTGAAACAACAATCATGGCTGTTGGTTTTTTTTTTTTTTTTTTTTTTTTTGTTGCAGAAGGAAAATGAAGAAGAAAAAGGAGGAGAGGGTAAATATATCACTTTACTACACCTAAAAGGTAGTTTAGGTATATACAAAATATTTAACCCAAGCCAACGGTGACTGACTAATGGACAGGGTTACTTGAAAAACATGGTAAAATGCAAGGGTGTTCAAGTAATTGTTTCAAACATTGGAGAATTAAGCAAAATGGCTATAATAGAGGGGTGTACAAGTGATTTTCCGTATATATAGAATGTGTCTAACCTCTTAGAAAACCCATAGCTTTAATAGAGCAAGTTTTATGAAGAGTTTTTAGTTTGCTGTAAAGAGTTTCCCTCGACAACCACTTCCCGATGCCACCCAAGCCCAACCCCAACTTCACTACAATTCCAAATATTATACAACATTTTAACCTCCATTATTGGCAAGATAAATCTCATTACTCTCACAAGACTTGCATTTGAATCAAGACCCACCATGATTAGATCCAAGTTCCTCATTCACCTCAAGAACAGCTCCAGCAGACCTAGCAGCAGCAACAGTGGAGTGGAGGAGGCTTAATCACCTTTTCCGTAGCCATGGAAGTTACACATAAAACCACCAGACAGCTAAATACCTGAACAGAAAATTGATGGATAAAGAGCGAGGGACGGAGACAGAACAGAGAGAACAGCTCTTAAGAAGAAGAGGATAAAGGGTTTTAATAGAGAATTGCCTTTTGGGAGAATCATTGACGGCTGGGATGGCCAAAATAGCTTACGATCGGAGCGTCTAATTTAGAGGGAAGGGGTTCACACAGATCGCTGACGTGGACAACAAACCCTCTTCTCTTTTTATGCACGAATTAGCAAAATTATCCCTCAATTTCAAAATAAACAAGTCCAACTTATTTCCATAGGCACTACCGCAGCAGTAATTAAGGGCGTCAATTTGGGTTCAGAACTTGACCGGTTCGGAACTAATCTGATCTATTAGTAAATGGGATGATCGTACGAGTTGATTTTGGGATCGATTATTCAATAGGAGTAGTGTAGGGTGTCAATCGGTTTGGTTTTGGTTTTTTATACAATTTTGGTTCGGTTCAAGATACAATATGTGAAAACTGAAACCGAATAAGAGCATGTGTTTCCAAATTATAACCGAACAGTCGGAATAGATACGATTCGATTTCATATTGAGTTTTGACCTCGGTTTGTATTCGATTTGGACCTTATTTGAGGTTTTGGGCGAGTTTTTTATATCTTTACAATAAAAAAAAACTCTTGTTTGTTAGAGTCATAATAATCCATTAAATGTTTTCCAAGCATTAAAATGGAACAAAATTTATCATTCACGTTAATTAAAACATTAAAAATGATATAATTTATTTGATTCGTTATTGGGCTAAAAAATGGGTAATTTGATTCGGTTTGACGGTTTCAATCATGAAATTAAAACCAAATCAACCAATGAAAGATTACAGCTTCTGAAGCCAAAACCAAACCGGTTTAATTCAGTTTGATTTTAAACAGTCGATTTTGGTTTTGGTTCTACATTGACACCCTTAAATAAGACAAGACGATTAGGAGGCGGGTTTTCTAACAGGTCTAGAATGAAAGTCCAATAAGGAACCTATTAGAACTAGAACCACTAGGTAGCGGTGTCAATTGATGGGTTTAGGTCGGTTTCGGTGTGGGAATGGTGAATCCGAAACCAAACCAATAAGGAAAGTTCGGGTTGTATTGATTTGTTATCAAGGTCGGCTTCGATTTTGGTTCGGTTTGGGTATAGTTTAACGTACATATTTATACAAAAACTGTGGAAATATCTAATTTTTTTAATGGGTTTCGGGGTTGTTATCATTTCTTGTTGGGGTAGATCAGTTTGATTTCGGTCCGAGTTTTTGAGTCGATTTTGGGTTCTTTCGGTTTAGTTCGGTTTCAGGGTTGTAATACCCCAACCCAAAACGTATCCAATAAGACAACAGTGCAATTCAGTCCAGGCCATTTTAGTTCGGTTCAGGCTGGTTCACCCATTCGGTCCCACTTTTTGACACCCCTACCTCGAGAACCTAGCTCGAACTACCAAAACCACTCAAAAAATACCAGAACGAACTTAACCAATTCTTATTGAACTAGTTTGGACTTGTGTATGACAGAACTAGTTGAAAACCGGACCGCACCAAATTAGAATGAATCGATAAAAAAAAACATTGAGTATGAGGTTATGAATAGGTGAAATGATTATTCATTTACAAATCAATGGTATGAGATTATGGACAGGGAAATTAAATATTAGGCTCAACACCATTATGGCTCCTTGTGGAGAATGCATTGGGGTTTTCTTCACTGGATTAATATGGTTCAGTTATGTCACAGTTTTGGATTATTTCCAGTTGAAGATAGAGGTTTTTTTTCACTTAAGTCCTCATGTTGCCGGAGCTGGGAGACTTTCAGGGCGGAACAAAGAGCTTCGCTAGAGTAGAGTCGCTGGTCAACAAGAGGATGAAGGAGACGAAGGGCAAGAGGGCTTAAAAGGCTGGGGTGGGTTGGTGCAACGGTCATGTGGTTTAATGCAATAAGGGGTAAAAGAGTCATTTGCCCTTCAAATCTAACAAAGCCGTCCAAAAAGTAATTGGTTGTACTTTCAGAGAACCCATGGGAGGGTTTTAATTATAAGGCATAATCCAAGGGAGGTATATGTAATTTTTCACTTAAAGTATTTTTACCCAATTTTTTCTCACTACAAATTATGAATGTATGGTTTCATTGTCATAAGCCTGAAACAAACAGATCTAAATCAATATTGAAAAATCAAAATAAATTGAAACTGTATCTTGCCAAAACTATCAAAAACTGAAGTTCCTTAACGGTTTGGTTTTGGGCTCACTCATTCCTAGACTGGAACGAATTCAGCCCGATCGAAATCAAGCCGAATTGACCATTTGACATCCCTACTGCTAGACCCATTTAACATGCCTAAATTACTTATTTAAGATTAATTATTACTTAATAGTTTAAACTTATATAAGAGTTATATTATAATTACAAAAAAAAACTACCTGTTATAAGGTTTTTTTTTTTTTTTTGTTGTTATTAGTTTATTACTACACTAATGAGGATTGAACAATAATTATCTTCAAAGACTTCAAGGTCACAACTCACAATAGTATAGGGTTTCATACTTTCAATTATTTACATGTTTCGAAATTTATTTATGCACTTAGGAATTTTGTACATATTTGACTCTTTGAGACTTTGAGCACATAAAACTAATAAGAAACCTACTGCCCATTATTAAACGTAATGGTCTCAAATTGAAATTGAAACCAAAATAAAACTGGACTGTATAAACCAAACCGAGTCGAACACATTTGGTTTTGAATATAATATCCCAAATCGGTTCTAGTTCTAGTTTAGGAACTTTTGATTCGAACCGAACCGGACTGGGTTACTAATATATAATAGTATGTATTATTGATATTAGGTTTTTTAATAGTAATATAGTATAATATATTATGGGAGACCGTTCTCTGAGGGAGCATGGGGATTAAAATCCTCTACAATACCGGAGGGGCGACAGTGCACATCCGACGGTACAGCAAAGGCTATGCGTGCCATGTGTGCCACCTGGCCTTTGCTGTGCCATCGGATGTGCACTGCCGCCCCGCTGGTATTGTAGAGGATCCTGGTCCGGAGCATGGGCCCTGCGGACGAGGGGACCAATGAGAAGGGACAAAGAGGCATCTTACAGGGGTGGGATTTCAGCCTTTCACAAGGGACGGGCGGTCATTTGAATCCGTATCAGCTACCGACATGGGGACGGGTGGGGACAGCAGGAACATTCTTGCAACCCGGGTAGCAGCAAAGTTTCGTCCCGTTTCCAACATAGGCTATGTTACATATAAAAATAAATAAAGAGTAAATTACTCTGTCGACCTTTCTGACAAATACATAGACCTCCCCTACTGTTCTGACAAATACAAATGTACCCCAGATGCTAACGACTTTTAAAAAAATGGAAAAATTACAAGTACCTACCCTGAGTTTTGCCTTAACTATACGGATTTCCCGTGTTTCCAAACTATACAGTCAACCCCATATGACAAACACTATTAATGGAAAAAAAAACAAACAAACAACGAATTTAATCTTTCACTAAAAGCAAACCCTTTCGCTAAACGCACTCAACTGAGCTTCATTCCTGCAACTTCATCATTTCCAACCGAGCTTCAATCGTACAACTCAACCGACATTTGTACCTACAACTCAACCGTGCCTACAAATTATAGCCTCTTACTATTTATTGACTCAAAGCTCCAACTAAAAATCTCTATGAAAATTCCAACACAGACCAGCGATTTTCCTGTCAATGCTCTTCCTTCAAGGCTTTAACTGCATAAATTTTCGATTTTATTCTTTCCCTTTAGCCCTTCTCTTTATTTTTGTTGCCAATAGAATCCGACCTTACTGATGTGGACGTCCTAAAAGAGATGAACAAATAATGGAATGATGATCTGAGGTTAATCTCTGATGATAAAATCAAATTCAAGCAATAGTTAATATGAAGAGTAGTAATTGTGGTTACCTACCCTTGACTATTACTATTCCTTTTATAGTTCGGGTTAATTGAATTATTACTGCCCACTTGGTGGGTTGTCAACTGTAACAACCCTAGAGCGATGGGTCGGTCACAGTGAATTACCTGAATGGAAGTAAATAGAAGATCCAAAATACCGAGTATCCCCAATGACGGTGGATCACCTACCTATTAGGATCTCCACGTATTCAATGTGTCAGTTATATAATAAAAAAAATTTTGTGTATATCAGATGCCCCCTACTTCCTTGAACACAGAATGTGTTTATGGGAGTAAAATAGAGAGGGCTTATCAGTATCTTTCTCTTACTTCCCAATCCTTTTCTTGGTTTTGACCCTAAGGATATCCTAATCCAAAACACTTGTATTGAAACGCTGAATAAAACCCTCAATGGTTAATGCCCGGCTTCCACTCTGTGGCATCCGAGCAAAATGACCCGAGGATTTGCATCCTTAGTCGGTAATGCCTGATTTCATTGTCGTGGCATCAACGTCAGATAATGTCCGACTTCCATGTCATCGCATCCGAGCAAAATGATCCAAAGATTCACATCCTCAAAGCATTGATTCAGCAGTTAAGTCCAGATGCACTATGGAAGCCCTCAACCTTCTTTTAACTACATGAACCCCACCCCCCCCCCCCCCCCCCACCCCCAAAAAAAAAAAATCAAAAAATCAAAAACGAAAACAACCACCACACGAGTGAATGACATGATGTAACCAGAAAACCAATCAGAAAGTCAAATCCTGAGAACTAGTCATCTTCCTGGTCTCCTAGCTCATATCAGTTTGACATCCTATTATGCTGGCCTCTGAAGCATCAATCTTTTTAATTAAAAGAATACCTACAAAATAGGGCTTTCTTTTCCATTCCCACAGCACAAAGGGCATGCCCTAATCTCAAACATTGACCACAGTCTCTCTCCCCACTTGTGAACAACAGTGGCTAACTTTAGTAACCAGTAGGACAAAGTTTGAACTATCGTAGAGTAAATCAGGTGAGGAGGTTTTTTTCTCCTTTCTCATGTTTCTGTTCTTCCCTCTATTTGCAATGGAGCTTCAAAATTTTGGTGGTTGATCTTGATGAGTTTTTTTTTTTTTTTTTTTTTTTTTGTGTGGGGGGGGGGGGAGAGGGGAGGGTCTTATCATTCTTCAGGTTTTTTTACCAATAGAACAATTTTCCTGTTGTTCTTTCTTCACAATTGATGGAATGTATGTGAACTGAATGATTTGGGAGGGTTTTTCAAAATAACACAATGTTGTGCCTTTTATCCCTTTTTCATGCTACAAAACTACATATATTGTCATGTTTTGTGGAGGTCCAAAATAACTATAAATGCACCTTCAAAGAAAGATCAACTATATGATAAGTAAGTAATCTGTCTTAGACTGAATATGAGCCATTGTGGTTCTGGTTCACACAAAATTATTTCAGTCATCAAACAAGGAAGGGGATAAAAAGATAACTGCAGTAAATATTTACAAAACAGCACATCAGAAAATAAAAACTTATTTATACAAAGATTAACCCAAAAGACTTACAGTACGCATGAAAGCATGCACCTCAACTAAACAAAGCCTTAATATCGATTATTTGAGGCAGCTACAGGAATCATCTTCCACCTTTACACCCATCTATGGCCCTGTTCTTTATGAAATGCTAGTGTAAGACTAGGTCACTAACAAACTACTAATAACTTAACCCACAATAGGATCACAGATACTGACAAACTGTAGGTTATAACACCTACTTCCAGCAACAGAAAATAGGTAGCAGTCCCAACAAACTACTAGTAACTAGTGCAACCTCAGGTCTGAGACACAGGTTCAGTCACTGAAATACCCAACACAGAAGACAAACAGTAAGTGAATACACTGTCGTCGGCAGAACAGAGAAAGGTTCTTAAACAGACAGAAATAACTGATTCCCAAAATAGCAACTAGACAACTCAGATGGGAAACCCTTCCAGTTGAGGGTAGGGAACCTAGAGAGGATTAACTCATAGTTTCAGCCCTTGCTAATGGCTAGATCATGAAAAATGTTAGCAGTTCAAAAAATAGAAAGCAGAGGTTAGGAATTAGAAACTGTATACCTCAAGAAGACCCAACCACTGGACAACCAAGAAACAATGGCCAAAGGTAGCTAAGAACATACCAAAAACTGGACTCATTCTACTGCCTGGATGTGATGTAAATCATCAGGGATGTTGCTGTTCAGAAAACCAAATTAGCAGGTGTTGCAAGAAACTTTGAACTGTAAGTAACAGAACCTGTAGCAGCAAAGAACATAGTTGTCAAGGCGTTGCCTCGGCACTTAATTTTCTTTTCCCCTCCTCCAACGCCTTGGGTTTTAGAATATATAATTTAGGTTTTAGAAGAAATTGTATTGATTTGAAAACCATAACTCAGATGGGCATAAAATTCAGGTCAAATAAGCAAGTGTGGTTCTTCTATCATATGGTTCTTAAAGGACTGATTTCTCAGTCTTCTAGTGAAGTCTAATCGGACCAGACTGATCTAGTCAGATTTTTCTAACACAGTTACTCATTTAAAACAAGAATTCACAATGGACAAAATCACTAAACTGAAACAGAAACAGAGAATAGAAGAAGAGTACTTAAGGAATCCACCAAATACAGCCCAAGGGCTATGGTATCTACCTCAACAAGCAACCATGAATCTATGTGACTAGGAGGAAACAGAGAGCCCTATTGCTTTAGGGGCTTATAACCACTGTGCGTAAAGACATCAAAGCTAAACATGGTACAAGAACATTCTAATTTCAAAACTGGAAACTAGCTTTAAGACTTATTTGAAACCAAGTAAACAGATAAACAGAAACTATTCTAGAACTTCCTAGCCCTCGGAAAATAGAAACAGAACAGGAACTCTAGTTACAACAAAAACTAGAAAATAAGGTTCCAGAAACTAGATAGTCCATGACCAAGGCTTCGAATCACATGAACATTAGTTTGCATCACATGAATATTTTTCTAGAACTAATGTTCATGGGAATTGCTTGGTGATGTTTTATTTTCTTAAAACTATGATCATAGCAATGTGCTATGCTTAACTGTCACCGTATACAAGTATCCCCTCCCCCCAACCCCACACATTAAAAAAAAAAAATTGAGGGTGTGGAGTTTTTATTGTTGTAGCTCTACGTGCTTAGTACATAAAAAAATCTATACAGGTACAAAAGTAGACTCATGAGTTGCTGTTATCATTCCATGTATAGTGTACATAAAAGATTTCCATTTAAAAAACATCATTGGAATATGTTGGAGCTGTTAAACTACTTGTGATCTATTGGAGCAGTGATTAGTAAGTTTCTAATCATAGTTGGTCTACACCAAATATTTGTTTTTGTTGCTTTCTGTTTACAGATGGCATAGTTTTGATTCATAATACTAGAAAGATGGAGTACAAGGGATGCTTTAGAATCAAAAGATATTAAAAAGTAAGACAAAGACTAAAATAGAATATATTGGAATACGATTTTAGCAGAAATGGAGTAGAACTTAAAGAGTGGTTTGGAGAGATGATCAAGTATAACCAAGAATGATCATTTTCATTATCTCCATTCTATCCTAAATAAGGCAAGTGATAATAAATAAGACATTGCTTGTCAAAGTTAGAGAAAGGAGCTTCTAGAATTTGGTTTGATTGTCTATCACTAAATGCATGAAGAACAGTAAAGAAACAATATATGCATAAAACAAGAGTTGTAAGAACTGTGGTAAAGAGACCTTATTGAAATCTGCAATAAAGGGTTTCAGAGAGACCAGAACCTCCAGCTTCATCGGCGAGGACAAAATCAGCCATGGAAGCTCCGACAAAGGACGAAGGGTATAATAGAGCAGAAACAATAGGAGGTATCATCATTATTTTTCTTTTTTCTGTATGGGTTTTGGGGCTGGGGGTTTTGGTGTTTAGGGTTTTCGCTGGTTTTTTATCTCAAGAAGAGTTCAAAAGGTGGCTGCAGTGGTGGAGGTGCTGGCGGTGGAATAGAAAAGATAATTATATTTCTGATGTTTTATATACAAGGGTAAAATAGCTGTTTTCCAAACTAAAACTAACACCTGGCTAACACCATCAGTGAGAAGGATCCAAGAGAGGAATGTGTAATTAGGCCAAACTACAGGGGAGGGGCATGTAAATTTCCCTTTCTTTTCAACACCATAAAAAATATACCAGAAACACCCTAAATCCTCGGGAGTCTGAATCATCTCCTCGACCCAGCTCTCCTGCAACATTGATCAGCCGACACGTGGAAAGCCACTCACCGACAACTGGTTGTCCCCTTCCTTTTTTTTTTATTTTATCAAAAGCCTCTCTCATCTTCTTTTTATTTTCAACTCCTTTCATCCTTAGCTTTTCTTACCCCTTATTTAATTGTTTCATTTTTTAATTTTTTAATACAACCGTCCTCTTCTTCTTCTTCGCACAGAGCCAGTGATGTGGTGGCGACACCACCTGCTTCCCTACAATATTACCGTGGCCACCCATAATTTTTCAAAAAAAAATTTCCCATTCAGTAAGGCTGTTCCACACCAAGCCTCACAGACTCCAACTGACACCCATCGCTACCCGCTACACACATCAGCCATTTCCTGAGCAGCCTCCCCATCATAGCCACCTTTCACTCTCATCCGTATAAGACAGCAAACCCACTACATTCTGCAACATTCCTTATGAATCTCCTGTGAAGTACGTTCTGTATATTGAGAAGAATACCTGGTCTAAAATGTGAACCTTTTTACTCATACTTCCATGAGGTCTTTTAGAGCCCATCAAGTAAGCATAGATGGTGGGGAAGTAGAAGTCATCATGATCTCCTCATCTTCCTATTACCAAAAATTAATAAGCAAGAGCATGACAAAGCCTACCTCATCTCTAATAAATAAATTACGGATTCAAAAGCTTTTTTCTCCCATTTGATCCCCTTACACAACTTCTAACCACCAGAACATATGCACTTCCACACACAAAAATTCAAAAACTTACCACTTCCCGATGCCACCCAAGCCCCAACTTTGCTACAAGTACAAATATTATACAACATTTCAACCTCGGCAACACAACTCTCATTTTCATAGTTGAAGGTTCAAAATCTGGGCTTCACACTCAAAGTAGAACTCTCTCAACCAGAAACTTAGGAGGGATTATGTCAAGAAGAGAACCCTCACAAGACTTTTGCCTTCAAATCTGAGAACTGCCATGATTAGATCCAAGACGAAGGATTTCTCGGCCAAATCTCATTCACATCAAAAGAACAGTTCCAGCAGACCTAGCAGCAGCAACAGTGGAGTGAAGAAGGCTTATTCACCTTTTCCGTAGCCGCGGAAGTTACAGATAAGACCACCAGACAGCTAACAACAACTTTACAACTATAAATACATGAACAGAAAATAGATGGATAGAGAGAGGGACGGAGACAGAGAACAGAGAGAGAACATTTCTTGAGAAGATGAGGATGGTTGAAAGGATTTAAAAAGGGAGTCTTGATGCAACATCGGCAGAGAAAGGAGAATTACCTATGGGAGAACCATTGACGGCTGGGGATCGCCAAAATAGCTTACAATCGTAGCGTCCAAATTTAAAGGCAAGGGGTTCTCACAGATCTTTGACGTGGACGAGAAACCCTCCTCTCCTTTTATACACGAATTAGCAAAATTATCCCTCAATTTCAAAATAAACACGTCCAACTTATTTCTCTAGGTAGTAGTCCAGTACCGTAGCAGTAAATAAGGGCGTCAATTTGGGTTCAAAACTGGTTCGGAACTGATTTGGTCCATTATTAAATATGATGGTCCTAGGAGTTGATTTTGGGATCGATTATTTAATAGGAGTTAAGGAGTAGGGTGTGGTTAACCTTTTGCGATTGGTGTGTGGTTTGTGTGATTACACTTTCATAAAAAAACAAAGGAGTTCGGTTCAAGATACAACATGTGAAAACTGAAACCGAATAGGAGCATGTGTTTCCAAATTATAACTGAACCGACACAATTCGGTTTCATATTGGGCTTTGGCCCCGGTTTGTATTCGATTTGGACCTTATTTTAGGTGTCTCGGCAAGCTGTTTACATCTTTACAACAAAAAAAAACTCTTGCTTGTTAGAGTCATAATAATCCAATAAATGTTTTCCAAGCATTAAAATGGAATAAAATTCATCATTCATATTAATTAAAACATTAAAAAAGATATAATTTATTTGGTTCCTTATTGGGTTTGAAAATGGGAAATTCGGTTCGATTTCACAGTTTCAATCATGAAATTGAAACCCAATCGAACTGATGAAAGATTACAGCTTTTTAAGCCAAAACTGAACCGATTTAATTCAATTGGCAATTTTGGTTTTGGTTCTAATTGACACCCTTAAATAGGATAGGACGATTAGGGGACGGGCAATTTTTATACCTGTTAATTCCCTGGATGGTACTTTGCAGCTTGTATTGGAATAAGGCACATGTGCAATGACTTTCCGACGAAGAATTTGACGCATTCCACTAAATTCTCCCAGGCATAAGATTGGTCAAAGTGGATGATCCAAGATGATTCCAGTTCTTGCCTATCATCCATTTTTTGCAATGACAAGAGAAGCTGAATGTAGATAAATGGGGGAAAAAAGGAAAGGCAGATCATTTCAGAAGTGGCTATACAACAATCTACTGCAAGGAAAGGAAAAATGGCCATGCTAAGGCAATGAATCAAATACAAGTACCATGCGATGAGAAATATTCTCATATGGAATAATTGAAATTTGAAACGTCACCCAACATGAAAGTTAGTCTAAAATCTTACTATATAATACAGTGAATGTTAAAAATTATGTACCATACCTCAAACATACTATTCCTTCCGCATCTTCGCTTAAAGAAGATTCAAACCTAGAAAAGGCTGAGATTATCCACAGCAGGCAGTTGCCACAAGCATCAAATCAACAGCAGTTTATATATACTCATCATCACTGTCCTCTTCATATTCAGAAGATGACTCCTCTTCCCTTGGCTCCAAAAGCGTATTCATATCAAACTGTGTCTCCATTTCTATCTCCTCAATATCAAAAGAGTCATAGTTCATCTGTTCCTCAAACTTCTCATCAGAACAATTAAGAAGCCATCCAAGAGAACATTTCAAGACTTTGTTGGCAACCATCTGATGTCTAGGCCTTATTGTAGACTCCAGACTGTAAGTAAAAAAAGCTGGGAAGTTAACCATATCATCCAAATTTCCACACATCTCTTTCTGGTAGTAATCAAAGTTAAGCTTCATAATATCGATATTTAAGGCAAGCACTTGGGGACACCTCACCACCATGTTCCGCACTTGCAGCAAGGAAAAACCACAGTACTTCAGGAAATCTAAATGGTTCACTATAAAAGACTGAATAAGGCTAACAACCTGAGGCATCTTTTCAATAATTCTGCAGAAATCCTCAAGACCCACGCCAATACTAGAGTTGAGGAAACTCTGTTGAGAGCAAAGCTTTGTTTTCAGTTCAATTCCAATAAGCTCAGGATATTGCGCTATCATGGAAGGAAGTGATGCTCCTCTCACACCGAATTCTAGAAGGGTGTCTACATTCGGTTTCACTTGGTCTTCTAACACAAATCCAAGAATGTGAGGTTTTTTCTCAATCAATCTTGCCACAGCAAGCCTTGGAATTCCTAGGCTTTCAAGGTACTCCACAAAAGGCTTGATCACTCTGCCAACTCTCATTCCCAATATCTCTGGATATCTGGTTAGAACCCCACCAATCTCTCTTCTCGCCACCCCAATTCCAACCAAATATGCTACAGATGTGCTCATGGTACCTTCAAGCTTGAACCCTAATACTTCTGGATACCTCTCAAGAACACGAGGTACATCATTTGGCTTAATATCCATCCCTTGAAGATATTTGACAACAGGTACAAGGTCAACCACAACACTAGCATGGAGGACTTGAGGGTATCTCTGCAAGAAGTTGTTAAAGGTGGATTTTCGTACTCCTAACTTCCCAAGATAATCAAGCACGGGAATCATATTCTTCTTCACACTGCAGCCAAGAACAAGAGGGTAATTGTTTATATCTTCGCTGGTGAGTCCCAAGTTGTGAAGGAAGTCAACACGCTCCCTCATGACCTCAACCATGACAGGGAGCTCCACCCCATCAAGCTCATCTGGAACAATACCAAGCCCCTTCAAGAATTCGTAAACCCGGACTCGATTAGCTATCCTCTCATTCTTCATTTCTAGTAAACTAGGCCTGCTGTACAGAGAGGAGGAGGCTCCTTGTCGCCGAGCCAGATGGGTGGTTGATGGATTTTTCAGAGATGACTCAACTGAATTAGTAGAAAATGTCCTACAAGCAATGGAATACTGTACTCTGGCTATTGAAACATGTTTTTTCTCAATCAATCTTGGGACTCGAGGACTCAAAGGAGGATTCAACTTGGGAATTCGAAAGGATAGAGTCAATAACTGTTGATACGCCAGCAATAAACTGGGTTTTGTAATGCCTGTATAACCAATACTTTTCATGTTTCCAAGAGAAATATCGGCAAAATCTGCATACATTGAATCCATACAAAATGATCTTGAGTTCACAGTAGAAATTATCCCATAAAACAATTATATATGAGCACCCACCAACCCCCGGCCCCCAAGGGGAAAAAAAAGAGGAACGAGGAAAAATGATTCATGAATTCAACCCCAATTATTTGGCATAAGCCGATAAGGGTTAGTAGAATTGACTGAGTATATCTTAATCAATATACAAGTTAGGGAGTGCAGAACAGAACAGAAACACAACACTTCAAGAACTGAAGAACGTTGTAGCCAATAATTTTTTCTAAAAAAAAACAGAACAAAAACAAGGGAGTATTCTCAGAACATATACAGCATAAAGAGGGGAACCCGTAAGTTCCAAAAGAAATGTACTTTAAATGACAGAAAAATAAGATTAAACAAGGGCAGGGATGTGATCTCAGTAACTAGATTGACGTACCACTTTGCTCGTCCTTCGTCGTATATGCGACTTATCTTCGTCTCTTGAGTATTGATAACCGGAGAGGAAAAGAGAAAAGGACTATAGAAATAATTATTTTCGGGAATATTATTCTGATTTTCTTAATCATCTGAGCATGAAAAAATTGACAGATTCAACAAAAAAATTTCACCCCTTCGTGTTCTTATTCTGTTAAGGCATTGACTCTATGATTCTGAAATAGGAATAAGGAAGAAATGACAGGAACCAAGAGCCACTTCTATGGAACTAGGATTTGGAGATATAAATAGATAGAGAGAGAAGCACTGATTCTAGAATCCGGAGAACAATAGAAATCCGCCGTTGCCCTGCAATTCCGTCAGATCTCATGGTTAAATGAGAGAGAGGGGATCAGATGAGGGCTAACCTGAACTTGAACGAAGTTTTCGAAGCTAAGTAGCACCGGCGATCGGTCGGAATCGGACAGTCTCCACGGTCCAGTGTTTGACTGAGGGAGAGGAGAAGAAGTCGAAGGAGGATGGCCGAGTTTATCGGCAAAAAGGTGTTTTCTTCCCTTCCCGAGTTCCAGACTCCGAACTTAGGGTGTCAATCGGTCGGGCTCGGTCGGTCTCGGTCAGGTCTAGCCGGGCCTCACCAATTTTATAGACTGCATCGTGTCTGACCGTTTAGGCATTTAGGTTTGCCTTGGACAGGCATGATACAGTTTCATTTCAGTCAATCGGTCAGTGTCCAGTATCGGGGCAGCCTTATTCGGGCTAAACGGGAGTAAACCGGGTCTAAAACAGGCTAATGAGCCATTTAAATCTAAATGTGTTGGTGAAAAATCCAACACCTACACACATGGGCACAGCACACGTGGTGGAGGTAACGCGGGCGTACCAGGGCCTTTGACGCAGGCCCAAACGAAACTGGAAACGGCCTGAATTAGCTTTCAACCAAGACGAAACAACCCATTCTAACTTCAGACCAGGACAAAACGGCCTGTTCTCGATGACTAAACGGCCTATTCTAACTTCCAGCCAGGCCGAAACGGCCTATTTTGACTGGCGAAACTGTCTGTTCTAAGAGGTCGAAAACAGCCTGTTCTAACTTCTAACCAGGACGAGAAGGGGATCCTTCCAATGCCTGAGTAGCTCTAAGGTCTTTTGGGTAAAAGCAAATCGCGATGGACAAAGCAAAGGAAGAAGATCGAAGATCCAATTGCTTACTTGTAGTCAATATCCGATTGGAGTCATTACAACTTGCGAGATCCGACTTTGACGAGATTTACAACTTGACGTTTACAGTACAACTGTTCTACGACCACATCGCATAATCTCACAAAAACGAATCTGATGAAGCTTTACAACTCTGTCATCCATGGATTGATGGAGCTTGCAACTTGATGTTAATGGTCGCCTTCTGAAACACGGGCTGAAAGACAAGATCGCTAGAGTTGTTCTCCAAGCATCCCCCAAAAACGGTTTTGTTGAAGCTTCCACAACTCTGCCAGGCATGGACTAATGAAGTTTGCAATTCGACGATGATGGTTGTCTTCTGAAACACGGACCAAAAGACATGGTTGTTGGAGTTATTCTCCAAGCAAGACCTACATGAATGCCCCTTGAAACACAAGCCAATGAGGCATTGGCGGCTGAAACCCAACTCCAGCAAAAATTACAGAGCATGATGCAAGATTACATCCTGAAAGATAAAAAAGATAAAGATAAAATAAAGATAAAGACTTGTGTTTTGTTGATCCGTTGGATGTCCTCTTCCCTTTGCTTGGCTTTGTCTTATATAAAAAATATTCACTTGGTAACTCCCATAACCACCACTTCCCCCTGCTTCCTTGTATTGGGGCCACTTTCACTCCAAAGTGCTAATCTCTTGTGCCATGTGGCCATGTGGGGTTTGTAACCTCCCACCATCTATAGTCATGGAGGGTCCCACCTTTCCACTTGGTTATTCAAATTTAAAAGGGTAACTCTTTGATGGCAGCGTGCAATGCACAGCCTTATGGCACATATACCCAAATCCCAATTTGTGAAATTAGGGTGGAAACAAAATGGTCTCTAAATAGTGTAGGCTTACTAATTGACATGCAACCAAAATTTTAAGTTCAAACCATCACGCCGTTGGGCAGTCAATGTACACCTCAACTCAATATCAAATAAAGCTTACCCCAACTGAAATGGCAGCACAACACCGAATAGAAGCACATCTAACAAAGTGAGTAGAGGAAAAAATAATAGCAGCACAACACCGAATAGAGACACATTTAACAAAGTAAGTAGAGGGGAATAAAAAAATAGCAACACAACACCGAATAGAAGCACATCTAACAAAGTAAGATAAAAAAACTAAAACTAAGTCTCATCTCACTTATGTTAAGTGTATTTAACCAATAAATGTCAAAGACCAACAAAGAAACAAACAAAAAAAAGGAAATTTAGAGGGAAGGGGAGGGGAAATCTATAAGTTAAAGGGTCGGGTTAGGTAGGGCCTGGAATTGGTCGGTCCGGTTGGGCACCCGACGGGCTAGGACCCCACACCGGGACTGCCCGATTACTCGTGTCGAGCTTAAGCCCGGTACATTTAGTAATAGGGCCGGGCCAGGCTTTAACCGGGTGGGCTCGGTCCCAACCAAGGCTTTACTCCACATTATCGACAGTTCGGCACTGGTATCCGTAGTTGTCGAAAGACGGTACTGATATCCATCGGTCGTATCGGGTCTGATCTAACCGTTTTACCCCTCAAATTTAAGGGTCCCAATTGGTTTGGTCTGTTCTATTCGTCCCGTTCCTTAACGGTTCTAGACCTAACAGGGTAATACCAGAATCAGACCAATGTTAATCGGTTCCAAACCTGGGATCTAGGACCATTAAATATGGGGTTAAATACGCATACCCCCCTAAAATGCACCCAATATTCCTCATGCCCCCCTAAGGTTCTAACATGTCCACACGCACCCACTGAAAATTCCATGTACCGCATACCCCTACTTTTCCACCTAAAGTCATTTAATTCCAAACCAGGCATTAAATGCTAAAAATGACCAAACTACCCTTTCTTCTATCTTTTCTAAAATTTGAAAAGAACTAATTGCCCTGACCTATTTGCTAAAATTTGAAAAGATCAAAATGCCCTCATGTTCCCCAAATCATCATCTTCTTTTACAGTGTAGATAACAAATACTACCACCACCACCACCGCCACCCACCATTAACATCATCACCACTATGAAGCCCCACCTCCAGCACCACCTCCAACTCCTCCACCTTTACCAATTCCACCATCGAGTCCCCCTCCCTTACCTATTCCTCCACCACCACCAGCTGACAACCCTCTCTTGTTTCTGAAAACAGTAAAGATCAAACCAGGAGAAGGCGATAACCAGAAAGAACATGGAAAGTAGAGTAGCACCTGTGAGCTCTCTGCAACCTCTCAACTTGACATCAACTAGATTTTTACAGGAGATGACCATGGAAACAAGCTCCTTATCTGGTAACATTTTGTTATAGGACAAGTCCAATTTACGGACCTAAGGCTTTAACCCAAAGTGGTGAGCAACCCAGGTTCTTTCTCGATCACGTCGCAGTTAATAAGGGCCAATTCTTCAAGCCCGGAATTGACAGCGTTGCCTAGGGTCTTGAGTCCTTCACCTGTGACGAGGCGGCAACTTTGGAGATGAAGGCTAATTAGTTGCCTGACATTCTCTACAGCAGTAGAGAGTTGATTATTGTCGAGGTCAAGAGGTAGATGATAGTCGAGCCTCCGCAGAGTAGACCTGCCACAGCTGATGAAGCACAGGAGACCATCACGGTTTCCCCCATCATACAAGAGGAGAGAGTGGAGCGAGTCACAGTGTTGGGCTAATCGCAGTAAGACACCATCTGCAATAGCCCAAATGGGATCCGCAAGGAGCAATATCAACAGTAATGGCGATGGCAACAACTCCAACCCTTCATTCCTTGGTGGGTTCGGAGTCCTCAGCTCTTCAATTAGCGATCTGATGCATTCTCATTCGATATCGAACGTCGCAACCACCGGAGGGAATTTAAGCTCATTAGCAGAAGCAACCAATAACCAATTGGATCATTTGATGATAGCACAACAAGGTGGGGCTAAATTGAAGATCCATGGGATTTCAGGAGCAAATGCAAACCATGTAGAGCATAACCTGATTAGAGATTTTTTGGGGGTAGGAGGTGGAGACGTCGGTCGACCATTTCTACAGTAGGAATTGGTGAGGTTTCCTTCTTCCATGGGGGACCTTAGCCACCACTATAGTAGCAATGGCAACCATTGATTATTGAAATCCATGTTCTTTTCGATCTGTACTATTTTCGAAAACAAGAGAGGGTTCTTGGCTAGTGGTGATGGAGGGATAGGCAAGGGAGGGGGGCTCGGTGGTGGAATTAGTAGAGGTGGAGGATTTGGAGGTGGTGCTGGAGGTGAGGCTTCACGGTGGTGATAGTGTTAATGGTGGGTGGTGGTAGTATTGGGTATCTGCATTGTAAAAGAAGATGATTTGGGCAAGATGAGGACATTTGGTCTTTTTAAATTTTAGCAAATAGGTCAGGGCAATTAGGTCTTTTCATATTTTAGAAAAGATAGAAGAGAAGAATTCCCAGGAAAAAAAAAAAAGGAAAACTCGGTGGAGTTACTTAGCTCTGTGTACCATGTTAAGGTTGTAATATTCTACAGTATCTTTGATTTCTCCAATTAGAGTATATAAAGAGATTACATAGAGTGAGAGAGTTCACTGGATTCACAAGGAAAGATTGCATGAGATATTGGATTAGTTTATGGATAGTCTATGGATTCTGAATATTTCTGATAATACTTGGTAGAGATCCATATCACATGTGACAATATTCAATTGCACATGTAAAAAATATGAGGGGAGAATATACACTCAATACTCATATGATTCATTAGCACTTTTTGTTGGACAAGTGTGTGTCCATCAAACCCGGTCCACCTTTGTATTGAACATTTATACATTTTAGTTTGATATTGTCACATGAGAAATAAACTTTTTGAGCATTAAGTGTCTGTAAGTTTTACTTAAAATGGTAGTCACGACTAGGGTTTGGGTTGGGCACCCTTATCATATGATCGTCGCATTGGGTATGCCTAGACATGCGATGTCAGTGTACGAATGCGAGTGCTCACATGTTTGATGTGTGCATTGGCGAAGAATCTACTTTGTCGATTCCCTCATGTATTACTGTCAGATGTAGGAAGGGATAGACATGTGTCACCGACACCCTATACCTGAGGGAACCCTGTCACTGCAAAGTGTGATCGCATTCTTTGGTTCATCAATGACTGAGACTCAAGTGAATCAAAGCCGGTGTTCTGAGAATGCGTGAACACTTTGTGAGTGAAGGAGTTATCCAACACGGTCACCATTGCCCGATTGGGGAACACCAAGATAGAGACTGTCTGTGCATGGTCGAATCGAAATCTGGATCCAGTGCCGTTTTGGAAATGGTTTTGCAAAAATCTATTTTACATAAAATGATACGTTATTTATAGTTATTTGAACAAAGTGTTTTATCGAGTTTTGCGGGACCCGATCAGATGCACAGACACTCGTATATGGACATGTACTATGGATTGGGGTTTGGCAGTACATGTGTACATGCCCTAGATTCCATAATGATGGTGTTGATTAGTGGGGGGGTTGTATATGATAAATAGTTATCATATAGGGAGTTATTTGGAATTTACTATTTTAATTAGTACTTATTTAATTAATGGATATGGTGCTATTTGTAATTATCCATTAAATATTAAATAAAGTAATTAATTAATAACTTCCCTATTAGATTCTGCTTCTTCACCAAGCAAAGGACTCTGAGATAAACAGATAAAGCCAATCTGAGATAAACAGATAAATCCTATCTAAGATAAACAGATAGAGGCTATCTGAGATAAACAGATAGAGCAAATCAGGAGAGAGAGTGTTAGACTCTCACAAGGATTCTTCCCATCAAGGTTTTGGAAACCCTCTATAAATAGAAGCCAAAACGAAGGAGGGGAGGCAGGCTTCCACGATTTTCACAGCCACCCCCTCCCACGATTTTGGCTCTCCTTCTCTCTCTCTTGTGATTTCTTCTTCTTGCTCTCTAGTATTGAGAGCTAGGGTTTTAGAAACCCAGATCTGGTTGGAGAAATAATCGGATTGGCTTGGAGAACCTTGGTAGCACCATTGGAGGTTCAGATCTGTTTGCTTGGAGTGCTTCTTGGAGGAAGAACCACTATCTATTGGAGGAACAACACTTGAGGCTCACCAGGTTAGCAGTTCTTGATTAATTCCTTTAGTTTTGATTATTTATATTTATGGGATGCGAAAGAAACTCGAATCGATTTATTTTCGCTGCGCATTCGAGTTAGGGATGGATCCCCCTTGCCATGTGATGGACTAGGGATGAGTTTCTTCGTCCCTACTGTGATAATAAATTTTATGGGACACATGAGGGAAGGAGAAATCCTAACAGGGATGCACCAGGGTTCCCATGGGCGACCATGGGAAACCCTAAAATTTAAATGGGGCATCCATGGGACACCATGGGCTAACCCAGGGCGTGCAAAACCCTAAGGATAAATATCTTGTCTCCCTATGGAACCATGGAAAACCCTAAAATTTAAATGGGGCATCCATGGGACACCATGGGCTAACCCAGGGCGTGCAAAACCCTAAGGATAAATATCTTGTCTCCCTATGGAACCATGGTTTGATCCCTGGACCGTTGTTTGACCAACACTTTTCTTTTTGAGTCTTCACTTTTGTTTGATCTATTAGGAATTGCTTTTGGTTTATTTGTTCTTGTTATGGGCTTATTAAGTTTTCTTGCAATGAGAAAGCAAAAGGTGGTGTTGTTGAAACATGAAAGAGGAAGATGAGCGGCTGTAGGGTTTGGTGCAATTCCACTTAGCTCTCTTTTTTCTTAGAACTTCATATTTTTTAATTATTTCCTGGAGTAAATAGTACCCTTTGGTTCCAAGCAAATCATCAATAAACCACCGAAGGTAGATTTTTGGGTTTTGTTTGGGGGTATCTTTCCTACCATCTCTCTTCTCTCTCTCTGTGAATAATTCACTTCCCCTTTGGATTCATAAATATCCTCTGGGTTTTATTATTTTCTAAAATACCCTTTAAGAGTCCATTTCCTTGGCTGCCAGTCTTGTAGCAGGAATGCTATAGTAAAATTTTTTTTCCCTCTCAGATGTACTCAAATTATTACTTACCCCCAAAATTCAATAAATTAAATAAAAAGAAGACAATCTTAGGTGAACTAGTGCTAATTGATCTCAATTATCTAATTGAGGTATATCGAATGTTAGTATCCTTTGTGCCTATTTCGATCTCTTACATCCTTTGAAATGACTCCCTTACCCCTCAAAAGGAAGAATCGAGAGATAAATTCATAGGGGCCCAGAGCACTAGCATACTGTATATCGCTACTGAGGCCCTTGTTTGGGATTATTATCCTCTCCAATTCCTAAAGTGTCGCAATGCTAGGTGGAGATGTCTGGCAGCTGCTGCATCCAACGGTTTGAAGTCATTGATATAGACCGTTGAAGTGGATAATTTTCCCCTCAGTACTTTCGTACTTGTTTTTTCATTCGATTTCTAATTCTGTGAAACCATAAACTATAAAACCGTAAAACGAATAAACTTTCCTACTTTGATTCGACTTCTAATTCAGTAATTGGAAAACCCTAAAACTTTCATAAACTTTCATAAACTTTCCTACTTTGATTCGACTTCTAATTCAGTAATTATAAAACCCTAAAACGAATAAACTTTCCTACTTTGATTCGACTTCTAATTCGGTAAAACTATAAAACCATAAAACGAATAGACGAAAGGTGTTTTTCGTTTACGAGTTTTGCAGTTGAAGGAACAAGAAGGGGTTTGCGAAGGAGTGAGATTGCTGTACGCAGCGAAGGGGAGTGTTGCAGGTGTGAACAGAGGCGGAGGAAGGGGAGGGGTTTTCTTGTTGGTGATTCGGATGGCTTCTTGGTCTCTTCAGATTGCCACAGAAACAGAGAAAGATGGAAAACAAAAACCAGATGAATATCAGTATGTGTTTGAAGACCAGAATGAGTTCGTGAAAGCGTCTGTGATAGAGGGCGAAAACTTGGAAGATGAATCGACTGAAGAGAAGCTTCAGAAGATGGAGATATCAGTGTTACAGAAGCTTCAGGATGAGAGAAAAACTCTGCCCATCTATTCATATCGAGAAGAGCTACTCCAGGCTGTCCATGATCATCAGGTTCTTATAATTGATGGTGAGACTGGATGTCGGAAGACGACTCAGATACCCCCAATATCTTCATGAAGCTGGCTACACAAAACATGGGAAGATAGGATGTACTCTGCCACGCCGTGTTGCAGCTATGAGTTTTGCTAGACGAGTTTCTGAGGAGATGGGAGTGAAGCTTGGTCATGAGGTTGGATACTCTGTTCGTTTTGAAGATTGTACCTCTGATCATACAGTTGTCAAGTATATGACTGATGGAATGCTGCTGAGAGAATTACTTGGCGAACCTGATTTGGCAAGCTATAGTGTGGTGATGGTAGATGAGGCTCATGAAAGAACGGTCTCAACAGATATTTTATTTGGTTTAGTTAAAGATATATCTCGGTCTCGAAGTGATCTTAAGTTGCTGATTTCAAGTGCAACTCTTGATGCTGAGAAATTCAGTGATTACTTTGATTCAGCTCCTATATTCAAAATACCAAGAAGACAATTCCCAGTCGAGATATACTACACAAAAGCACCTAAAGCTGACTACCTGGATGCTGCTCTTGTCACTGTTCTTCAAATTCATGCGACTCAACCACAAGGTGATATTCTGGTGTTCTTCACAGGGAAAGAGGAAATTGAAACAGCAGAAGAGATTCTGAAACACCGGACCAGAGGCTTAGGAACAAAAGTTGCTGAACTCATTATCCGCCCAATATATGCTAACCTGTCAACTGAGTTGCAAGGTAAAATCTTTGAACCCACTCCCAAATATGCTCGTAAGGTTTGTCTTGGCGACTAACATAGCAGACACCTCACTAATAACTGATGATATTAAATATGTTATTGATCCTGGATTTTGTAAGATGAAAGTTTATAACCCAAGAACTGGCATGGAATCACTATTAGTCATTCCCATCTCTAAAGCATCAGCAATGCAAAGGGCTAGTCGATCTGGAAGAACAGGTCCAGGGAAGTGCTTTCGTTTGTACACTGCCTACTGTTATCATCATGATTTGCAAAATAATACGTTGCCGGAGATACTAAGAACTAACCTTGCAAGCGTTGTTCTTACTCTGAAGAGCTTGGGTATCGATGATTTGTTCAATTTTGATTTCATGGACCCTCCTCTGCCTGATTCACTACTCAAAGCCCTAGAGCAGCTTTCTGCACTTAATGCACTGAATAACCAAGGGAAGCTCACGAAAGTGGGGAGAAGGATGGCAATGTTTCCTCTTGATCCAATGTTATAAAAAATGGTAGTTGCTTCAGAACACTACAAGTGTTCTAGAGAGATTATCACTATTGCCGCAATGCTATCACTTGACAATTCGATCTTTTACCGCCCAAAGGACAAGAAAGTCCATGCTGACAATGCAAGGATGAATTTTCTCACTGGGAATGTTGATGATCATATTGCATTGCTCAAGGTTTACAGTTCTTGGAAAGAAAGTAATTTCTCAACTCAGTAGTGCTATGAAAACTATATTCAGGTCAGGAGTATGAAACGTGCTAGAGATATAAGGGAGCAGTTGGAGGGTCTATTGGAGAAGGTTGAGATTGAACTAACATACAATCCCAATGATTTAGAATCCATAAAAAAGGCCATAACTTCAGGTTTTTTCCACCATTCTGCCAGGCTGCAAAAGAATGGATCCTATCGCACAGTCAGAAATCCACAGACTCTTTATATACATCCAAGTTCTGGTCTTGCACAGGTGCTCCCTAGGTGGGTCATTTATCATGAGCTTGTACTTACAACAACAAAGCATTACATGAGACAGGTTACTGAATTAAAACCCGAGTGGTTGTTGGAAATTGCACCTCACTATTACGAGCTGAAGGATGTGGAAGATCTTGAATAGACCGCGAAGCAGGGGTAAGGCTGGGTACGCCTTTTTTTTATTTTTTTAAATGCCTGTGAGACTTTGTAGAGCTTTAGTTTTGAGATGTTCACAGCTAGATTAGTTTAGTTCGTTTCATTGACGGTTCTTCAAGTAATGTTTCTCTCTAAATTTTACTCAGTTTTGAATATTCTATCTTTGATGATCTAATTACTTTAAATATATCAGATGAAATGATTTGTAATTGTTGCAAAAAGTTTTGAAGAGAACTAGGTCAGGAGTATGGAACCAGTTGGGCCATTTGTGTAAGTAGATCTTTCCTGGAGTGGGAAGAGCTATAATTCCAATATCCATCCAAACTCCAACTATAATTGTACTGGATGTAGTAGAGCCAAGAATGTAATGTAAACATGTTTCTGCCCTTATATGCATTTTTGACTCTGTCATGCACTTTGAAGTAGTGTGTGTTCTATCTTTTAACTTCTTTTTGAGACATTTGAAGAAGCTTCACCATTAAAAGGTACATGTTCAGATACTAAAAACTTGGGGAATTCAGATATTTTCAAACTCTCTATGTGAACAGTTTGAAGGAGGGGCATGCATGGCTGGCCATAGGGGACAACTTTTGTCTGATTTGATGAAATTGAACTACGTGGACTTCTTTGAAATTTTTATAATTGATTTCCAGTCCACACAGCCGGGTAGTTTGGTGTAGGGCATATGGATAAACATTCTTATCAATTTCAGAAACATAGAGGTAGGTCACTCTTAATCATAACCTGATGTGCTTGAATGGATGCAGAAACGTATAAACTTTGGTTATTCAGTTCTGTTTTCTTCTTTTAATTCTGAATTCTCAATGCATACAATTATGTTAGGAAACAATAAGGATTTTAGGAAGGTAAGGCCTTCAAAATTTAGTGACTGAAATATCAATGTATTTACCCAAAAAAAAAAATTATCAATGTAGGACCTATGAAGTTTCTCTTTTGAATTCTAAATTTAATAAAATTTAGGAAATTGAGATTTCAAGGAGAAAATTTTTGGAATCAAATTATTTTCATAGCAGTATTAAATTCAATTACATTCTTGATTAAATATGTGGGTTTAAGAAAAGCTAAAATATAAGATAAATGTCTTGAGATTATTTAAATTCTCAGTGTGTTTAAAGATTGTTTAATGTTTCCTTTTGTTGGGTAATTTTTGGATTACATGATAGTGATAGATGATCGAGGGATCCTATCTTCTCTATTGTGCATGAATGCTCTCTCTAGGCTTGCAACAGGGTCGGGTTGGGACCAGGCTTCTTAAAGCCGCAATTCTGAGTCCTCTTAGATAGACCCAGGCCCGGTCCTGGCTCAGGACCTCAAAAATCCAACCTTGTGCCTTGATTGGCCCTGACCATGTGGAGAGGGAAGGGATATAAAGGGGCTTGGCCAGTCCAGGGAGAAGAAGAAGAAGATAGGGCTGGAACGGGCGCAGCCCAAGGCCTCAACCCTGGCTTGATCCAGCCCTGGCCCACCCTTAGGGCTACGGTATCTCATTCCTACTTCCAAGAATGACTGAAAGCCTGTTGCTGTAAGAAGATTGACAGGAAGGGGATGCTGGTGTTAATCTTTAGGATCTCCTGTTTGTAGATGCTAAATGTAATTTTTTGTTTTTGTTGGAGGGGAAATGTAAAAAAAACAAAGTCTTGAATTCAATTTTTTTCTTAATGGCTGGAAAATGGGAATTGCATTGGCTAGGATAGTTTGCTAATTGGTTTCATGATCAGATGGTGTACCTTGTACTACCTGCCAATTGGCTTCCTAACCTCTAGATCAAGGTTTCAAAAAATTTGAATTGGGTCGGCCAAATTGATCGATTCGGGTTGAAATCGGCTGAGGTCGATCCTGATTCCGATCCAGTTCAACTGGACCTTCATTCGGATCATGATTTTGAGATTTGAGTCCTTGTTCTTGAGGTTACCCCTTTAGATCGCGGAAGTCAACGATTTTAAACTTGAAATTGGGGGTCAAATCGGTCCCAAAAACCCTTGAACCGATATTCACATTTTAAACCAAGCAATCTGATCTCAAAAACCCTAGAATTGCTTTTCAAAATGGCTGGAATCAGGATTGGTCAAGGCCGATTTCGATATGAATCTGCTGATTCAACCGATACAATTCTGATTTTTAAAAACAGTGGTGAAAAATTGCGACCAACCAGATGATGATAACCATTTGGTCATCAAAAAAGATTGTGGGTTCAATGCATAAGTGGGACCCATTAAATGATGGTGGATCCAAACATTTGAGCAGGTGCTTCACCATGCCGAAAGTTGATTGGATGATCGTGACCGTTGGATAAGGTACAACCTTATTGTCATGATAGTTACGGAGAAACAAGACAAGATGGTTTACTTGGTTTCCCAAGTGTGGTTTAGTGGGCCCAAGTGTTGGGCTTTGGTAGACTCAATTCATGAAGACATGAATATTTCACTCTGATACATAATCTACTTCATTAAAAATCCAATTTGGCTTGGAAATTTGAATGAGAGCATGCCATAAGCATGGTTTTGTTACTGAAGAAAAAAAATGCATAGGCATGGTTTCTAGATGCAAAGGTTATGATCACTGTTTTAAAAATGGGGATCGGACCAGCCGATGCCGATTCTGGCTGATCAGACTCGGCCTATATTCCCTTCTAAAAACTACTAATAGGGCATGTTTTGACGACGGATTCTGATTGATTTTTTCACCGATATTAGTATCGATTTGGAACCCGATTCCGGGTTTTAAAACTTTGGTTAGTTATAGAGATATAAGACCCACTTCTAAACATGGTTTCTAGATACAAAGGCAGTACCATTGAGACCCACTTGCATATAAAACCAGGGATTAGATATAGTTACTATAAACTTAGGACCGAGTTTCCCTCCAAGGGGTTTGTGAACCCTAAGATGGTGGCCGGTGACTCGTCCTCTATGGGTGGTGGAAAGCTTTTTCCATAAAATTATTAACTTCCAATGTGACTCCACATCCCAAACAGATGGGCTATGATAGGCCCAGAAAAAAAAAAAAAAAAAAACATATAAAGGGGGATTGGGAAAGGTTTTTTGTTTGATACTTCCATTTCTCGAAAAAGATCCTATGCATCCGGGCAGCCGGGCTGCATGTGTAGTGCCAGGCTCAAGGTGGCATGCTTTGACCGCCTTACCCCTGCCCAGATAAGGTGCTTGGGCAAAAGTAAGACGATCAAAACACACTGTCTTGAGTCTGGCGCTGCACATGCAGCCCGGCTGTCTGGATGCACAGCAGCCAGGTTCGTGCTTAAGTGGAAATGCCTTTTCTATAGACTCTGCTGCAAACTTCATCACCCAAGCCCCTTAAGTTTCAGTGAAAATTTTGGAAATGAAAATGAGAGAGAGAGAGAGAGAGAAGGGACAAATCACAAAGAGATAAGGGAAGGAGTAAGCAGAAAAAACAAGGTTCAATTAACAGTTCCACTTCCTCTCCACATTCTCTCTCTCTCTCTCTCTGAATGTCCTCAAAAATCTTGGGCGTGACAAAACTAAGTGGGGTGCATTATCATGATGATCCCACCCATTGATGATACTTCCACATCATCATACCCTTTCCATTTTACCTCTCTTTCCCATATGCTGTAATTCCACATCATCATCATCATCATCATCTTCTTCTTCTGTCATCCATGATCTCATACCCATTTCTCTCCTTTAAGTTCCTCACGTAAACATGGCTTATGGGCTATGGCTAGCAAACCTAACTTCACCTTCTCCGGCTACGTCCGGCTAGTGGTAAACGTTTGAAACACAATACTACCAGTCGACGGAAATTCATCAACCGCAAAACTTCCACAACTCAAACCAACTGTCTCAAGAGCATTCTTCACACGTTTCCACACTTGTTGTCCCACACATGAGGTTGTCGACACCGACACAGTAGCCGGCCGGAACACTTGTACCACCTTCTTCAACATTTCTCCCATCTCTCGATCATCTTCAATGGACCCCACACACTCAAAACTTGCATAGCTATACCCATCTTCTGGTGTTACATGAATCGTAGAATATCGACTCCCATCCATTCCATTCATGGAATACCCACATGGGTCGAACGCAAAATCACAGAGGAGTGCATTGGGATTGATTTCTCCAATACCTGTTAACCCAGTCATCTCCTTTCCGGCAACATCGCCGGAGTTACTATCCCCAACTCGCCGGTAAAATTTCCGGCCAAGAACAGGATCAAGCTCAGTCATGCAAACCTCAATGGTGAACACATCTAGGTTTTGTTCAAGAACTATATGATGCTCATCACTAGCCGAGAAGACATGCCAAGAGCTCTGTGATGGCATTCTTGAAGGCATAACACAAGCTTTTCTAAAACAAAGATAATTGGGTAAACTCTGTTCTAAATACAGAGCTTCATCTCTGAAACTGGTGTGGGGAAAAGGTTGAGATTTAGGGAAAATAAAATTACCTCTAGTGTATCTGCAACTACAAACTCTGAGACCCATAAGATGAGCATGAGACAATAGTGGAGGGATTGATTTGAGAAGTTGGGTAGTCCCACATGTCTTGATTATGATCTTTGTGGGGTATACAAATAAGCTTGATTCTGATAATACGTAAGCATCGAAGTAATGGTTTCCAACTGCAGAGACCACAGTGCATTGCACAGCAGCAAGAACCTCTTCAATTGAATCGAAATGGAGTTGCCGGAGTCCGATACCGATGTTGGGATCATCACCGAAGAATTGGAGTTCTAGGCGTTTTTCAAAACCTTCGAACCCAGAAAGAGCCATAAGAGCCATGGATGATTGAGATAGATCACAAGAGGATGAAACAAGTTAGTTGAGTATAAGTAGTTTAGAGGTATTGGAAGAGAAAATAGAGAGGAAGTAGAGACTCTGGAACTACAAGTGGGAAGGTGAAGAGAAAGGGTGAATGGGATTTATAAGGGGAGAGCAGAGAGTGAGAGGAGATGGAAGTGAGGAAGGGGGGTGGACAGAGGGCATGCGTGTGAGGCAACCAAGAATAATGATTGCAGGCATAATGAGTTAGATGATGATTATATTTGTGAGATCTTCAAGAGACAGGAACGATGAACGGAAATTCATCCCACGCGCATTCTAGTGGAACTCCTCCAATTTTTTTTTTTTTGAATTCAAATATTATCACAAAATATTTACCCATATTTCTACACTATGTCTCTGTCTTTTCACTCTATTCCATGGCAGGTAGGAATGGAGGATTGCAACTGGGTCGGGTTTGGCCTGGTTTTTTTAAATCCTCAGTCCAATCTTAAGTCCCCTTAATTGGACTTAGGCTCGCCCCAACCCTAAGTCAAGGTCAGAAAAATTTAAGCTTCATCCGCTTTCAAGGTCGGGTCGGACTAATTTTGATTGACCCTGAACATGGAGAGAGGGAAGGGAAATGCAGGGGTTGGATTAGGTTGGGGGAGAAGCAGAAGAAATCAAAGAAAAAAGAAAGAACATGATGAAGAAGAAGAAGACAAGGTCGGGCCAGGCTCAGCCCGAGGCCTCAATCCTGTCCCGGTCCAACCCTAATTCAAGGCCAAAAATTTCCAGACTTAACCTGCCGTCAAGGCCAAGGTATCTCAACCTAGGTCCTGATCGGGGTTAGGGCTTGGGCCATTAGGGCTAAACTTGCACCCCTAATGGCAGGTTTTCGTGCATGGTATCGGTCTGATAGAATTGAGTTCCTCTGCACACATGTTTACATGTGCAGACGGTTCAGGTGCCAACACCAACTATTGCTATTTTAAGGGTAAGGAGAGGTATTTATAGAAGTAAAATGGACACATGTTGGCACCTGACCCATATGTACATGTGCTGGTGAATGTATGTGTAGAAGAACTGAACTTGCTTTGGTGTAGGTTACCATACGCGTAAATACTAATATGAATCAGCCTTATCAGGTCGGATTAGACTATTTTGCTCCTCAAAATATTGATATAGATTTTTTGGATCATTTTCCCTCTCCTGCTCCAGCATCACCAATATGATATCAGTCAAGTATCAATATTGGCTACATATAGATCCCTTACCTTAAACAAAATTACATGTACATGGGATGCAAGGATTAAAGACCAAGCATTGCGATCCCAATCAGTCTCGATTTCAAACCGAATCGAAATCAGCGAGGATCGATAAAGAATTGGTCAAAATTGATCCTAATAAACCCTAATCCAAGTTTCTATATAGGGAATACGGATTGACAGATCCAAATAAGTCAGCATTGGGTTCGGCCTCGATCGATTCCTATTCGAATTGGCCTGTCCTGCTGATCCCGATTATAAAAATGGTTCATGCTTATGAGTAGGGATGCAAATGGATATCTGAAAATCCAAATCCAATCTGCATCCATATCCGTTTAGGGACATCCGTATTCATTTAGAGATCTGGGGAAAAATATCTGAACACTCAGATAAAAATCCATTTGGAAAAAAAATCCGAATACTTAATAATAAAAAATTAAGTAAATAATGATCTTGAGGGTTTTTGAAGATTCAACCGGTTCTAGAATATGAGGAAAAGAGAATCATGATCTAAGAGATATGGATTGAGAGTGAATTGTATCCGCCAGGGGGAGGAAGGTCCGGGTTACATAAGGTAGAGATGTAAACGAATGGTCGAAAATCCAAATTTGATCCGTATCCAAATCCGTTTAGAGGTATCCTTATTCGGCCAGGGAATATCCAGATCCGTATCCGTATCCAAGCCGAATTCAATCCGTTTACATCCCTACTTGTGAGCTTATCTTGAAAAACAATTTATTAGGATAATATGAGAGGTTACTTAAAAAAACACAAAAAGAGGAATAGCAATTCATTACTGGACGTAACAACTTCCATATAGACGTGCCTTGTAATGAAGCAGGGCTATGGTGTACTAATTATAGTTGTAGTAATAATAAGGGGATGGATTTGTTAGGTTAAGTACATGACAAGCTAATTGCCTAATTTATTTAACCAATGCCAAGAATCCTCCACTTGGCAGCTCAAATGGGGTCCAAAGAGTTTCGATTTTCCATGTCAGCCGCTTTAAGATAAATTAAATTAATTTGTAACCATTACCAAGATGCCACATGGTAAATTAAAGAAAGTATTCCTTCCAAGGCTTATGTGATGAGTCCAGATCCTCTCCACAGATGTGGACAAAAAAAATTGTCTTCATATAGATTCTAATACTACCACTTGTCCTAACAAACACCAATCCAAATCTTCTACGGTGTGCCTGCCCGTAGTGGCCTGAGCGGCACACAAACAGGGCGTGGCGCAATGATCGCTTTACCCCTGTCTGAGCGCCTTGCCCAAGTGGGTGTAAGGCAGTCATTGCACCTCGCCTTATTTGTGCGCCGCTCAGGCCGCTACGAATAACGCGTTGTAGAGGATCACAATCCAACAAACACGGCGATAAAACTTCAATCAATTATCTATAAAAAAGAAAGAAAAGGAGAAAACAGAGAAAAGTCCTCTATCTATCGTAAAGATAGGGTAAAGATAAGTGGGCACAAGAAAACATATGTGAAGAGTAACTACTTTCCATGTACAAGGAGAGGATTAAGACTCTGTACAAGGAGAAGATTAAGACTCTGTAATTTAAAACGTTGAGACTTCAGTTATTTTTATTATAAACATAGTTTATTCCTCCATAGAGTAAATTAGGCTCCAAGGAATTCTAAGGCACCCTCTTTTAGAAGCAGTTGTTGTCTTAGATGATGTTTAAACGTCTATGTAATTCTTTCAGTTCTGTTTCGTTTTTTTTTATTTTTTATTCTACGGGATCTGAATGTTGTTGCAGATACCTTGGCCAGGAGGGCTCTGTCTATCGTGTGTATGACAAATTGGCCCATTTTCATTCCTTCGCTCCAAGATTTGTTTGGAGTTATCAAAGCCCTCACATGATTATCGGTAAAACTTCGTATTACCAAAAAAAAAAAAAGTTTATGCCTCCATGGTAGACCATGTAGTTGACGGAGTGAGAAATCTTATACACGACACTAATAATGGTAATTAATTTTGAGTTTTCATTTGAATCTCTACACAGACCTTAAGCCATATGTAATAACTGAAATTACAAAAAAAAATAAAAAATTCTTTTTTTTTTTTTGTAACCAAATTTGAAAATCCACTATCTCAATCTCAGTCCACATATATCCCCATTATCTTGATTATATGCTATAAATGACAAGCTCTTATTTCTTTTCTCTAGGGTGGGGCATAGCTCTAATTATTGGGGCTTCTAGGAGCTCTTCCCATTCCCTTATATAAATATTTCTCAAGCAATAGTGGAGGGGAAAACAACCCTAGAAACATTGAAGAGGATAAAAAAAACTTCTACCCAAAAAAAAACTATATTAGGACTTTGAAATTTTTAATGAGAAAAAGAACGTTGCGTTTCCTACGCCTTCTCTCATGAGGCAGTGAAATGATCATTCTGTCCCTCTTAGTGGATGTTTGTGCATGTAGCTTGACAGCAAATTATTCCTCCCTAAATTTCACTTACAACATGTTATAATAAGAAATAAGTTTTATGATTTCAAGGATTGGTTATCTGTGCCATGGGTTAAATATCCCATTTTAATGCGTGCAGGATCCCAGATTCCAGGAGTAAGACTGGGAGGTTGGTCGTACTTTTTTTTGTTGGATGGAAGATTTTTGTGTTTTGCTGCAAGGAAAATGGAATCATCGACTGCGTGGGAATCTGAATTGTACAGTATCAGGACAGGTTTAGACCACGAAGGACGTTTAGGCTTGCAGATAAAAAAGATCTGGTGTACTAATGAATCCATAGTCAATGCCCTTCCATCTCCTACTACGGCGCCTTGGCCTTATAATCATATTAAGGATCTAATGTATATAAGTAATAGAACTCAGGACACTATGTTCAGTTTGAACAAGGATGCACTATGTCTAGCTATAGGTCTAAATCTTGCTTCTCCTATGCAAGATAGAACTCTGTCATCTTCCATTATTTCTATCAAATGAACTTTCTTTGTTTTTCATCCAAAAAAAAAAAAATTGTTATAATTACGGAAAAAGTAAGGCTACCAAGTTGTGACGTCCACATGCACTAATGTGGGGGCCAATGAAAGTACACACACAAGCATCCAACAGAGGTGGGCTCATGGGGGTAGGGTGGTCATTGCACCCTCTTTATGTCTAGCATAGGGGCCATGCGACCTGATAGTGACCATGTTTCACACAATACTGATATGTATAATTTAAAAATTAAAAAGGATATCTATAATGTAAAAGTATATAAATTACTTAGAAATTTTTTTTTGTAGAGTGGGGTTTCAAAAAGAGAGTACCAAGTGTCAGCCAAAACTCAATGAGGATATTCTTGAATTATGAAAGGTCCCGTACGTGAACTCAAAGGCATAGACATCACCTTCTATTTGCATGTCTTCTTGTCTTTTGAGTAGGTGGAATTTCATTATGTCTTTTCTATATATATAATCAACATACTTGCAAAATAATTTTAGGAAAGTTTCTGATCAATTCTGAGGTTTCAACAAGTAACAAAATTAGAAATAGAGAAAAAGAAGGCTGTCAGGCTACGTGGCGTCTACACCCAGATATAGGAAGATATTGGATAGGCTGAAATGATCGTCTGGCTCTTGCCACAAGGTGAAGACAGGAGAATTGAATCCTTGAACTCCTAGGAGCCTGCCCTCTATCGGTACCCTTAACAATCAGGTTAACTAGTTAAACGACTTATCGTTTTTTGTTTACTTCTTCATCTCATACCTTAATTCTTGTACTCCCAATTGCTTCTTCATCTCATTGCCTAATTCTTGTACCCCTAAGTCTACACTCTTAGACTAATGGAGTTTTGAAGTAGACAAGAAAGTGGAAGTTGAAATGAAATCCTACTAGAGGGCCTACTCTTCTAGCAAGCATGGAGAGCAAGCAGGGAGGAGAGGCTTTTCAATTGTCACCCCAAAACAGAACACAAGGAGAACAAGCCAACAAGGTAATACCTCGATGAGAGACGAATCATTTAATTAAATGATGTGAGAACCCATTCAAGCCAACTAGCCAAGCCCAACAGCACAAGTGAAAGCAGAATTTCAAGAATCAAGAAATATTGGAATTGATTGAGGTCGAATAAGCTTAGCTGATTCTTGTTTGAATTAAGGTTAGGGTGGGTATACTTTGACTAATTTTGACCCGGAGTGAAATTGGACAGGATTAATTCAGACCCCGATGTTAGAATTTTTAAACCCAAATAAGGGAGATGTAAAAAGGGGGAAGAGAGTTCCTCACAACTTCGGAAGAAGAATCTACATATCGCAATAATGACGGAGCGAAAAACGGTATCATATACATAGAACTCACATAAGTTGAAGTAGAAGAGAAAAATAATTCAAAAAATAGAAGATAAAAAAAAACACTCTTCGTGAGTGGCAAATAGTACCTAACGTCGAATATGATTTTAGGTATCAATATTGGCATCGGGATCACGATTGAATCAATCGGTTCGTATCAATATCAATCGATCGTGACCGACTTTAAAATCTAAACAATATAATCCTATCTATATCAATATCGTATCGATAACAACGGTCCAATACGGTTCATTAAAACCCTGATGTCTAAGGCAAACTTTTTTTCCAAAAAAATAAAAATAAAAATTTTCACCAATAGCTGCCTAGTGTAGTTGGTGAGCCGTGGTGCGCTTCATGCCCATGCTCACTGGGAGTTCTCGAGTTCGAGTCTCCTGGCTACTACCTTATCAGCTCCCTAATTCCCTCCCCCCAAAAAAAGTAAATTATATATAAAAGTTTTCAATTCCAAAAATAAAAATTCTCAGAGAGAAGAAAGTGATAACTCAAACTCTCAAAGGTAAATTAGTTGGATGGAGGGAAGGAGAGAGGGAGAGAGGGCCTTTAGGGATGGGGGATGGTAGGTAATGATGTAGGAATGTTAGGAGAACCAAATAGTTTTGCAGGTTTTTTTGGGGCACGGTAGAAATGATTCAGAAAGTAGTGGGCCATGAATGGTGATATGATAGTGAGTGGGCAGCCCATTATGACCACCTCTCCCATCCCTCGGCTGCTTCATGCGCTATGCGCATGCACTTTCCCCACCACCAAACTACATACAAAACAACAACTCTCCTCCACCTTCTTCTTTTTCCCTTTCCCACATCAAACAAACAAACAAACATGGAAAGATAGAAAAAACACTTCTCCTTCACTTTCACTGTTTCTAACTCTCATGTCTACAAAGTACAATCTACCTTAATTCTTATGCTGGTCAACCTACTTTCAAATCAAAATTGAAAAGCCCACCCTCTCTCACCTCTGTGTATCAAATCTAATCTTTACTTAAAAGCCTCAAAACAATCAATCTAGGAAACAGAATCTCCCCCTCCCCACCTTTCCCTAACCTAATTTTTACATCAAAAGCAACAAAAACCAAAATCTCCTCCACCCATTTACATATTTTACTACTTAGCTAACTCTTTTTGACATTCTCTTAGGCCTTTCTGCTTTGTGGGCTACTTTTAATTTGACTTGGGGTAGGGATAGGAATGAAGGAAACAAGGAGTGAGGGAAAAAGAGATAAAGAAAGCCCCTACTCTCTAATCTTAGTTTGGTCCCACAAAACTCACTTTTATCCCCCCCCCTTCCCTAACCACATTCTCTCTCTCTCTCTCATCATTCATCCCAAACCTATGATTGGTCCCACTCATCAGCTCTAAGTGTCCCGACAGCCACTGTGGATGGCTGTTATTGGACGACACATCATCCAGCATGTACCCTAATTCCTTGACACATCAAGCCCCTTTTCAACCTTGGACGCTGATCTGGTCGTGGATATATTGGCCCCACCGTGCTACTCATCCCATCGACACTTGGCATTCGCCGCCGCACATGCTCGCACGCATACATTCCTCCCCTTATCCACTCACACATGTGGGATGACTAGTGAAACTAATCCTAACCTAAGCACTAAGCACAAGCATAAAAATCAAGTTGCGTGATCCTACTGTCCACCCACCATATCTATGTTCCACTTTCAATACTATTTCCATCTCTTTAAGGGATTTTTTTTTTTTAATTATTTTATTCTCTTTTGCTCTAACCATATAGATCCTGCGTGGATGATACTATTCTCTTCACTGCCATTGATGTGGTATACAGATTTCTCCCCATACTGACATCGGAGGAATCCACCTCAAGGCCCTCCAATATGAATCATTCCTCGTGTGAAATGGAATAAAAAGGGTTTCCAATGGAGCATCAAACCAATTAAGCAATGGAAGGGGAACGATGGGATGGGATGGGGTCCACAGTATCTATTGTTACTTTTTGTGGGCCCCCACAGTGACATGTGATCAAATCTGTGGACCCCAACATTAAAAACATTAGACATGTGATCCAATCCAATCAAACACCTCGAGCCCCTTCTTAGTTTCCTCCCTATTTGATGACTCTTCCATGCCCACATTATTCTTTTTGCAGACAATTAACTAAACTATACTCTCTCTCTCTCTCCCTCTCTCCCTCTCTCTCTCCATGAGATATCAATTTGAGGCATGAGACATGAGGGCCTGAGGCATGGCTTCTTTCAGTCTATATTCTCTCATTTCCACCTCTTACATCATTCCTCCTTCCTTGGCTGGCAACTCGGAACAGATCTTCTTCATCATATCCCTCACTGCTGATGCACACTCATGCATCATTCTCTCTCTCTCTGCTTCATACTTCACAGTGAGAACTGCTAATGGATGTCAAGAATGTAGAGGGCAGAGTAGGGCATAGTATGTAATATTGTAATAAAAGGGCGAAGAGGCAGAGAGAATAGAATATTGGGAGTTCCAAGAGATTCATTGCCTTAATAGCTTCATTTCCCACCTTTTGTCCCAACTCTTTGAAAGTAAGAAGCAAAGAAGGAAGGATATAGATAAACAATAGTGGCCATCATGTCCCCTCTGCTCCAAACCTCTCTGTCCTCCTAAAGTAGGATTAGTTTAATAACAACTTTCCACAATCCTTTCTTGACTCAACCCCATCAAGTGGGGGGGACCTTTTGAGTTGCAGGGACAAAACTCAAACAGGAAGGGAAGGTTTTTTGTTTTACCAAATAAAGCTTCTCACTCTTTCTCTCTCTCTGTGATATCCAATAACAATGAAAAGGTTTCTCTGCAATTCTCTTTCCCAATGAAGGTACTAAAAATAAAAGGTGATTAGGCTTTTGTATAGGGTCGACCCAAATAGAGTTACATTGGTCATCTGGGAACTCTTTGTACTGCATCTTTTTATGTCCTTAAAGCACCAAAGTAGCAACTCATTGGTTTAAAGAAATGATTACTCACAAGTTTAATATATGAAAATGAGTGTTGTGTGCAAGAGAAAGGGAGAGAGTGATAGATTCGTGTCCATGAAAGTTGAAGCTAGCATCACTTATCACTTGAACTAGAGTTTTTAAATTTGTTAATTAATATGCCTTTGCCTTTGGGTTGCTTTCAGTCTTTAACATAATCTTGACCCTAGTTCTACCCAAACAAAAAAAGACCCTAGTTAATTAGGCTATGTTTGGTAGGAATTTTTGGAACGCATTCCAAGTCTAGATCGTATTCTGAATTCCAATTCTTCTTTACACTTCGAAATGTTTTTTGGACCTAGAATCTATTCCGAGATGCATACCAAACACAGTCTTAGTTTCCATAAACATTATCACATAAGGGGAGGAACTCAATATATCTCAATAGTTTCAGAATGAAATTTGAATATTCTCCCTTGATAGAACTATCAAAGGAGAAATGTTGTTGGATCATGAATTGAATTCCAAAGGACCTAGCTTCTCTCCTTCAATGGTGAAGAGAGAATCTCTTCATCCTCCCATCTAACCCTTTGATTGGACTAGAGAAGGAATATTTCAAACCATGGACAATAGGCGTGGGAGTCAATGATGAGAATGAAATTTGATTATCCAACCTTGATAGAATTATCATAGGAGAAATGTTGGAACATTGGTCTAATTCCAAAGGATCTAGTCTCTCTCTACTCATGGTGAAGAGAGAATCTCTTCATCCACTCCATCTGATCCTCTAATTTGACTGGAAAGACTGGAAAACGGTATTTAGGATCTTCAATAATGGGATATGGGAGTTAATGATGAACTCAAAGTCCACTTAAGAGTCCGATCAAAGCGTTACATTACCAATGGTGAAGAGATCCAAGGTGAAGAAAAACTTAATCCAATTTAGAAACCATTCTTCTAGCCCGAAAAAAAAAACCCAATCTTGAGGTCAACCAACTCTAGTCCAATTATGTGTAGGATTTTTATTTTTTTTTGGGGGGTGCCCTAGTGGATTTATGGAGTGTACCATGTTAACCCTAATTATATTGGGTTTATGGATCTGTAACAGATATATTTAGTGATATGGTTCTCTTTATTTCATTTTCTTTAATTGACTGGTCAATTGCCTTCTAATGACACATGTGAACTGTAATAATCTTCAATTCATTTTAACATTTTTGTTTTAAGAAGAAGGAATTACTCACTCATTTCGTTTGATCTTATCTCTTGAAACTCTCAAGGCATCTGATACATATGGAGATGCCAAGGAAAAAAGTTCCTAGAAGTCCTAGTAAGATGCTCAGGGACTTGATGATTGTGTCCCTTTTAAGAGAGAGTAAATTATACAGTAAAGCAATAAGTGGACACTAAAGTTTATATTGCGATTTGGTGGAGTCTAGATTCCGGATTACTTCGTAGCCTTTAGTGTCATGAGGATATTACCAGAATCCCTTCGACCCCACCATAAATACCAAAGGGTGAGTTAGAATTAGGCCTATGTTGAAGAAATAAATATGGGTTCACTTTAGATTATTCCATTATGCAAAAGTAAAAAAAGAAATGACGGGGAGTGAAACTAATTTAAGAAAGAAAATGAAACTTCTTGTAATCTTGATTCTTGATCGGTAATTAATGTAAAATTCAAGATGAGGTTTCTTGGTGTATACTTTTTGCTGATGATATTGTTTTGATAGATGAAATACTGAAAGGGATTAATACGAAACTGGAGTTATGGAGATCAAACTTAGATTCAAGAGGTTTTAATTTAAGCAGAACAAAGACGATATATGATGTGTAACTTTAGTCAAATCAGGAGAAGTGATGAACTGGTGAAACTTGAAAAGTGAGAGCAACCATAAAGTGAATGTTTTATATACCTAGGATCATCCATTAACAAAGAGAGTGATATAGAGGAAGTGGAGAGGACAATCCGGAGTTTTATGTGACAAACGCATGCCTATTAAACTAAAGGGAAAATTCTATAGGACAGTAATAAGACCAGCGATGACATATGAAGCGGAATGTTGAGCAGTTAAAAAAGAGTAATATAGATAAAATGAGTGTAGCGAAGATGAGAATGTTGAGGAGAATGTGCGATAAGACCATGAAAGATAGGATAAAGAATGTTTGTATTAGAACTGAAGTAAGAGTTGCACCAATCTAGGACAAGCTTCGTGAGAGCCACTTGAGGTGATTTGGTCATGTCTAAAGAAGACCCATGTATGCACCAGTAAGGAAGAGTGACCAGATTCAATTTGAATGAGCTAAAAGAGGTAAAGGCAGGCCTAAAATGACTATTGACGAAGTGGTGAGAAAAGATATGCATATGGTAGGGTTTGATACCATTGATAGAGTTGTTTGGAGGACAGGGACCCATGTAGCCGACCCCTCGTAGGTGGATGTTCTTGGAATGCTACTTTGACTATTGCTTAGGCTTTTATTTTATTTTATTTATTTATTTATTTTTAATCCCTTATTACCTTTTCTTCCTTCTACTGCTCTTATATATGTCTATTACAGTCATGATCTTTTCGGATCCATGTAGCCGACCCCATTTAGTTGGGATAAGATTATGGTTATTGTATAGCAATTAAAATTTTCAACTAGGTTTATTATTTTCTTATTCAAATCCAAGGAATTTGGTGGAGAAGTCAAGTAAAATCTAATTACTAGATTTTAAAAAAAAATTTCAGTCAATAATACAATTATTGTTTGTGATGATTGGAAAAAAATTGAGAGAAAAATGCTTCACCTAATTGCTTTGTTGCACTAAGAAATTAAGAGAAAACAAAAGACAACATTTTTCATTTTTTGTTCTATTTATATAAGAATTACTTAATTGAGAGAGAAGACAATAAGGTTGTGTTTGGTATGCATTCTTGGGATGCATTCTAGGTCGATTTCACATTCTCGGATGATAAAAACAACAATTTTTATTATCCGAGAATGCAAAATCAACTTGGAATGCATACCAAAAGCAACCTAAGTATGACCAACATTCCCTCAAATTTTCTGTTCTTATGTCTTATCTCCTAATGGAGACAAAAAACCAAGGATAACCTTTTCCAGAATTTACTCCTTTTCCACTATCACAAACTCATGGCAGAAAAGGAATATATAGAAGCTGGATGATAACATACAACTATAGCCAGCCCTAGAGAAGCTAAACAGATCAATAATGAAGTATAAAAACCCACATACCCCAACACAACCATCGAGAAAATGCAACCAATGTAGATAGGCTTTACATTTTGATTCTACTTCTATAAGCTGAAAGGTTGTTTCTTAAACATGATTTCATGAAACCCATTTATGCCACCCCCACCTGAGAAAACCAGAGCAAAGTACATAAGCCTTATACATTAAATTGTATTACCATTCACCCAAAGGGGGCTTCACAAACAGGAGTTCAACAAAGCAGCCCAAGCCCTACCAAACTGTGGGGACCGAGCTCAGTAATGGGTTTAAGATTTTTATTTTTTTTTAATAGGTCCTACTCTATTCTATTCTAAGGAGGAGGCAAGTTGTGAACCAGGAGGCTAGAACCAAAAACCTCCAGGTACCGATGGGTGTTTACGCACCACAAGTCCACAAGCTACCAAGTGCGCTAGGCACTTGTTCACTTTTTACTGAAATGTAATGGGTTTAAGATTACTCAGTTAAAACCTAAAGTTGGGTTGGGCTATGCAGGGATTGCTCTCCACACCTTGACTTGGGCTCAGGTCAGGCCCAGCCCGCCCAATCCCATCCCTAGGCTAAAGCCCGTTATTGTTACCATCAAATGGCCTAATAATGTGTTCTCACTAGTTATTATGCCCAAAAAATTCACAATCAACCCAAAAAATTTGAAAAACAAATATGTGAGGGGGTGTAGGTATACCTGGTGTCCCATACACATCGCATGTTTGTCTAGATGACTTAAACCTCCCTCCCCCTTCCCCCAAAACCAGAAAAAAAAATCCCAGTTTCACTCTGCGCTCACAGCCTCCTAATCAACAAAAACATTTTCTCACAGCACTTGAGAACTTGTTCTGATACACATTACATAAGGGGAACAAATCACTTTGAACTCCTACCACAAGTGGACCACAAAAAAATTATTATGAATAAATAAAATAGCATTGTTTTAACCAAGAATTCACAACAACGTACCAGCAATCACCTTTTCTTTTTGGTAAATGAGCTTCGCCGTTCAACTTCTCTCTCTGCAATTTGAACACAGAACTCCGCTCCGAGCATCTCATGGATATCAACGTTCTGGAAGATGCTATGTTCAACTGTCTCCATGATCAATTCAACATTAAGACTGAATCCCAAACTGGACAAAACCCGAACTGCATTTGCTATCCTACATATGCCCTGCCTTGTCTCTAGTAGAGTGTAAGTACTTTCTTGCTCTTCAATACTCATGGATCTTCTATCCAACTTGCTATTCTGTTGTTCAGATTTATTTTCTGGCTCTTCCATCATATTATCCCTTTCTACATGCTCGCCAACCCAGATGAATCCATTACACCCGAGAATCAAATCAACCGCATACTTTTCAAGGTGGTGGAAATGTTGTTTGCGTCTCTTCACTAAATAAGGAGGGATTGTTAGCAGTTGACCCCTCTCAAGCTGCATTATCAATTAGAACCACAAATCATATATAACGACAACCTGAAATTGATAATATGTTTCACATAACCTGATTTATCATGTTGAGAAACTAAGATGCTGAAGCCTTTATGCGGGAAAGGCATTATATTCATCATATTACTAAAAGTATATTGAAAAATTGTTGTTGCATCACCCAACTTTAGAAGAAGCTTTTGAATTGCAGAATTTTGGAGATGAACAGTTTTGCATCTATGCAATTCAAACGATAAATACCTAACGAAAAGATACCTTTCCATACTTCTGGCTTCTTGCTTGAAGATGTAAACTGCCATCATGCTGGAAACCACGAACTTCAGCCTAAAAAATAGAAACAAGATAGACAAAACGAATCAGTGTTTTGCCAGAATCACTCGAGGATCTTTAGAAGAATGGGCAGAGAAATTTCCTTAGAAATATCATAGTAAAAAATAGTGCTTGTGCAAGATACAAAGTTATCCACGTGCTCATCGGCATATGGTCCACCTGTCATTTTTCAGAAGCTAGTCCCAAGCTAATTTCATTTGAATTTCCTTGGAACACAACGACACTCAGAACAAAGTTATAAATACCTTATTCATGAGAAGGAACTTGTCCAGTCCTATGTGCCCATTGGGATTTGATCTACCTGTCCCTTCTAAAAAACTAGCTCTAATTTGATTTTAATTTATCAAGTATTGAATGTCCAAGGAAACTAAGTGAAACTCAAACTAAAGTGAGCCAATAACTTCTTCCTGACCGATTGAACTGTCCAAATATGAATACTTCCACAACAATAAAAGTTTAGTAATTCTAGGCACTGTCTTAACATATTAGCAGAGCATAACACCTTTGCGTCAAAAAAATAAACTTATACTCGGTCTTCAAAGGATTTCAGAAAAAAGAAAAATTAATGAACTTACACATACGACATCATTCTCTTCAAAAATGCTGCGCATATTGAGCTCATCAACAGCAGTTCGCCGCCTCTAGCAATTAAAAAAATAAGTGACTCTAAGATGACAGTTAAGCGAGCAATAAAAAAAATGTGAATTTAAAATGACAGTTAAGCACCTTGAAGCTTTAAAATGTAGTGCAAACTAATCAAGAATTAGAAATCAGACATAATAAAGCAAACCTTTTAATGGTTAAAGATTCATCAAAACTGCAAAAAGATTCCCTGGACTGATGTCACTAGATTCCATTTCCTTCTCAGTAAGGGATCTTCAATCATGTGCAGACGTGGTCACTGATCTTAACGATCCAAAAGATGTGCAACCATCTGTATTGGCGCCACACACACACACAAACATACAATCCTAACTAGTAGGTTCAATGTCTCACTAGGGTTAAGAGGTTCAGATTGCCAAATTGATGTAGGTATCACCTAGGCCTTTGATACTCGGATCGGGAGAGTAAACATAATTTAACTACAAGGATGCTAAACAGGACAGATTCGCATCCTGTCAATAAAATAAGATAACTTTCAACTCACAACTCTGTTTGGGGTGATTCCAGTTGGAGATTCAAGTTAACAGAAAGGGCTACGACTTTGGTTCTTTAGGTTTTCAAAGATTCTGGAAAAAAAGAAGGTGATATTGGCTTGTGAAGTAGAGGTTGTAGCACAGGACGAAAATCTGGAAACAAAGGAACAAGTCGTCAATATTTGTGTGCAACTAAGGGATGAAAGGAGATGGATTGGTTTCAGTTATACGGTCTAATAGGGTATGGAATGATGAGAAAATAACAAAAATTGAAGACATAAAGAGATGGAGAGAGAAGAAGGATATCAGCCCCAATGAATCAACTCTTCTAGGTTGTAAAAGGAGGTAGAATGCATCAACACTTCCAGGCTGATGTTGGCAACTCTTCTAGGCCACCACCATGGAGGCTTCAATACTTCTAGATTGAAGGGGAAACATAGCTTGGTTTCAGGATGGAACAACACAACTTGGTTCTATGGGAAAGTGCTTGAAGCAAATTGCGAATAAAATTGATACTAATATGGGGTTACAAGTGAAATCGCCCAGACCATTTAAAGGCCTTTGGCATGATGAAAAATGACTCCAATATCCCCCCCCTACCAAGTAATTATAGTGGTTACAATAAATCCCAAATGTAATCATATGGTGGACTAATGACAATGAGAAAAAACAAAGCAACAAAAGAGAAAACCAAAAATAGGCTTCTTGTAGCAAGCCTCGATGTCTAGATGCAATCCCCAAGGAAGAAAATGCTCCACACAAAGAAAGCACAAGAGAAGGCGCAAGAAATGGGGAAGTGCAAACATTGAAGAAATCTACCCACATAGGAGCTGCCTAGGCTTGCTTGGGTTGGATATTTGGAGTTGACTGGGGGACCGGCCATGAATGGGGTTGATTCTTGGTCTTGACTTGGCCCCGGGCCTTGATACGGGCTGACCTCCTAAGTGGTTAATATGTAGCAATGTGATGCCCTTGGGTTGCATGATTAAAATATGGGTTAGATAGACGTACCCCCCTAAAATGCACCCAATATTCCTCATGTCCCCCCTAAGGTTCTGACAATTCCGCACGCACTCCCTAAAAGTTACACGTACCACTCCTACTTTTCAACCTAAAGCCTTTTAAGTCCACGCTGTTAATTTTGGGCGTTAAATGCTATTCTGAAGAAGGTAATGTACAATTATACCCTTTCTAGGGCTAAATTACCAAAATGCCCTTAAGTTAAAAAACAAAAAAGACAGTTAAAATAAGTAAAATACCCAAATCGCCCTTTCTCCCTTTCCCTTTCTCGATCAAACTCCCTCAACCCTAGTTGGATCTCAGCAGCACCCCCTTCATCTTCTCCGATTGTTGAAATCGTAACTCAATTATCCAACCAAAGTCCTGTGAGGTTGATTCTGAAAAACATCAAATTGTCGAGCTTCTCACTGGTTCCCTACATCGTTCAACCCAGAAGGAAGATAGTTACAGGTGCAAATGCGATAAACACTATATCCCTCCATTCCACTAGATCAAGATATCTTCAAAGAAAAAGTTCTTAACTTCACGAAGTATTCCGATAATCCTCAAAGAAGATTAATCAATTTATTAAACGGATCCAACTTATAAAATTCGAAATAAAAGCAAAACAAAATCACGAAACAAATATCTTCTAAAATTGCAGCTGTAATAGAAGACGACAACCTATAAACATTGGATTCCAAGGGAAACGGCGACATAGATAATATGAAGTACTTGACTTATTCTATTGTAAAAAATCGAAGAAGCAACCCTAGAAGATCTCTGGAAGACAAAAGTGGAGAAAATATATATAGATAAAATGGCAGATTTGAGAGAAGCAGAAACCAATGCTTTCAAGAAAGACAAAAAAAAAAAACAAGGAAGATTGGAGAAGAGAGGAAAATCCAATTTAATCAATTAAACTCCATTGCTGAGCTCAAAAATTTTTCCCCCTTATATGATTTGAAATACAGATAATGTTGCTGTTTTGTGGAGATCCATTGAATCCAAAGCTGTTGCTATTGGGGATTTGTGGTACAAGTGCATTTGTAAGTATGTGGATGCACAATGTTGCAAAGAAGAAGAAGAAGAAGGAGCAGAGAAGAAATAGGGCTGGGCAAAAAGGTCTTTTCAAATTAAGAACAAATAGGTCAGGGCAATAAGGTCTTCTCAAATTTCAGGAGCGGTTAGAAGAAAGGGTAGTTTAGCCAGTAAAAAGTTTTTAACATTTAACGCCTGAAATTAACGGCGTGGACTTAAATGGCTTTAGATTGAAAAGTAGGGGTCGTACATGGAATTTTCAGCAGGTGCATGCGGAATTGTCAAAACCTTAGGGGGGTATGAGGAATATTGGGTGCATTTCAGGGGAGCTATATATATATTTTTTGTATAGAGGGGGGGCCCAAAACTCCCTATTGCATCCCTGAAACTATTCATCTATACCCATTTGGAAAATTGTATATGTTAGGAACCTCATCATATGAGTAATTATTTTTTATATTCACAAAGAAATACACAACTCACCTAATTGTTGCAAATACCCTGTTGGTTATATTGATACTTGGGGTTTAAGTAATATGCTGAAAATTGACATATAGAATTATAGATATTATCAATTTTTTATATATTCTATGAAGGTATGAATAATAAAATCTAGGAAAAATTACACTGCCACCCCCTGAGGTTTGTATTAAATACAGAGCGACTCCCTGTGTTTCTAAATTATACAGTCACACCCCCTGAGTGGCCGGTGAATGGACGGTGTTAAGTACTACATTTTAAATACCAACTTTGCCCTCTTCTAATATCCTGTTAATACTCAGTGGGAAATTCCAACTTCGCCCTCTTCTTCCCCAAATTTGAAGTTGCCTCCATCGCTGACCTGCAACTCCACCGCACAGGTATTCATTTATGCATCTATGTCTTCTCCCTCTATTCTTTCTCGGATTTTTTTCCCTGCTCTCATTCATTCGCTATTAGCCCTAAAAAATCTGCAAACCCAAACTTTGAATCTCGACCTAACATGGTCTTCGTTGAGTTCTCCGCAAAGGTTGCAGCGAGAATTGCAGCATCATACCTTGCTTGCAATGGATCAAAAACCCAGAATCCCAAGCACATGCCACTGTCTTCCTCGCCAAGTTCTATGGCCATGCGGGGCTTATGAATCTCATTAAAGCTGGACCTGAACACCTCCGTCCTGGTAACTACCCCCTGCGGCGGCTGGAATTTGTTTCCCTAAGGAGAAGAAATCTGAAAAACCTTTTTGAATTCAATCTCAGAGTTTCAATGATAGAAAGCCTGATCTGCACCTCGGAAAGGAAGAAACCCGTAGATGGGTTCTCTGTTTCTGCCTCATCTTCTTCTAATGGAACTCTGTTTCAAAGGAGGATCGAATTTCATCCCGCTTGGAAGTCTTTCACTAGTTTTAGTAATGGCAGTGAGATTTCCATATCAAGACTTCGAATCCCACCTCGGATTCTTAGAGATCCGCCTCCCTAAAGGCTGTTGCATTGGCTTCGGTGGGGAAGAAATCAAAGGGCGGTGATTTTTTTGAAATTGGGTTGGATCCAGAGCTTATTTCTGGAACTACGCTTCGAAGAATCATGAGTTTGTTCTATTGGGTTTTTTCGTTAATTTGATTCTGTTAAAAATTTGGGTTTTGGGATTCACTGTCATCAAAACCGATAAAGTGAATTTCCATTTGTCACTGTTTATTGAACATGTTTCAAGTACTGCAATAAGTTCGGCTTATTCGTTGTGTTCCGGTTCTCTTTGAGTAGGAATTAATAGAATATTTTGCAGGGTGCTGGGTTGGAAAATCTGGGGAATACTTGTTTTCTGAATTCAGTATTGCAATGCCTGACATATACAAAGCCCTTTGCCGCAAATTTGCAGAGTGGGAAGCATCAGTCTTATGTGAGTCTCTCTCTCTCTCTCTCTCCCTCTCTACATAGTATCAGCAGGAAAGATGAGTTCTTCCTTCAGTCTAATTTGTCAAATTCTTCCGCTAGAATTTATACGATGTTGTAGATGTAAATGTCCATAAAGCTTGCAGCTCTGTCAATCCGCCGTTGAAGCGGTTCAGAAAAGTGCTCCGGTGGTTCAAATCTCCTCTGAAGCAGCAGGAGTAACAGGGCAGGGGAAGGGAGTGGGAAGGGATGGTAAGCTCAAACCCCTAATAGGGGTATAGTAGTCATTTTAAGTCATGAATTACCAACACCCTACCATTTAACAGGAATGATATAACGGAGTGGGGCTGACTGTAACAACTAACCAAACCTCAGGGGGTGTGGCTATATAATTTAGAAACACAGGGGGTCGCTCTGTATTTAATACAAACATCAGGGGGTGGCAGTGTAATTTTCCCTAAAATCTAATGTGAATTAGACACAAAAATTAAATACTCACCGTGAGGTCGTAGATCAGCCTCCGGTGTTTAACATATATATAATTGAGCTCCATCCGATATGTATTAACCTTTTTTTTTTTTCCGATTTTTGTTGTAGGAAAATCATTTTTTTTTACCAAAAAAATATATATTAGAAACAGAAAAAATATTTCAACACCGTGAGGTCGTAGATCGGCCTCCAGTGTGATATATATATAATCCACACCCATACAAAAAGTATTACTCATATTTTTTCCAAAAAAAAGGTTTTGTGGATAGTAAATTTACCTAAAATGGAAGTAGGCAGCACCCAAGTCTTCTTTGTAGTGAATCTCAGTACAAATGGTGAAGATTTGGCCAAAAAATGGAAGAAACCACTGCTCTCTTGATGTTTTTCTCCTTCTCCACAACAAAGAGCTCTAACTCGACCAAGAGAGTTCAAAATTTCGAACTAGAGGTCGACTTCTGGCTTTTTTATAAAGAGCATTTCACTTAAAAGCCGATATCTCACGAGATTTTCGAAACTCACGAGATGTCGGTCAAAATCTCGATCAAGATTTTTGATATTTGACATTTTGTGTTTCATATGATATCTTGTCTCAACTAGCTTGAGTTTACCAAGATTTCCGAGATTTTGGCGAAATCTCGGCGAGATTTTAAACTATGTTATGGAGGGTGTTGATGTGGTGTATGTATTAGTATTACTCAGCAAAACCAGTGTTGAAGATACGGTTTTGCCTACCATACCTGAACAAGTGAAGCCACTTTTGAGTGAGTTCCAAGATGTGTTTCCATTAGACAAGGGAGACATTCAGCATCAAAATGAACTGATGCACAAGGCCCCCCTTCCAAATTTAGCACATTACTAAATGAGCCAAGTAGAGCATGAAGAATTACAAGTTATGAAACTCTTGAACAAGGGTTTTATAAAAGAGAGCCTCAGTCCGTATGCCGTTCCAGCCCTCTTGGTGCCCAATAAAAATGGAACTTGGAGAATGTGTGTTGATTGTCGAGCAATCTTCGACAATCAACAAGATCACCATCAAGTACCACGTCCCTATTCCTCGCCTTGATGATCTGTTGGACCAACATTCCGGTGCCACCATTTTCTCCAAGCTAGACCCAAAAAGTGGTTATCATCAAATCCAAATCACGATTGGAGATGAATGGAAGGCGGCATTCAAGACCAAAGATGGACTGTTTAAGTGGCTAGTCATGCCATTCGGATTGTCTAATGCACCTTCCACCATCATGCGGTTCATGACCCAAGTTTTAAAGCCATATCTTGGGAGGTTTGTTGTGGTATATTTTGATGATATTCTTATTTATAGTAAGTCTATTAACGAACACTTGCAACACCTTCAAGAAGTGCTACATGTCTTGAGGAAGGAACATATTTATGCAACCCCCGACAAGTGCTACTTCATGGTGGAACAAATCCTCTTTTGGGGATTTAACATTTCCAAGGATGGCATATCAATCGATAATGCCAAAATCAAGGTGATTCAAAAGAATGTCCACCTCCAACCAATGTGCATGAAGTTCATAGTTTCCATGGTTTGGCTTCTTTCTACCGGCGATTCATAGCCCATTTCAGTTCTATTGCAGCCCCACTCACTTCATGCATGAAGAAAGGAGTCTTTGAGTGGACCAATAAAGCTCAACGGAGTTTTGAGCTTCTTAAGGAAAAGTTGAGCATCCGGAACCGGCATTGGGGGAGTCTTGAATCAAGGAGGGTGTCCAATTGCTTTCTTTAGTGAAAAGTTGAATGGTGTTAAGCTCCGTTATAGCATTTATGATTTGGATTTCTATGCCCTTTTCCACACTCTTGAGCATTGGCGACTGCCGACCATACTTAATTCATAGAGAATATTCTACACAGGCCATGAAGCTTTGAAGTACATTTCATATCAACAAAAACTTAACTCTCGGCGTGCAAAATGAGCTGAATCTCTTCAAAAGTTCTCACGTTCCACATCAAGCATAAGGCGGGTGTACAAAATCAAGTCGTCGATGCCCTTAGCTGCAAGAAGGGCTTGCTTTCTACATTGCGCACTACCATGCTTGGTTTTGACTCTTTTCAAGAATAGTACCAAGAAGACAACTACTTCTCCAAACTTGTCTCGGATGCCCAATACAAGCTACTTGTTGATTATACCTTATGTGACGGTTTCCTATTTAAGGGGAATTGACTATGTGTGCTGAAATACTCCCTTCAGCTAAAGGTAATTGAAGAAATACATAACGAGGGCCACATTGGGCGAGACAAGACTCTATAATTAGTCTCGGCAAAGTACTTTTGGCCCCACCTCAAAAGGGATGTGCATCGCCATGTGATGAAGTGTCAAAGGAACCAAGTGGATAAGGGACTAAACACAAATGCAGGCCTCTATTTACTCTTACCAATACCACAAGCCATGCACACTACTAGGTAAGGATTCCATTTTTGTGGTGGTTGACAGATTCTCTAAGATGGCACATTTCATTCCATGCCGAAAAAATATGGTTACTTCCTGTATTGCCAATCTCTTCTTCAAGGAAGTCTACAAGTTGCATGGTCTCCCTAAAACTATTACTTCCGATCGAGATACTAAGTTTCTTAGTCACTTTTGCCGGCAACTTTGAAAGAGCATTGGCACCAAATTACAATATGGTATGGTGTTTCTGCCCCAAACCGACGTAGTCAATAAATAATTGGGAAACTTGTTGTGGACCTTGATTGATGACAATCCCCACCCTTAGGAAAGTTGGTTGTCTCTTGGAGAATTTGCATTTAATTGTTCTATAGCCCCTTTGTCATTGTATATGGACAACAACCCAAGACGGCTCTTGACCTCACACCGATTACATTTCCGGAACGAACAATTAGCAAAGTGGAAGACATTCTATCTGAAATGAGGAAAGTCCATGAATATGTGCCCCACAAGTTAGAAGATAAGGCGGAACTCTACAAGTAGGCCATTGACAAGCGACATCAAGAAGTCATAATCAATTCCAGTGATTTTGTATGGGCTTACATGCCATCGGAGCGGCACCCCATTGGAAGCTGTAACAAGCTTAGTGATAGAAAGATTTGATCCCTTGAAGTTCTGGCAAGCATCAACCCCAATGCTTATCAGATCAAGCTTCCATCCCACATGAAGATTCATGATGTTTTCAATGTTCACCATTTGACACCTTATATGTGCGAGTCTGCCAATGATGATGACTTGAATATGGAGACGAATTCTTTCTTGCAAGGGGGGGAATAATCAATAATGCAATCAAGGGCATCACATTGCTACACAAGAACCACTTGCCCGGGGCCAAGTCAAGACTAAGAACCAACCCCATTCATGGCCAGCCCCCTAACCAGCTCCAAATATCCAGCCCAAGCAAGCCTTGCACCTTCTATCGTGTTTTCCTTGTGTAGAGCATTTTCTTCCTTAGGGATTCCATCAAGGTGGAAACAAGAGTATATGATGTGGAACTTTAGTCAACCTTGGAAATAAGATGCTTTAAGATTAGTATATTAAAGACGGAGTATATGATATGAAACTTTAGTCAAACTATGATGGATAATGACATGATGAAAATTAGAGGAGAGAGAGATACCGCCAAATTTTAGATATTTGGGGTCTACCATAAACAAAGAAGGTGACATAGATGATGATGTATCACAGAGCATTAAAGTGGGATGGATGAAGTGGAGAGGTACGACCGGAGTATTGTATGACCAAAATATTCCTTTAAAGCTTAAAGGAAAGTTCTACAGGACTGTTGTCCGATCAGCTATGATGTATGGGGTGGAATGTAGAGCAGTTAAGAAGTGTCCATAGCGAAGCTATGTGTTGCAGAGATGAGGATGTTAAGATGGATATGTGGCAAAACTAGAAAGGATAAAGTGAGGAACAAACGTATTAGAGTTGATGTGGGAGTTGCCCCGATCAGCAACAAGCTCCGAGAATGTCGTCTAAGGTGGTATGGTCATGTTCAACGGAGGCCTGGGGACTCACCAATAAGGAGTGATCTGATCCCAATTGAATGAGCTAAAAGAGCTAGGGGCAAACCTAAAATGACCATAGGAGAGGTGGTGAAGAATGACATGCATAGTCTGGGCCTTCTGCCAAGTATGACCTCAGATAGAGTCTATTTGAGGGCAAGAATCCGCATTGTCAACACCATATAGCTGAAGATTTTCCTGATTTTCGGGGCTACCCTCTTTTCTCTTTCTTTCATTTTCCATTTCTCACTTCTCTTATATCTTTTCTTCATTTTTATTCTTCATTCCTCTTACTTCCATTTCCCTTAGTGAGGACCTCAATTTTCCCTACTTTGTTTTGAAAGGATCCATGTAGCCAACCCCATTTAGTTAGGATAAGGCTTGAGTTGTGAATTGTGAGTTGTTGAGTTGGATTGCATCAAGATCTTGTAGATTGAGGCTTACAACAAGAAGCCTATTTTTAGTTTTCTCTTTTGTTGCTTTATTGTTTCTCGTTGTCATTAGTCCACCACATACCTTGGAGACTACATTTGGGACTTATTATAACCACTATAATTACTTTGTGGGGGGGGGGGATATTAGTCGTTTTCATCATGCCAAAGGCCTATAAAAGGGCTGGGCGATTTTATTTGTAACCCCATTCAAGTATCAATTTTAATCCCAATTTGCTTCAAGCACTTCCCCATAGAACCAAGTTGTGTTCTTCCCCATGAAACCAAGCTGTGTTTCCCCTTCAATATAGAAGTATTGAAGCCTCCATGGTGGCTTAGAAGAGTTGCCAACATCAGCCTAGAAGTGTCGATGCATTCTACCTCCTTTGACAACCTAGAAGAATTGATTCATTGGGGCAGATATCCTTATTCTCTCTCCATCTCTCTATTTCTTCAATTTTTGTTATTTTATCATCATTTCATACTCTCTTATACCCCATAACTGAAATCAATCCATCTCCTTTCACCCCCTTAGTTGCACACAAATATTGGCAACTTGTTCCCTTGTAGAGATTTACGTCCTGTGCTACAACCTCTACTTCACAAGCCATTAGTTTCTATTAGTTTCTCTAACTGGAATCACCCCAAATAGAGTTGTAAGTTAAGGTTTGATGCAGATTTATCACCAAACTGGGCTTCTTTTATTAAGAATAAGTCTCGGATTTGGTTATATACATGTTGGACCTTTGATCCCATGGGTTTTCTATGTAATAGGCCACTTTTATGGGCCTAAAATATGGGTACATGAGTTTCATACGGGATTAGCCCTATACTTAGTTTATTTCATGTTTTTAATGTTTTAAATTGAACCGGTCCAAAGCTAGTTTGAACCAGTGGTTCAATTTAAGTGATTTTAGTAGTTTTTTTTTTAATTGTTTAGTTGGGCTGGATTAGGACTCTATTTTGAGTCTATTTCAGTTTCCTAGTCAGTTTAAGTTAGCTAATAGATTAAGGATTGGGTTAGGCCTTTCCTTTTTAGTGTAGGAGTCTAATTTTGAGTTTATTATATGAAGTTGTAAGGGGGCAAAGTATTGAACACGAATTTGATTAATAAAAAATTAGTTTTTCGCTTGCTGCCTTGCTCTATTGAGTGTTGCCTTGTGAGTGATATCAAGGTGAAGGAACTGGTTGATCTCCAATTGACTCATTGTGTCTTGTAGACCGGGGGGATCTGCTATAAGGGATTGGTGGATCACCAATTGACTCCTTGCATCTTGTAGATCGGAAGGACCATTGTCTTCAAGCTACTGCCATTGAAGATCTGCAACTCCAAGTAAGTATTCAGCATTATTAACCATCCCCCTTTCTTCCCCTAATCCTCTAAACCCACCCCCTTCGATCCCCATTGTCAACTCCTTACTACCTTACTCATCCATCATTAATACCATAGATCCATTAGAACCCTAAAACCTACAACTATTCTTCTTCCCTTCTAGAAGCTCACATGCAAGGTAATTTTCGCGAGGATTCTGCCCAACCAAATCTAACAGTTAGAACCTGCTAAAATTTTGATCGAATCTTCTTCAAACCCACCCTAATAGAGACTCGGTCCAAATTTCATAACCATCCACCCAGCTGATTGTGTGAAATTACACTTTTACCCCTCTCTCCTTTATTTCTAATAGGAAACCTCCATAACTCCAAATTTAACTATCTGATTTAGCTTTAACTTTTAGTATATATTCCCCCCACCCTACCCACACTCGACCTAACTATTAATCCCATTCAACCACCTGAATTCCTGTTATTATAAACCCTAGAGTCCATCATCCTCCACCTTTCAAAACCCTAACCCTAGTTGCTGCCCAAATCCATCTAACCTATGTCTACCCATCCAACACTTATAAAACCTAGTTCGTTTGACTCCCCTACACCTGCCTAACTTTATCACATAAGATACATCCCCATTACCCTAACCCTAACCCTAAAATTGACCTAAAACCTCAATTCTGCCTCCATCAAACCAGCAGCTCTACAGGTCCTGGTTGTCTGGCTCCTAGTAGGTCTCCTACCTATCTAGGACTACATATATTCATTTTACTGACATGGTGCATATATTTCCTGTTTAGCCTCTTTGTAGGCTTGAATTGTGTTTACTCTCCGGATCCGAGTTTCAAAGGCCTTTGTGAGGCCTACATCACAAATACTCTGAAATTTGGTCTATGACTGATCTAAGAGGGTGGCCCTATAATTGGACAGTTGCATTGAAGATGTTGGGTCATTGTAGTTCTTTTTTTTATATAACACCTTTCCAGCAGGTCATAATCAATGGTGAAAATTTTATCCAGGCCAATTATGGTCGCACAAATAAGCCAGTCAGACCCCACAAAGGAGAGCCATTCCCCAGATGTATCAGTATTTTTGGGAGCTTTCACCCCAACCTAGCATGTCTTTCCTCATTAATGTATTATCTCCTGCAATGTGACTTCCGTGGGAATTATTGTCATGCAATCTCAATTGTGAAATCAAACAGAATGACTTCAACCACTTTTCTTCACCAAACAATACCCCGTAGCTTATTAGATCATATTTTGTGGTGTGCCTAGAGATTTGGTTTGTTAAATGTGGTAGATTTAGATTCTGAGCCCTAGCTATTTCATTGTGCTCTATACAGAAGTGGAAATTCGATGTACCCAAAACATGATTATGAATTGCCATTAACCTTACAATTTTGCCCCTCGTAATGTTCTTTAAATTTTCTTAGATGGTAGGGGTAATTTAGTAATTTCATCTCTCCCTCCTGCAAATTATGGCAATTCCTTCCCTTTTGTATTTTTTCTAATTTCCTTCCCCTTTTTCGATTGTCTCACTAAGTGGGGTTTAGATTTCATTGGTTGTTCACAAATTTCCATCGTTTATGGCTTATGGTTTCATGGACATATCACTCAGTTTTCTGGAAAGGTTTTCCTGATTGCATAGTTCCTAGTTTACAGTTAATGGTTGTGTTGTGGTTTCTTAGTTCCCCAATAAGGTTGAATGGTTCAATCATTCATAGCTTAAGGTTTCATGGAATTCGCCTCACGGTTTTACTTTCTGAACACAAAAAGAAATCCTAGGAGATAATATAAGCATATTCAGCAAAAAAATAAAAAAACAAAGCAAAAAACATAAACAATGTAAACCAGTAAAGTCAAAAACTGATATAATATAAGATGCGCTGTCACAAGCCCACAAGGCGACGCATCCTAGGTGTCCAAGACGTCCGCCTGTCTTGCATCAAGAAAGGCTTGTTGTCTCCTAGAACCCAATAAGGCGCATAAACGGTGCCCAGGGGATACCTTGATGTCTATGATTTGAAGAACATGATGCATAAAACAAGGCGCCAAAAAGAGAGGTTGATACCTAATTGTAACCAAGTGTGGTTACAATCAGATGCTTTCTTTCCACAATAATAGAGAAATAATAACTGTGACTACTACACTGCATGCTGCAAGCATCTTAATGCAGGACTGCATATTCAAATGGCCACCTTCTACCAAAAGTTAAGTAACCAGGCATTGTACAATATAAAAGTTATCAACACTGCCACGTTTTGAAGAAGATGCAGGAAATATCAATGTTTTACCTGGATACCATCAGGCAAGTTCATTGACGAAAGCATCAAGACTGCATCCTGACTAAAATTGATCTCTAGTCTCCAACGCTTCGGAGCAACCTGTCAAATAAATTTAGAATAGAGACAAATAGAATCATTCAACAGAGCCATTTACAGCAATATGCAAATCAAGGAAGTTGAAAGATTAGTTCAAATTTATCTTCCACGGTAATATCATGTAATGAAATTACAAAATTTCACGGAAAGTTAAATACAGTCAAATATCTTATCCAAGATGCATGTAGATTCGTATTGTCAATTGCTTGAACAGTTTTTGTCTCTTTCTCTTCTTGATCTATGCACCTCCATTTTATTTTTCGATTAAGCATTCTTGTTACCCAGTAATTAAAAAAGAGAATATAGAAGGCATCAAATTCTAAATGTAACTCCATATAACTTTCAAAACATATCACCTTTCTATCCACACAGAAGGCATGAGTTAGTAGACAATAAAAAGGGTTGCCAGTTGTAAACCACCATAATTCAAAAAGTGAAGTTGTTTTGGAAGATGGAACAAAAATGAATTCACAAGCCAGATAGTACACCATACGATGCAGCACCAAGTAGGAAGGAGAAGAAGAAGAAGAAGTCTTGACATTAGGGCTTAGTTAGGGAGCCATAGCTTAGGTTTACATTTTAGTATTTCCTTTCCATAGTTTATTTTTTGTTATTTAAATTGAACCGATTTAAATTGGTTGCATCCAATTGGTTCAATTTGGGTCAATTTAAGTTATTTAGCTAAGAGTTTTTTTTTAACTTTAGTAGGGGTAGTTAAGACATTTTACAGTTTTAATTACTAGGTTTTGAATTATGCTCCTTCCCTTCCATGATTTATCAAGGGAGAGGTTATTTGTCACTAGGATTTGGCCGTTGGCCCTTTATTATAAAATTAGAAACCGTGGGAGGCTCCCCCACAGTTTATTTGAATTAAAAAAAATCGAGCTTTGCTTGTTGGCTGCCATTGTTGCTGCTCCTTGCTCCTTTGTGAGTGTGCATGCATCCTTGTGGATCTCAAGGTGGAAAGGGATTGGTGGAATCCAATTGACTCCTTACACCGTGACGGTTGGGAGGATCTTCTTCAGCTGGAAGGTGATTCTATCATTTGATCACATAGCTGCTGCCTCCATTGAAGATCTCCGTCAACAAGTAAGTTATTTGATTAATTTTCAGTCATCCCTTTCTTTTCCCAGTCCTCTACAGTCTACCCATCATTTCCCTTTTTAATTTTATTTGAATCCCATCAAAACCCTAAGTTCCATTAATTCCCATCGACCTCCATAAACCCCAGTGTTCTAAATTCTGTCCAGCCATATCCTATCATCCAAATCCCCGCAAACTTCAGACATAGCATCACTACATTAACCCTCTAGCCTGCTGCCCCATCTTCAATAGCTAAGCCCTAATTCCCCTTCATCTCCACTAAAACCCTAAATAGTCAAAAACCTGTTCAGACCTAATTAGCCATCCAATTCAGCCCAAATTACTATCGAGTCTCCCCCTTACTGTTTAGAGCACTCGATCCCAAGCCTAGCCCTATAATCCCATTAAAAACCCTAGTTTTAGTCTAAGTTCTAAAACCCAAAATCCGAAATCCTAACCCTAATTTTCTGAAATTTAATTTTTTAGTTAAACATCATCCAAACCTACATTAATAGCTTCTCCTAGACCTGCCCATCAATACCCTATAAGATTCATCTCCATATTCATAAACCTAACCCTAGATTTAACCTAAAACTGCAATTCTATCCTCTGAAATTGCAGAACCAGCGGCCCCTTGATTCCATTATTATTAGATCCTTGATAATTAGCCTCTAGTAGGATCCCTCCCTATCTAGAGCTACATTACCGTATAGTTCACGTTAAGTCAAAGAAGGCATACTTAAAACAGACGAGACACAAGCCACTAATATATTTTCCATCCTGATCATCTGTTCTTCACGATCAACTAACCTATACATTTCAAGGACAAGGCACTAACATGGCTTGGAAACAGATTGAATCTTAATTGGGAATGTAACCTCTCTAAAGTATCCGGCACAATTATTTATAGGATGGACAGGAACCAAAATATAATAGGAGGCATCAAGAACAAACAGAGCCATAAATTAAAAAAAAAAAAAGAATACACTCAAGAACAATGAATTCAACAAAAGAGAATACTAAAGAAATCAAAAATATGCACCACAGTTGTCCAGTCTTGAACTCTCAAATCTTGAGAAACATAAAATGCAATTTGACTTTTCAGAAGCATTCTCTGAAAACATAGATGATCCTTAAGCATGGCAGGAACGAGTTTTGGTGGTATCCTGAAGTCCCTGTATAGTCTACTAACCGCGGCGGGGGGGTGGGTGGGGGAACCCTATAAAAGCATCCATGAGCACAATGTCCTGAGTGAAGAATTACAATTCTGAAAGGATAGAATAGCTTACACAGCTCAACTCCGACTAAAAATTGTAATCAAGTTAACCACAATTGCTTCGAATGTACCCTATAAAAGCATCCATGAGCACAATGTCCTGAGTGAAGAATTACAATTCTGATAGGATAGAATAGCTTATGCAGCTCAACTCCGACTAAAAATTGTAAATCATACTTAACCACAATTGCTTCGAATGTACCCTATAAAAGCATACATGAGCACAATGTCCTGAGTGAAGAATTACAATTCTGATAGGATAGAATAGCTTACACAGCTCAACTCCTACTAAAAATTGTAAATCATACTTAACCACAATTGCTTCAAATGTAAACAAAGGCAAAATAAAACAATAATAGCCCATCCAAAAAATAATAATAATAATCAATAAGAAACAAGAGGTCTGTGAAAATCAGATTTTGGAAGATCACTTTCAACCTACTTCAATGACACGTCCCACGATGATATCTCCAACCTCCGGCTTGTACCTACAAGCATATCATTTATAATACTTGTCAAGCTTTGCAAACATAGTAGTTCTAAAGCAGAGATCATATACTTAATTGACAAAATGAGGAAAAATTATGAAAAAGACTTAAGACTTTGGACTTTGGACTTTGCAGAGCGAGGAATCGCAGGTACCTGGCCCTTAAAGCTCGGACGTAGACGAGCTTGTTAACTCGTTCCACTACTCCGCATAGAGTCGCAACCACTTCGCCATCAAGCTCAGAAGTTCCATGCCCCCTTAATCCAACCGGACGAAGATTTTCTTTAACATAAATAAATTTAAAAGAAAATTTAAATGGGCAAATACAAAAATAGAGATGAGTGAAACCAGGGTTTATAGAGTGATACTTGAGGACGCCGTCTTCGTGGTTAACAGGGATGGTGTCGGCGACTGTGACAGAAGCAGAGGAGATGGATTTGGAAGCTAATTCCTGAAGCTGCTGCAGAGCTCTCCGTAACCTAATTTTCTGCGTTTGATTTAGCGGAAGCTGTAAATCTCTCAACGCGCTCATCTCTCTGCGTCTGTATGAAGATCACAAATTGAACTGCTCAAGAGAGGGAAACTAAGAACGTTCGCTAATCTGCTTTACTTACCCCTCCCTCTCCCAGCCAGGGTTTTAAAACGCGAAGTCGGTGACGGAATTGCCCAGTGCCGATTCCGATACGAATCGGCATGAATCGTTTCGAACCAATTGGTTCTTAGCAATATATCGCTGAAAATAAGGGGTGCAAGTTTGACCCTGTAGCACCGAACCCGTCGTGGCCCGTCTCGAGCCCAAACAGGGTCTGGACTAAGGTGTCAATCGGTATGTTTTCAGTAATATGGTACGATTTTGGTATGGTACAAAAAACAGGTACCAGATACCAATACTGTGCTGTACCATTTAAAAGCCATATTTCTAATACAGATATCGTACCGCTTTGACATGATATAAATACGGTACAGAAAATGGTATAGGTTCGGTACAAAAACGGTATAATAGACGGTTTTCACCCAAAAGAAACCCTATTGGACTGAAAATTTAGGGTTTGAATCTCGACTCTGAACCCATAAGAGTGCGTTTGGTTGCGTAAATCCTTTGGATGTTGTCTGATTGGAGATTGTCATCTATTTGAGTTACCATCAAATGAATCGTAATTCCAGAAAATAAATTGTTTGGTTACCATGATTCTGTGACATGATTCTTTTGAATAAACTGTTTGGTCACCCTGAGTCTATCACTTGGATTTACCTTGAATCTATCTGAAATACTGTTTGGTTATCCTGAGTCTGTGAGTTAGAATCACTTTAAATCTATCTGAAATACTGTTTGGTTACCCTCACTAGGTCAGTTGGAATTATGTTTTTTTTTTTTTTTTATATTTTATATTTTGTTTATTTTAATACATGGCCTTCTTTTCTTACTTTATTAAATTTAAAATTAAAATGCCTAGACTAAGAAACATAGAAATGAAATGATCATAGATGGAAAACCAGTGGCCAAGAGAAATCTAAAATCACTTGATACTTTGGGAGAGAAAAAAAAAAAAAAAAAAAAAAAAAAGCTCCTATATTAACAGGGGAGAGATGCACTTTTGCTTCATTGTTTCACCTACACCACTTCAACTACAGCCTAATAGTCTGGTCTTTCATGCTAAGGTCTTAAAGAAAACTGAGATAATTTCTTCTAACTTCCCATAGTTGATGAGTTAAATTCCTGAGTTTGCAATTGAATCAAATACATACCAGATAAATATGCACGCAATTAAATGCCCATTAATCTACCACGATTACACAAAACAATTAACATAAAAGACCATCAAAATACCACCCATCCATCTTCTATTCGGTTAGACCCATTCAATCTAGGGTTACAAATATAGAGATACATTGTTTCACAAATTTTAATTTAATTACATGAGTCACATGTTTTGGGCATACACCCCCTCCCATACTACTTCACTTGTTAAGATTAAGTGTTTTGACAGCATCAAGTAGCTCCTCCAATGTCTTAATATGTTGTTTGGCATCTTTAATTTTTGCTGTGAGGTATCCCATCAGATAGTCCTTGGATTGACATGGTGTTGGTGAGATGGTTGGTGCATCCATGACATTATTCCTTGGTACCTGATTTGAAGATGAAGATTCTCCCTCATCTATGAATTTAAACAACCCACAACCAACTGAATAGCACCCGAAAGGTCAGATTTGGAATTAAGTTTAAGTTATTGAAGTCGCATCTGGCAAAAGACAGAACCAGATCTGATTTCAGTGACTTGAATCTCGCAATTCAAGCAGTATTTCGACTTCAATCTTTGCAATTTGAGTCTCTTGACTCTTGAGGGTGGGAAAGAACAATCTCATAGGTGATGAGGAGAAGCAGAATTGTTGAAGAAAGAGTCATATTTTTTACCCAAACCAGAGCAGCCGTATATGATGAAGAGAAGCAGATTTGTTGAAGAAGGTTCTGTCGCTCTGGGCGACGGGAGGAAGCGAGGAAGGGGAAAGGGAAACTGGGAAAGGCTAAAACGCCTTAAAGGAATTGGGGATTAGGCTTTACTTTAGGTAGTTTTTTTTTTTTTTTTACAAGTTTACCCCCCCAACACCGTACGGTTTTGGTACATACCGACGGTATTCAATTAAAAATCGATGCCGTACCGTACTAAGGTCAATACTATTTTCTTATACTGTACAAAACCGTTTTTGTAACAGTACGGTTTGGTACGGTTGTAAGCGGTCAATTTCGGTTTCGGTTCCAAATTGACACCTTTAGTCTGAGCTAAGATATTTGGCCCTGAGAGCGGGTCAGGGCCAGAAATTTCTAGCCCTGAGGTAGGGTCGGGTTAGGCTAGGGTTGAGGACTCGGGCTAAGCCCAGCCCGACCCTATTTTAAGTTATACTATAAATATATATTGATATAGTATATATTATAAACTTTAAACGTCACCCACATTTTTTTATATAATATATTATATATGAAGATAATAAGTGATATAATACATTTTATTATAGTGTTATTTAACATAAAATTGATGCGTTTCTCCCCGGCCCATTCCAGCCCATGCATTTTCTTCCCCCTCCCCATGATCAAGGTCAATCAGGGTCAACCCAGCCCGACCCTGAGGGCGGGTCAGGGTTGAATTTTTCAGGCCCTAACGAGTCGGGCTTGGGCCTAGCTGAGGGGACTCAGGGTTGAACTAGAGTTCTATAAAGCCCGGCCCAACCCGACGTTGTTGCAGCCCTAGCTGAAAGTGGAACAAGCTTCGGACCAGGAATTGGTAAATGTTAAGAAATCGATCCAATTTAACTGAAAATATTTTTAAAAAATGGTTAAGAAATCAAGAATTGATTATGGAATGGCAATTCTGATTCCAATACAAGCTGTAGCGATTAAGTTATCAGTGGGAATCAGGATCAATGCGTCAGCCGATTCCATCGAATTTGCCGATTCATTAAAACCCTACACTTAGCCCTACTATATGATCCCTAGGAGCCCATGGGCCCACGATGGTAAGGAGAAAATGACTAACGAGGGGTGTCAACTGGTTGGGTGTGGTCGGGCCTTACTTGGTCCTGCACATATGAGGTCCAAAATAAATACCGATCGATTATGTAACAATCCTTTGATTAAGAAATCGATCTGATTCAACTGAAAATATTTTTAAAAAACCAATGTTAAGGAATCAAGAATTGATTACGGAATCGCTAATCCGATTCCAATACAAGCTATAGCGATTAAGTTATCAGTGGGAATCAGGATCAATGTCAGTCAATTCATTGAATTGGCCGATTCATCGATTCACGATTGTTGAAACCCTACTCCAACCCTACTATATGATCCCTAGGAGCCCATGGGCCCATGATGGTAAGGAGAAAATGACTAACGAGGGGTGTCAACCGGTTGGGTGTGGTTGGGCCTTAATTGGTCAGGTGCATGAGGTCCAAGATATATACGGATTGATTATGTAACAATCCTTTGATCAAAAGCTAAGACAATTTAATAATAGATTGGTCGTTTTGGTCTTTAATCAGTTTTGGTTCAATCAATCTATAATCAGGCCTAAACGATCATCGGTTCTTCGGTCATAATTGAGATCAAGTAGGGTGTCAATTTCTAGGCCGAAGCAATTGGACTGAGAAAAAATGACCGGTTTAGGATGAAAGTAATCAAACCGAATCCTTATTGGATCGGGTTTTTTTAATTTATGAAACTATTATAGATTGAACCGGATTGACTAAGACTCGAACCAAATCATATAGATTGAACCGGATCGATTAAGAATCGACCCAAACCCAAAACACGATACGAATTAAAACATACACACACACAATTTGATAAAAATCGATTATTTTCAACATAAATGGGAGAGGGTTTCCAATATTGTGCCCATTGGGAAGGAATCTACATAACACTCCAATGGTTGTCTTGAAAAGGGTATCATTCACATAGGACCAACATATTCAGAATAGGAGAGAGAAAATAATAACAATAATAAAGCCTATGTGAGAGAGAGATTGCACTTTGGCAATGTGGGAAAGCTCTTCCCATACTATATAGGCAAAAGGTTTTGTAGCATAGTCATGCTTTCAACCATTAGATGGGCATGATCGTGTATACCATCCAACGATCGTGCACCATGCACGGCTGTGTACGAAAACTCTACCCTACTATATATATGAAAAACTGAAACCAAACTAGTAACATCCCGATAAAGGCCATTAAGCTAAACCGATAAAATCCCAAATTGAACTGGACCGAAGCCAAATGAATTGAACTTTAATTTAATGATTTGGTTTTGGTTTGTTTCATTATCAGCTTAAACTTGTTCAGCCCAATCGAAAACTGAACCAAACCAATCAATTGGACCCCTAAATTAATGGCTTATAAAAATTCATGGAAACCAAGACCGGACCATTTAATAAATGGTCTGTTTGATTTACCCAACTGGATCAGGTCTGATTGGGTTAATCATTGAGGGCTTAGCTTTGACATGCCTACTAATTACTAGAATTTAAGGAAGGTCTGCGTTTGACAGATATTATCCTCTCAAGTGCAGTGCACTGGTCAGTGCACCTCAATTAATCATCCAATCACAAAAACATGGACAGTGATGTCTTTTTATCCTCTCTAGTCTTGTTGTGTCTTATGTCCATTCTTTTTTCATATAGTGAAAATCAGGCCAAGCATCCACTCTGCTTCGGAGTTTTTCCATATCAAGGGTTTTTTTCATCATCAAAATCTCTGTGTTTACTTTAATGTCTTCTTCTCTTCTAATCTCTATCTTGATATTTGACAAATATGCTTTATGGTTTCATTCCAAATGATCTCTTACATTAGAACATCGATATGAACCTTTGTCCTTTGGTTCTTGGGAAGTCTACTATGTTGTTGATAATGTTCAAGTCCATCCATTGTATTTATGGACTATTACAATTGATATCAGAGTTGTCCTAACCTCTACGATAGTCTTGTTGTATCATGTATCACTTCTTCATCTTCTTGTAGACACCAAATTTTTGTCACCCCTTGGCGATGACGATACAAGGAGGCTCAACTTTATTTTGTTTCAGCTTAAATAATTAAAAAAGAGATAAAAGAGGGATTTTTAATAATTTTAATAGAAATTGAATGTGTGGAACTTGGGTTACGATCTATGAGTGATCTGCCCAATTTTGAACCCATTTCAGAATCTTTGGAAGGGTGCCATATGGCATCCAACTTGGATCCTGAAAAAGCCCTAATTTCTAGGGTGACCTTACTCTCCCTATAAAGGGAAAGAGATGAGGTCATAAGTTAGGGAGGGCCGTCATTTCAGGGAAAAAATTTCAGAAAAAAGGAGAGAGAGAGAGAGAGAGAGAGAGAGAGAGAGAGTGAAATGAAAGCTGAGATAGAGAAGCCGAAGCTTCCCTGAGCCAGGGAGACCAGCTTTGATGCACCTTCTTCCTCTTTTTTATATTGATTTTTAGCTTTTCTTTCACTAGAGTTAATTGACCTCTCCATTTTCTGTCTTCCAAAAAATGAGACCACCTGCATCCTACAACCCATCTCTTCTTTTCGTTTTTGAAACCCCCATTACCTTAAAACGTATTCATCAAAACCCACTTCTTCTCATCTTACTTGCATAATCCATTCAGAAACTCTTCCCATCTTACTTGCATAATCCACTCACCTGAAACTCTCCATTGAAACTCTCTCCTATAACTTTACTCCATTTTCTCCACTCAACTACATCATCATCCTTCCATCATTCGGTCTGATGGACCAATAGTTCGTGATAGACCAGCCAAGCCCCACATCAATTTGAAGTTTGAGTTTGAGAGTTCAAGATTGAGAGCTTCTACGGACTTCTTTGAAATCAAATCACGTTCCCGTGGTGGTTGTCCAAGTTGAGCCATCTACCTATGACGGCTTGAAGCTCTTCATCATCTTCCTCCTTGTCGAACTCGTGCACATTTTATGGCTACAACTCCAAAAGCCGAATACTTCGCTTTCCCTATTTTAATTTTTGTTATTTATTTTCTTTATAATCTATAATTAATTTTTGGTCTGTAATAATTCCCCTATCCCCTGGCTTTGAGTTCCCTGTCGATCGATATCGTGACCCGCCATCATCTATTAAACCTCTGCAATTTTTGTTTATTTTATTTAAGTTTATTTATGTTTGAATGTTGTTGTTCTATTTTTTTTATTATTATTATTTTGTTCTTGTTGATATGCTATTCCCCCAATCCCCATCGATTTAAATCTTCTTTCATGTTCTATGTTGAATCTATGTTGTAATATATATGATCATTTCTATTTTTTGGTGAGATTTATCATATGAAATCTTACGAGGCCTGATCCCCATCCCCTTTGGTTTGGATTTTTAATGCATGTATGTCTTACTTAACTTCATTATGCTTATTCCTTTCTATGTGAGCTCTATTCTACTTTCTCCAAGCCATTTCTTGTTGTGTGATGTTCTACCTAACTTTTCCAATGATTCTAATTCAGGTAAATCAGATTTCGAGTCTGCATAAGAATCTTTGATGTTTGTGTTCATGATTTTTCAAAATAAAATGGATTATTTCTCTTTCGATGTAGGCCCAATTTAGAATATCTTTGAATCCAATCAGATTTAATTTTACTAAAGCCTCGACATAAATTTTGTAACATGTTCCAGATTTGATTCCTTAATCGAAAGGGTTAGATGGTTTTAGGGTCATTGAATTTTTGGTTTGGGCTTTATGTGCCATGGGTTAGGCGGATCGGTGTTTGAATGTTGTGGATTTTAGACATCATAGCTTTCTGAACCCCATTTAGGCTTTTAATATTTAAATAAATGGGCCTTCAAACCTTAGATTGAATGATTAGGTGCCTTGACTGAATAGAGCCTTCTGGGCTTTGAATAATAATAAGATAATGGGACGGATTGGTTTAGAGAATTGGTTTTGATTTTGGGTTTGGACCACGTTTCAGATTTGGTCCCTTAACCGATGGGCTTGGGCTTAGGAAGATTAGGCCTACATTTGGTCTTTGAGTACAAGGGATTCAAAAAATGCCAAGTTCAGGTTTGATTATTGTTTTAGATTCATGCATTGACCGAGTGTGGAGAGCCTAGCCCATGTCCAGGTTTGTGAGTGCATACCGCCGTTGAATATGGGAACCATGTGGTTGTACCATTTAGATCCCTTTAGGCCTGCTTAGGATTTTAAAATTACCTTGGGGTTTGAGATTTGACTTCTGATTTGGTATAGAACTACGACGTGTGAGAGGAAGAATGCCTACTAGTGGCTTGAGTTGAAATGCGCAATGTATTGGGGCCTCCTTGGAACGTAGGTGCATGATGTTTAGGACAGGATTTGGGCTAGCCTGTCATCTAACTTGTAGATGTTTAGAATAATTTCTTTGATGTTTGCTTGGCATGAGTAGGATAAGTAGATTTGCATGTTTAAGTGTGTGGATTCCATGTATGTCATGTCTAGCCAATTTAGAATAGTTTAGCCTATATGTTGCATGTACTGATGTAATTAGATTATATGTGTTCACCATGCTAATTAAATTAACTACTTGTTATGTTGAATTAATCATTTCAGGTACCCTAAGGTAGAATAACATAGTAACTTGGTGTAGGGTTGCATGTGACATATTTAGATGCCTAGTTTAGGACAAATGACATAAAATTAAGATTAGTTAATAAGATTAGTGAGCAACAATGGTCTAAGGAAAGGATAACCGGTTTCGGCCGGCAGACTGCGTGCCTAACACCTTCCCAGTCCGTAACTTGACACTTACCCAGTGATCTGGGCAGATCATAGCCTATCCATTAAGAGTCATCAGTCTTCCCCTTCAATGAGAGAAATTTGCGGGTCCTAGACCCTTGTCTAAGTGGTGGCTCCTATTTTATCCATTTACCCTCTTACAATGGTACTAGGGTCATTGCTTTAGGGTTTACCAGCGAGATCCGATTTGCATAAGAACAAAATCCCCTAGCGGGGTGGATTTTCCTCCATTGTTCTTACACTTCCATATAGTGTAAATTAGGCTGAGCATCTACTTTGTTCCGAAGCCTCCAATACAACAGAAGTCCCTCTATTTCAAGGGTTTTCTTTGTCATCAAAATCAATAGGTTTAATTCGAGAAAGAAAAGATGAAAATAAAAGCAGAGAACCCAATAAAGAAGAAAAACCCAATAAATAATCTGAACTTACCTGGGACTCTGGGAGACATCTTCAAAAGGAGGATTCCAATTGCGACTGTTGGCAAACCAAGTGCATTTGAGACGTAGGTTCGATGCAGAAAAATGTGTTGTTTGTCAATGGTCCAGAAGAGAACCGAAAATCTATCATATTCTAAAACTTTCATGATCACTCCTTCCTATCACCCACCTTTATAAAAGATATTCACCTCGTCTTTCTCCAACAACATCTGATGTTCTTCACAGGGAGGTAGAGGCCTCACATTGAGTTCAAAGATCATTACTTCTGACGACTTCTCACCTCCTCCTTTGAGAGGAACTTAAATCTTTTTATAAGTCGATAGTAATTCCTAAACTTCGTTGAAAGTTGGATTATGACATCTTTAAACCCATGATTGGGCCATATTTATGCGTAAAAGTGTTATTTAGTTTTTTATTTTAATTAAAAATTTATGATTAAATTGATTCCACTTTGCTATTTTCTTGTGATCGTAGGATTCCAATGGTGATCGGGAATTTTGAGATAATTGGTTGTTATTGCGCATGCATGAAACTATTTATGAGATTCCAGAGATTTTCGATACCAATCTAGTACAAAGAAGATGTGATTGAATGGTAAAACTAGGTTTTTCAAGAAAAGAAGAAGGGAGTTATTTTTGTTGTAGAAAAGAGAAGAGAGGGTCGGTGGGAAGTATTCTCCATGTATTCTCTATTCTAAATCTCCTAAACCTCGCTTTCCTAAAATCCCTCCCTCTAAAACCCTCTCATTCTCTCTCCTAATTCCCCTAAAATCTCTCTCTTTTCTCTCTTAAGAATTCCTCCACGGTTTTGCTAAACTCCCACATTTTCTAAAATCCTATTCTCTCCTAAATTCCCTCCACATCATCTCTCTCTCATGTGCGGCCCACGGTTCTCCTATATCTTCTAAAACCTCTCCCTAAAATCACATCTCTCCTACGATTCTCTCTCTCTCTCCCAACTCTTCCCAATTCCAATTCCTCTACGTCATCTCTCCCATCACCTAAAAACCCCTCTACGATTTTCGGTTTGGTCTCTCTTTTACGGTTCTTTCTCTCTCCCAACTTTCCCAAAAATCCCAATTTCCCTAAAGTCTCTCTTGCCAGTTTTCTCTCACGGCTCTCTGCCCCTTTGTGCTCCAAAAATCCTATCTCTCCTCTAAAAAATCTCTCTCAATTTTCTCTCCATCTCTCTCACGCTCTCTTTGGACTATATTATTTATTTTTATCTCTCTCTACCATCCAAGATCCAGTATATAGTGTTAGGGTCTAGGGTTTAAGCACAAGGTTGCTTAAAGCATTGCACCCTGAGTATCTAGTTTGGAATACCCAAACTATTGCTTCTAGCTTGTATTTATAGGAAAACTAGGGTTTAGGTCAGATTGACTAATTACTAAATTGTCCCTCATAGCCTGAGTATTAATACAAGTAGGATTATATTAGAACATATGAAGGGATATTACATAAATAACCTTACAATCTCCACCTATGTTCTACATATATCCACCACACATCTATAGAAACCATTGTTCAATCATTAATTGAATTAATATAAATTGAATATCAATAATCCAATAAATCAAATAAGTAAACTTTAAGAAATAAAACTAGGGTTTTAGATCAAAACTAAACCCAACAATAAATATGATGTTCCACATGCAGGTGACTAAACCAAAAGATAAAGAAAAGTCCTTGCAATCCATGTGACTTTACTCATCAAGTAAGTCATCCTCATCGAGATCCAAGTTCAACTGTTCCCCTCCATCTTCACCATTATTTGTAATTTGTCAAATATGAATTTCATAAGATAATATGAATTTATCATTTGTACAATAGTATCTAGTTCAACAATAAGAACATAGTACATTCCATATATGACTGAAGGTAAACAAAAAATAATAAGCATCATCATCAAGTTTCTTTACAAGAACTCGATCCTACATAGTCTCTATCACAAGGATCATATCATGTTTGCATTTAGAATATTGTGTTCATCATATCAGTCATAGATTTATGTTGTATCATCAAATTTGGAATGGTACACCATACTATGAAAGACATGCCATCAAATTTGGGATAACATAAAGACTAGTACAATATCATTGAAACATATCAGATATTTTTCATATTCCTTTATGGAATAACAAAGTAAGAAAACTTCACATAAAAATTTGCTACACCATCAATTTTGGAATGGTTTCATAAACCCCCATACTTAGTAACCTAACTAAGATATCTGAAACATGTAAACTGTCCCGAATGCTTACCAAGGCTAGATGAGATTTGAATAATTCAAAATAATACTAGATTAGGTTAAGACCTGACTAAATGGTCTTTAACCCCATGTCCCCCGTAGTTTTGAATGTTCGATCTTTGTTCAATCCCTTTGTAAGGGTATCTGCCATATTATCCTTTGATCTCACATCAATCAAAATGATAATCCCTTGCTCTGTTCGATAATTCAGCATGACCTGTTTCAGCCTGATGTGTCTCCTCTTACCATTAAAGAGTGAGTTATTCACTATCATCTTTATTGCTTAATTATCACAGAATATAGATATAGAGTTTAACTTGAAACTCCTCAATGGAATATCCATGATCAAATCATTTATCCACTCTACTTCATCTTCTGTAGAAGCTAGAGCATAAAGTTCTGATTCCATAGATGACAGAGTAATACCAGTATGTCTCTTGGATTTTCATGCTACAGCTGCTCCTCCTAGTGTAAATACATAACCACTGGTGGATCTGCTGTCTCCCAAATCTGAGCACCAAGATGCATCAGAATATCCTTCCAAAGTTGGAGGATGTCTAGTATAACATAGAGCATAACCTAGAGTACCCTTAAGTTATCTCATCAGCATCGACAAGGCATCCCAATGCTCTTTTCCAGGATTACTAGTGAAACGACTTGGCATGCCTACCGTAAAGGCTATGTCTGACCTAGTGCAACTCATTGCATACATGAGACTACCAATCAGTTTAGAATATTCTAACTGATTCACTGTGTCACTTGTGTTAGGTTTCAACCGTCTGTTATAGTCATAGGGTGTCTCAATCGATTTACAATCACTTTATCCCTAACTAGAAAGTAACCTCTCAATGTAATGAGACTGACTAAGGGTGATCCCTTGCTCATCGAAGCTTACTCTCATTCCAAGAATGGTGTCTATCACACCAAGATCTTTCATGTTAAATTTTTTGGACAAGGTTTCTTTAATGTCACTCACTACAGAGAGGTCAGAACCTAGAATCAATATGTCGTCTACATATAAGTAAATAATTGCGACCTTGTTTGACTCAGACAAAAAATAAAGGCACTTATCCGAGTTGCTAATTTGAAAACCAAGGCTCTTTACTATCTTGTCAAACTTCTCATGCCATAATTTAGGTGCTTGTTTAAGACCATAGAGAGATTTATTTAATTTACAAACTCTTTTTTCAGAACCTTCCATGACAAACCCTTTAGGTTGGTTCATGTAGATTTTTTCTGTTAGGTCTCTATTAAAGAAAGCTATTTTTACATCCATTTGATGCACACCATGTGCTCAATAGATGCTATGATAAGAAGAATCCTTATCGTTGCCAAATGACAAATCGGAGAGTAGATGTCAAAATAATCTATCCCTTTCACCTGGGTATAGCCCTTAGCTACAAACCGTGCTCTATACCTGGCTATAGACCCATCCGGATTAAGTTTCTTCTTCAGTACCCACTTGCACCCTATTGTCTTGGCCCCTCTAGGCAGATCAACAAGGGGTTAGGTCTCATTCTGCATTAAAGAGCTCATTTCCTCATCAATGGCTTCTTTTCATAGCAGTGAGTCCCTAGATCTCATCGCTTCCTTATAAGTGGATGGATCAGCCTCTAAATGGTAAATCACAAAATCCTCACCAAAATCTTTGGGTACTCTATCTCTAGTAGATACTCTTCTAGGTTCTGATTTAGTAACCATTGTGGGTTGAGTGTTAGAAACAATTGGTTCAAATTCCAAAGGTGATTCTGTAACTATTTTTGTCAGACCAGGCAAGGTTAGACCTTTATCTCTGAGGAATTTATCTTCAAAGAATATAGCATCCTTAGATTCTATCACCACATTGGTTGATAGATCCAAAAACCGGTCTGCAGCACTGTCTTCTGCACAACCTAGATACACACAAGTGTTTGTTCTAGTTCCAACCTTAGGTCTCCTAGGGTCTTGTATCCTAACATAAGCTATACAACCCCAAACCTTAAGAGTGTCATATGGTTATGCCATAGTTCATAAGGTGTAGAAGTTAGTTTTGAATGTGGTAGTCTATTTAAAATGTGATTTGCAGTCAACACTACTTCTCCTCAATAGCAAGAGGGTATGTCTGTTGTCAATAACATGGAGTTTAATATCTCTGTTAACGTCCTATTCTTTCTTTCAGCTATGTCATTTGATTGAGGTGAGTAAAGAGCAGTAGTTTCAAGGATTATGCCCACTGAGGCACAGAATTTTTTAAACTCTGTCAATTTGTATTCTCCTCCCCTATCACTTCTAAATCTTTTAATTTTCAAGTTTAACTGATTTTCTACCATATTCTTAAAAATTTTAAAATTTTAAAATGCTTCATCTTTAGATTTTAACAGGTATAAATGACAATATCTAGAAAAATCGTCTATAAATATTATCAAATACTTTCGACCTCCTCTAGTTGTGTAGCTTTTAAAGTCACAAATGTCAGAATGTATAAATTCAAGAAGTTGAATGCTCCTAGAAATTGGTTTGAAAGGTTTTCTAGTTATTTTGGTTTGAGCACACACTTCACATTTGTTAAATCTAATTGAAATGTCTAATGGTAAATTATGAGTTTTAGCTAGTTTGAGTATTTTCCTATAGTTCACATGTCCTAACCTACAGTGTAGTATTTTAAGATCAAGTGAAGTATGGTTAACCTGGTTTATTATCTCATTAGCTAAATTCAACCTAAACATACCATTCAAATTGTAGGCACATCCAAAATAAAAGGAGTTAACAGACAGTGTTACTCTACCACTACTAAAAGTAATAGACATGCCAGCATCAAGCAAAATTCCAATTGAAATTAAATTCTTTTCAAAATCAAAAAAGATTTTAACATTTTTCAAAGTAAGTATTTTACATGATGATAGAACCAGGTTCGCTGTCCCTTGTTGAATCACTTCCACGACATCTCCATTTGCAACAGTAACAGTCTCTGCTACTTGACCAACATCAGTGAGCAAGTTATTGCAATTGCAAACATGACAAGTCGCTCCAGAGTCTAACCACCAATCTGAAGATGTACTGGCCAACCCCTTATCCTTGCCAACCATGGCAACAAAGTTAGTAGGCTCAGTTTTATCCATCAACATGTGAACTTCCTTCTGTGGTGTGTCTATGTTCCCTTTCTTAGGACCCCTACACTCAGATGCATAGTGACCCCACTTTCCACAGTTGCGGCACTTGCCCTTCTTTTTAAAATTAGTCTTTTTGGCCTCTAACTGTAGGGGTTTATTTCTTAGGTGGCTTGGATTGTCTAGGATTTTTCTTGGATTGTGAAACTAAATTGGCAGATGCCTGTTGTTGTTTCACCATCTCCAAGTTGTTCCTAGTTCTGTTCTCATCTTCGATTCTAATGAACCATTTGAGATCATCCAGCCCCACTTGTGTTTTTTTCCTATGTATCTCAGTTTTAAAGGAATGTCAGGTAGAGGGTAACTTAAAAATAATTGTACCCACTAAGAATGCATCAACAACAAGGATATTTCTTGGTTCAGTTTTGTTCTCAAATTCTCAAAATTTATTACTTGAAGAAGTATTTTCTTGTATTTTTTAAACTTGAAATCCACAAACTTGTCAACTAAGTGAGTCTTTGATAGGTCCTCCTCCTTTTTGAATTGGGCTTCTAGGTTTTCCCAAATCTCTTTTGCAGTCTTATATTTACTATAGGTCTCTGTCAGCCTATCTGACAGGCAGTTCAATAGGTAGTCTTTGCAAAAGTCCTCATTACTTATCCATTGGGCTTCAGTTAGGTCCGTGCAATCAGAAAAAGTATTTACCACAGTGTAGAAAATATTGAGGTACTTCAGTTCAAACTGAGTCCTCCTTTTCCAAGAACTGAACTCAGAGCCACTAAAGCTTTCCAATTTAATCATCTCAATTGAAACAACATGTTTCTCCGTTGTTATGTGATTTGTTTATATGCCCAAGAAAAAAAAAAAACTCAAATAAAAATAAATGTTCAAAGGAACAGTCACACCTGAGATGGAGAACCCTGGATTTAGACAACGGAGGAAGGATGGCAGAATTGCAATAGCGTTGGCGCTTGCAATGTGCACGCTAGTGTTGTGCGCTGGTGTCGTGCACTGGTGCGTGCACTGACACTGGTGCATTGAAGCTCGATAATTTTCAGGACTGAGTGCGGCTTTCCCTTTAGATTTTTTTTTATTTAACAATCAAATAATAGCTAAAGTCCTTTTGACTTTTAGCAATTGATTGAAATAATAAAAAAAAACTTTGAATAAAGGCTGCTTCTAACGTCAAATCAAAGCCTGGATCTCCTTCTGATTTTTTTTTTTTTTAATAATCAAGTAATCAATGCTTTGTGAAAAGCATTCTGATAAAAGACAAAATTCTGCAAAGTAGCTTTCTGACAATCGATTCAAAGGCTTTGTGATAAAGCTTTATGACACTCTGTAGATTGGTTTTTCCAAGCAAAGGCTCAGAAAACAAGAAATCAGAATCGAACCCGAACCGTGAATGGAGACGATACCGAAGCCAAAAAAATCAGATTCGCACGATCAGATTAAAACATTAAATGGAGATTATCACCGTAGCCGAAATGTGAATCCGAACTCCAAAACTAGAATTGTGAATTTGAGAAATCCAAAGCCGATCTTGATCGCAGAGAAACGAAAATTCTAATGCTTTAAGATCGTTAGGGTTTAGGGTTTAAGCATAAGGTTGCTTAAAGCATTACACACTGAGTATCTAGTTTAGAATACCCAAACTGCTGCCTCCAGCTAGTATTTATAGGAAAACTAGGGTTTAGGTCAGATGGGCTAATTACTAGATTGCCCCTCACAGCCTGAGTATGAATATAAGTTGGATTATATTAGAACATATGAAGGGATATTACATAAATACCCTTACATATAGCAGCTCCTTCCATCGTTTCATAATTCTTCTTCTCTTCCCAATCACTTTCTCCTCCATGGGTTTTTTTTGAAAAATATTGCGCAAAGATTAGCACCATCGCAAGTTGCCGCATCATCATCTCTCCAACCGCTGCCTCCATCAACATTGCACCACCATTCACCCGCGTATTGTGTTCCATGGAAGACTGTCGTCACCATTGCTGTGTCTGTCAATTAGCCCCATGAGTGGCTAAGTATCTTCTGTCTTTAGGTCTAGATGAAGCATTGAACTTTGTTAATTAAATTCTGATTTTTAGTACACTTAATTGGTTGATGTGTAGACCATTCCATGTGAATGATTTTAATTTATTAATTTACTTTAAAAGATTTGCTTTTGTGATTCATATTTTCTATTCAAGAAATGATTTTTATTGTAATTGTGGTTATACCGATGAAAGCCTATATTTGACAGAACTAAGCGTGCTAAGCATATGCGAAAGATGATAGTGATCTGCAAGATATGTTATAACTAGGATGAATTGCAATTATCATTAAATGGTTTCATTAGGGTTGCAGCTGTAATGAACCAAAATGTACACCAATAGTTAATTGATAAAGATCAACATGGATTTGAAACTTGAAGACAATCTTCTTTCATCGATTTTGATTTATTCATTAGTTCATAGTTTATTTTTAATTGCAACAAACAACAACAACAACAACCATAACCTTATCCCAACTAAATGGGTCGGCTACATGGATCCGAAGAGGCTGTGACAGTAATAAAAATACAATAAAAAGGAGTAAAAAGAAGGAAAAAGAAAAAATAAAGTTACTACAGGAAAAAGTCTAAGCAGCAGTCAAAGCAGCATCCCAGGAACATCTCCCTATAAGGGGTCGGCTACACAGGTCCTTGTCCTCCAAACAACTCTATCTGCGGTCATACTAGGGTCGAACCCTACTACATTCATATCCTTTCTTACCACTTGTCCAATAGTCATTTTAGGTCTGCCCATGCCTCTTTTAGCTCCTTCAAACTGAATATGGTCACTCTTTCTTACTGGTGCATCCATAGGTCTCCGTTGGACATTACCATACCACCTCAAGCGGCTCTCCCGAAGCTTGTCCTAGATTGGTGCAACTCCCAATTGGGTTCTAATACAATCATTCCTTACTTTATCTCTCCTAGTCTTGTCGCACATCCTCCTCAACATCCTAATCTCCGCTACACTCATCTTATCTATATTATTTTTCTTAACGGCCCAACATTCTACCCCATATATCATCGTAGGTCTTATTACTGTCCTATAAAATTTCCCCTTAATCTTACCAGGCATGTGTTTGTCACATAGAACTCCTGAAGCACCTCTCCACTTCATCCATCCTACTTTAACTCTATGTGAAACATCATCCTCTATATCACCCTCATTATTAATGGTTGACCCCAGGTATCTAAAGTATTCACTTGGTTGTATCTCTTGCTCCTCAAGCTTCACCACATCATCACCTCTCCTAGTTTGATTGAAGTTGCATATCATATATTCTGTCTTTGTTCTACTTAACTTAAAATCTCTTGATTCCAAGCAAGATCTCCATAACTCTAGCTTTGCGTTAATCCCCTCCACTGTCTCGTCTATCAAAACAATATCATCAGCGAAAAGCATACACCAAGGGACCTTATCTTGGATATGCCTGGTTAAATCATCCATGATGAGTGCAAACAAATAAGGGCTTAGAGCTGATCCTTGGTATAACCCAATTGTAATTGGGAATTCATTACTTTGGCCCTCTGCAATTCTGACACTTGTCATCACACACTCATACATATCCTTAATTATATCCACATATTTACTTGAGTTTCCTCTCTTCCCTAATACATGCCAAATGATCTCTTTAGGCATTCTATCATAGGCCTTTTCTAGGTTGATAAAGACCATATAGAGGTTCCTTTTGTAAGCCCTAAAAATTTCCATAAGCCTCCTTAGAAGGTAAATAGCTTCAGTTTTGGATCTCCCTAGCATAAAACCAAATTGGTTATACGATATATCAGTTTCTTTTCTTAGGTGTGCTTCAATGATTTTCTCCCATAACTTCATGGTATGACTCATTAGTTTAATGCCTCTATAGTTATTGCTAGGGCTGCAAGTTTGGCCGTGTCGGCCAGAACCCACCCTGGCCCGCCCTGAGCCGGAACAGGGTCTAGGCTAAGATTTCTGGCCCTGAGGGCAGGTTAGGGCCAGAAATTCTTGGCCCTGAGTCAGGGTGGGGTCGGGTCGGGTCAGGGTTGAGACCTCCGGCTCAGCCCGACCCTGATTTTTAACCTTGATGGCCCTGAAGAAAATTCTTTATTTATTAAATAATAGAAGGTATTATACATATAAGCAATTGCGTGGCGCACTTGGTAGTTTGTGGTACATAAAAACCAATTGCTATAAGGAGGTCTTGGGTTCAAGCCTCCTCTTTCACATCTTCCCTATACTTGTTATTTAATTTGCTTATTGCAAGGCCAATCAGGGCGGGCTTGAGCTGGGCTTGGCCCATCAGGGTCTGGGTTAGGGTCAAGGTATTTAGGCCCTGAGTCAGGGTCAAGGAGGGCCTGGACCCAGCTAAGGGGACTCAGGGTTGGGCTAGGGTTTTAAAAAGCCCGGCCCAACCCGACCTTGTTGCAGCCCTAGTTATTGCAGTTCTGGATATCACCTTTGTTCTTATAAATTGGGACTACAGTGCTTCTCCTCCAATCATCTGGCATTTTTTTAGTGCTCAAAATCTTGTTGAATAGCTTGGTTAGCCAAGATACCCCTCGTACTCCTAAGCTCTTCCACACTTCAATTGGGAGTTTATCTGGTGCTGGGGTTTTGCCTACCCTCATCTTTCGTAGGGCTTCTTTAACTTCAGCCTCGTTAACTTCTTGTAGGGGTCCATGACAAGTGTTGTCTTCAGGGCTATTCCTCTCAACCTCCGAATCCATTCTATCAGTCAAGGTAGCTCTATTAAGTAGATTATAAAAATACTCACCCCATCTCTCTAAAATGTCTACATCCCGTAATAGCACTCTACCATCTTCGCTTTTAATGCATCTAACATGGTCCAAATCTCTACTCTTCCTTTCTCTTATTTTAGCTATCCGATAGATCAGGTTTTCCCCTTCTTTAGTATTAAGGTTTTCATAAAAGTCATCAAATTTCTTCGCTCTTGCATTCCCCCACAATCTTCCGAGCTTCTTTTTTGGCCGTATAATATCTCACTTTATCCTCTTCCTCGTTAGTCCTTTGCCAGGTCTTAAAACAAACTTTCTTAGTTCTAATGGCTGCTTAGGCCTCGTCATCCCACCACCAAGTCTCTCTAGGGCCTGTATGCATACCCTTGGAAACCCCTAGAACTTCCTTAGTCACCTTCTTAATACAATTTATCATCTCAATCCACATCCTGTTGGTATCACCCTCAAAGTCCCACTTTCCTTGTGAAACCACTTTATTGATAAATGACTCAGGGAGAGTTCCTTGTAGTCATCCCCATCTTATAGGACAAACCTGTTTCATCCTCTTACGTTGCCTCATATTGAGATACATATCCAAGACCATCAGTCTATATTGGGCAGTTAAGCTCTCTCCTGGTATAACCTTACAATCCTTACATAATAATTTGTCTGATCTTCTAATAAGGAAGAAATCTATTTGGCTTGCATGTTATCCGCTCTTGTAGGTAATTAAATGCTCATCTCTCTTTTAAAAAAAATTATTTGTTATGCACAGGTCAAATGCTATCGCAAAGTCTAGCACTGAGATCCCTTCTTCATTTCTCTCCCCAATCCCATATCCTCTATGAACATCATCATATCCTCTATGATCTCTGCCCATATGTCTGTTAAGGTCACCTCCGATAATAATTTTCTCTCCTTGACCAAAACCATGCGCTAAACCATCCACGTGTTCCCAGAATTATAATTTAGCACTCTCATCTAATCTTGCCTGGGGTGCATATGCACTAACTATGTTGATAGCCTCCTTGTCTAACACCAGCTTGATAGATAGGATCCTATCCCCAAATCTTTTAACGTTCACTACATCATTCTTAAGGTCTTTGTCTACAACTATGCCCACTCCACCTCTCCCGCTTTCGTCTCCCAAGTACCAACATTTGAAGTCATCCAATGCCTTGGCTTTTTGACCCTTCCATCTTGTTTCTTGAATACATGTAACATTAATCTTTCTTCTTCTCATAACATCTATCAGCTCCAAACTCTTACTTGTCAATGAACCGATGTTCCAGGATGCAAATCTAATCCTACGCTTACAAGTATTAAAGGACATGATAAACGGAAAGGCTATAGATCAACAAAACAAAAATAAAAAATAAAAAAATAAATAAAAATAGTCAAAATAAAGTACTAGGATCCATGCAAAAGGGATTGGCTAGGTATATAGTATAGTGCTAGCTGCCTACCTGATGCACCAAAAATAGTATAAATACTATAAAATATATAGATGTAATATGAAAGGTATGGTTAAAAGAGGCTACTTAGTACCTTATACCATCAGTCTCATCCAAACAGAAAGTAATAATGCGGAATAGAGTTAGATAAACAAGGTGGAAACACACGATTCAATTAAGGTTTGGTCAAGATGGATTAGGTTATTTCACAATAAATACACTATATAGAGGGGTGGCACAGTTAATTAGAGCAAGAAGAGGTAGACAGAACATAGGTATAATACTGTATTAAAGACTTAAGTAGAGGATACCACCACTCACCAAATAGTACTAGTGTAGTACCCAATATAGTAATTAAGTGTAGTAGTAACAATATTGAAGTAAGCACAAAATTAAGTGTAGCAACAAACGAAATACTATAACAAATAATTAAACAAATGAATGACCAATGAGATAGATGCAATAAATAATGTAGTGAGCCCCACAGTAGGTCAAGCAAGGCAAAAGAAACAAAATGAGCAGAAACAAATGAATACACTACAAAAGAAACAAATGCAATAAATGTTGTAATCAGACCCACATTAGATCAAGAAAGTTAAAAAGAAAACACTGAAACAAATTGATGCACTACCAGGCTGGAACTCATAAAAAAAAGCCCTTAATGTTTAAACCTAAAAAGGGCAAGTATGTGGGATTCAGTTTGGTGCAATGCGTACCAGGCCTGGGAATCGATGCTGGGGTATGGGGAAATAGGTGTATAGGGGAGGGCAAGCTGAGAGTCTGGGTAGCACTGTAGTAGGAAGAAGTCTGGGGGTAATGGGGCAATGGTCACGGTGGGTGAGCTGGAATAAGTGGGGGACAGAGTTGAAGTATAGGAATCGAAGGGCAGAGGAGAGATAGAAAGAATCAGGGCAGGTGTTCGTGGGTTGCGAGAAGTTAGAGGGTGGAGGTGGACCCACGGGGTCGTCGACGGTGGTAGCAGTCAGAGGAAGAGGTAGATGAGAAGGGGAGGGGTCAGTTGGCTGTAGTAGCATACGGAGATGGTAACAGAGGCAAACCGTGAGTTGGGTTCCCCTTGAATCAGTTAGATAGAGAGTCGGTATAGGGGAAAAGTCGAGTCAGAGAAGAGATGGTTTCTCCTAGAGTCAGTCAGAGAGAGAATCAATGAAGGGGGAATGGTCGACGGTAGTAACAGTGGTAGGTTATGAGAAGTGTGTGAGAAATAATCGAGTGAGAGATCGAGATTAGGTAGAGGTCTCGGTGATGGAAGAGGGTATACTTACTTGGTGGTTGGTCCTAGCTACCGGTGCCGGAGATGGGAGTGGGAATGGAGCGCCGGGTATTGAGCCGTTAGCAATCAGAGAAGATAGCCGTTAGCAGTCAGAGAGTATCGTGAATGAGGTTTGTCCTGTATTCTTTCCCTTTAACACGATTCTTGTAGCACAAAAGCCTATCTGCATAGACATTTAAAAGAACAATGTTGTTTCTAACAGCCAAAAAAATCTGAAAAAATGCAGAGAAAACTCTAAAAAGAAAATGGGGCTTTTTTTGTCTTGATGAAGACTAAAGCAGGAGGAGATACAGAGGAGAAAGGGAAGTTATAGGTGAAGAAGGGAAGAAGATGACTCCTCGTTGAGCTTAAAGAAAAAAATAAACCCTTAACACTTACTCTCGGTCTTTATTTTTAATTATATTTTAGATAATTATTTTTTAAATCACTTTATATCATCTTAAGTAACTTAGCCTTCTAGTTTCCCGTGGATTCGATCCCTTCTTACCACTGTCCTAGCAGTAATTTAGGGTTTATTTTTTTTCTCTTAATGACACGATCAACCAAACATCTTTCCAATCATGTTGGTTGATGAACGCTTCAACTATTGTTCTATCTTTATGTTTTTGAAAGTCTACTATACTGCTAATATTGTGTTCACGTTCCTCTGTTTATATTCATAAACTATTACAACTAGTATCAGAGTTGTCCTAACCTCTGTGATAGTCTTGTTGTTCTTATATCTCTTCTTCTTATTTCATATAGAAAAAATCAGGTCGAGTATTCACTCTGCTCCGAAGCCTCCAATACAACACGAGTCCCCATATTTTAAGTATTTTTTTTGTCGTTAAAATCTTTATATTTAATTCAAGAAAGGAAAATTAAAAATAATAGCACAAAACCCAATAAAGAAGGAAAAGTCGAAGATATAATCTGAACTCACTTGGGAGCCTTCTTCAAGAGGAAGATTCCAATTGCGATTGTTGGTAAAATTAGTGCATTTGAGACATAGGTCCGATGCAAGAAAAATATGTTGCTCGTTGGTAGTCCGAAAGAAAATCAAACATCTATTATCTTTTTTAACCTTCATGACCACTTCTTCCCACCACTCACTTTTGTAAAGGATGTTTACATCGTCTTTCTCTAAGAATGTCTAAAGTTCTTTACGGGGAGTTAGAGGCCTCACATTGCGTTCGAAGATCATCACTTCTGACTATTTCTCATCTACTCTTTCAGAGAGTAGCTTAAGTCAATAGTAATTCCTGAACTTCGTCAAAGGCTGGATTATGATATTTTTAAACCAAACGTCCTTCCAATCATCTTAGTTGATGAACGTTTCAACCAGTGTTTCGTCCTTATGTTTTTGAAAAGTCTACTATATTACTAATATAATGTTCAAGTTCGTCCGTTCGAATTCATGGATTACTACAACTGGTATCAGAACTTATCACCAAAATATAGCATCCACTTTATTCCAAAGTTTTTCTTTCAAACTCCCTAAAGTAGGAATCAAATTCCAATAAACACTTTGATGGAGAAGAATATTACGGCGTGAGAGCTGTTGCACTGACGAAGATAGCAGGAAGATTAGGTAGACAGAGAGACAGGGCTGCTAAAATGGTAAACAACGTGAGAACTGCTACACTAACGAAGACAGCAGGAAGACAAGGTAGACAGAGAGACAGAGTTGAGGACTAAGTTAACCTCTTACTCTTTGGTCTTCATTTTTAATTGTATTTTAGATAATTATTTTTTAAATCACTTTACATCATCTTAAGTAACTTAGCCTTCCAGTTCCCTATGGATTCAATCCCTTCTTACCACTGTCCTAGCAGTAATTTAGAATTTATTTTTGATCTCTTAACGACACGATCAACCAAACTTCTTTCTAATCATGTTGGTTGATGAACGCTTCAACTAGTGTTCTATCTTTATGTTTTTGAAAGTCTACTACACTGCTAATACTGTGTTCAAGTTCCTCTGTTCATATTCATGAACTATTACAACTGGTATCAGAGTTGTCCTAACCTCTGTGATAGTGTTGTTCTTATATCTCTTCTTCTTATTTTATATAGTGAAAATCAGGTCGAGCATTCGCTCTGCTCCAAAGCCTCCAATACAACACAAGTCCCCATATTTCAAGTGTTTTCCTCGTCATTAAAATCTGTATATTTAATTTAAGAAAGAAAAGTTTAAAATAATAGCACACAACTCAATAAAGAATGAAAAATCGAAGATATAATCTGAACTCACGTGGGAGCCTTCTTCAAGAGGAGGATTCCAATTGCGATTGTTGGCAAAATGAATGCGTTTGAGACATAGGTCCGACACAAGAAAAATATGTTACCCGTTGGTAGTCCGGAAGAAAATAAAAAACCTATTCTCTTTTTGAACCTTCATGACCACTTCTTCCCACCACTAACCTTTGTAAAGGATGTTCACATCGTCTTTCTCCAGGAACGTTTGAAGTTCTTTACGGGGAGGTAGATGTCTCATTAAAATCTGTATATTTAATTCAAGAAATAAAAGTTGAAAATAATAGCACAAAATCAAATAAAGAAGGAAAAATCAAAGATATAATCCGAACTCACTTGGGAGCCTTTTTCAAGAGGAGGATTCCAATTACGATTGTTGGCAAAATTAATGCGTTTGAGACATAGGTCCGATACAAGAAAAATATGTTGCTCGTTGGTAGTCCGAAAGAAAATAAAAAATCTATTATCTTTTTGAACCTTCATGACCACTTCTTCCCACCACTCACCTTTGTAAAGATGTTCACATCGTCTTTCTCCAGGAACGTCTGAAGTTCTTTACAGGAAAGTATAGGCCTTACATTACGTTTAAAGATCATCACTTCTGACGACTTCTCATCTCCTCTTTCGGAGAGGAACTTAAGTCAATAGTAATTCCTGAACTTCATCGAAGGTTGGATTATGACATCTTTAAATCAAATGTCTTTTCAATCATCTTTGTTGATGAACGCTTCAACCAGTGTTTCGTCCTTATGTTTTTGAGAAGTTTACTATATTACTAATATTTTGTTCAAGTTCGTCCGTTTGTATTCATGGATTACTACAACTGGTATCAGAACTTATCACCAAAATATAGCATCCACTCTGTTTCAAAATTTTCCTTTCGAACTTGCTAAAGTAGGAATCAAATTCCAATCAACACTTTGATGGAGAAGAATGTTGCATCGTGAGAGCTACTACACTGACGAAGACAGCAGGAAGACCAGGTAGACAGAGCTGCTAAAATGGTAAACAGCGTGAGAGCTGCTACACTGACGAAAATAGTAGGAAGACAAGGTAGACAGAGAGATAGAGTTAAGAGTTAAGTAAACTTCTTACTCTCTGGTCTTTATTTTTAATTGTATTTTAGATAATTATTTTTTAAATTATTTTACATCATTTAAGTAGCTTAGCCTTTCAGTTCCCCGTGGATTCGATCCCTTCTTACCACTGTCCTAGCAGTAATTTAGGATTTATTTTTTATCTCTTAGTGACACGATCAACCAAACTTCTTTCCAATCATGTTGGTTGATGAACGCTTCAACTAGTGTTCTATCTTTATGTTTTTTGAAGTCTACTATACTGCAAATACTGTGCTCAAGTTCCTCTGTTCATATTCATGAACTATTACAACTAGTATCAGAGTTGTCCTAATCTCTATGATAGTCTTGTTGTTCTTATATCTCTTCTTATTGTTTCATATAGTGAAAATCATGTCAAGCATTCGCTCTGCTCCGAAGTCTCCAATACAACACAAGTCCCCATATTGCAAGTGTTTTCTTCGTCATTAAAATCTCTATATTTATTTCAAGAAAGAAAAGTTAAAAATAATAGCACAAAACTCAATAAAGAAGAAAAAATTGAAGATATAACATGAACTCATCTGTGAGGGAGCCTTCTTCAAGAGGAGGATTCCAATTGCGATTGTTGAAAAAATTAGTGCGTTTGAGACATAGGTCCGATGCAAGAAAAATGTGTTGCTCGTTGGTAGTCAAGAAGAAAATCGAAAATCTATTATCTTTTTGAACCTTCATGACTACTTCTACCCACTACTCACTTTTGTAAAAGATGTTCACATCGTCTTTCTCCAGGAACGTCTAAAGTTCTTTATGGGGGAGGTAGAGGTCTCACATTGCGTTCGAAGATCATCACTTCTTACGACTTCTCATCTCCTCTTTCGGAGAGGAACTTAAGTCAATAGTAATTCCTGAACTTCGTCGAAGGCTGGATTATGACATCTTTAAACAAACATCCTTCCAATCATCTTAGTTTATGAACGTTTCAACCAGTGTTCCGTCCTTATGTTTTTGAAAAGTCTGCTATATTGTTAATATTATATTCAAGTTCGTCCATTTGTATTCATAGATTACTACAACTGGTATCAAAACTTATCATAAAAATATAGCATCCACTCTGTTCCAAAGTTTTCCTTTCGAACTCGCTAAAGTAGGAATCAAATTCTGATCAACACTTTGATGGAGAAGAATGTTGTAGAATCCTCCCTCTAACAATGGTAATCACCAACTAATTGGAAAAAGAGAAGAAGAAGAGGGGAGAGAGAGTCTACAATTTAGGAGAAACTCTTTCTCTCAAAGTTTAAGAGCTAATAATGGTAGTCCAAAAGAAAATTGAAAACCTATTATCTTCTTGAACTTTTATAATCACTTCCCACCACTCACCTTTTTAAAGGATATTAACATCGTCTTTCTCCAGGAATGTCCGATGTTCTTTACAGAAAGGTAGATGTCTCACACTGCGTTCAAAGTTCATCACTTCTGATGGCTTCTCGTCTTCTTCAGGGAGGAACTTAAGTCGATAGTAATTCCTAAACTTTGTTGAAGATTAGATTACAACATCTTTAAACCAAACGTCTTTCTAGTCATCTTCGTTGACGAATGTTTCAACCAATGTTCCATCCTTATGTTTTTGAGAAGTCTACTATATTACTAATTGTTATGCATATTTTATACCACATTTTAATGCATTATTTACTGTCATTTTATTCCAAGAACAGTGCTACTCGGGTATTTTCTGTCATTTTTCAGGTTTAGAAGCATTTTGGTCAAAGTGGAGAATACATGTCTAATTGGACTATCAAACATCAAGCTACAAGGTTGAAGAATTCAGTCAGGTTAGCTTTTCAATGCATAGCATCGGAAGTCACTTGATTACAAGCCGATTCGAGTTTAGAGAAGAAGAAGAAGAGAGAGAAACATCAAGCATTTGGGGTTAATGGTAATTTTTTTAATCGGAAATCTTTCAGAAAATATTCCATATTGGGCTCATGTCGTCCAGAATTCAAAATGATACAACTTTAATTCTCGGGCTAGGTCCATCCGGGGTCAGGATGAAAAGATATCATCAATAGGAGGAATTCGACTAAGTTTAAAATTTGGGTTGAATTTTAGATTTAAATAAATTATTAAAATTCAATTTCCTATTTTCTCTCTAATCTCCCACAGTCTTCTTTATCCCACTTCCTCTCGGATTCTCTCATCTCTCCTATCTCCTTCCCATCTCTTTCATGTGCTCTCTCTTTCCCATATAATTTCCACCTTCCCATCTCCCTTTCATTCATTCATATTTTTCTCTTTGGCAATGTCCTTTTGAATATAGCAATAGCAAGTTTTTCTTTGTTCTTAGTTCTGGTTCTGTTATTTTGTGGTTAATTCTTATTATCTCTCTTAATCTCATATTTGCTTCTTCTTTAATTCTAGTTTTTAGATCTCTTTTTGGAATAGATTTGTTTTTAATTTTTAGATCTATATATTAGGTTCATTGTATATAATTTTAATTTCTAGATTAGTTATTAGGTCAATTTTATCTGCCTTCCTCTTTGATCATATATGTAATTTTTATTTAGCACTTTTGTAATTTGTTTGTCGTTATTGAGGAGCGGCGAGTTCAAGTGACGGTGCTAAAGTGAATGGATTTATCTTCATTGGAGTTATTCGAATCAGTTAAGTTCTTCTATTCTATTTAATTTTTTATTTTTGATTTTTTAATTAGTTTTAGTTCACTCAACTATTAATTAGTGTGTTCTGCCTAAGTGGAAATTGGATTAATCATCTCCCTGTGTTCGACTCGTAATTACGATTGACCCGTACGCTTGCGGTATTATTTTAAACTTAAACACTAATTTTGTGTTCAAGTTTGTCCATTCGTATTCATGGACTACTACAACTAGTATCAGAGCCTATCACCAAAATATAGTTGTCACTCTGCTTTATATATTTCCTTCCAAACTCATCAAAATAGGAATCAAATTCCAATCAACACTTTGATGGAAAAAAATACTGCGGAATCCTCCTTCTAACAATCCTTATGAAACTAGGGTGGAGATTATTGTCTGAACCCTCCACGTTATGGGCTAGACTGTTAAAGACTAAATATTTTCCATTTTGCCCCTTTTTTTTATCCCAAAATCAGAAAGAAGAGAGGATCATCGACTTGGAATAGCATCACCCAGGTCATCCTTGCTCTCTAAGAAATTACTACAATGAAAATTGAAAATGGGAGGTCCACTTCCCCTGGATCCTTCTTACAGAAGTACTCTCCTTCCTTCTATACAAAATATAGATTTGTGAAATGCCAAAGTTGCTGATTTTATGCTAAACGGTAGATGTAAAACACATTTCATAAATGCTACTGTTCCTATGCATGTATCTTCTCATGTTCACAAAATATTACTAACTCCTAATGAAGACAGGTGGTGGTGCACGCTTGCCAAGAATGGATTATTTAGCACAAAATTAGCTACTCAATCGCTAAATTCAATTGTGTCTGCCAGTAATCCTATTAGATCCACATGGTGGAAATTTTTTTGGAATTTAAAAATTTACCCTAAATTCCAAATCTTTTTCTAGCGACTTTTAAATGGAGGTCTCCCAAGCAAGGTGGTCCTATCAAAATGGACCAAGATGGATGCAATTTGTGTTTTTTGTGGACAGGGTACGAAATCTTACTGGCACTTGTTCCTATCATGTGAGTGGACTAAAAGAATATGGGTTGCGAGACCATTAGGATTGAGAACTGAAAGTTTAAGAAGCTCTTCCTTGGAAAACTACTGCATTACTACTTTGGTTAATCGATCTCTAGATAAGAACTCTTTAAACTAGTTCTTTAGGGTATTTATTACTATGTGCTACTTCATTTGGACCATGCGAAACAGGGCAGTAATAGGAAGGGAAAAACCCAATCCAAGTTGGATTATAGAGCAAACAACCCGCTAGTTGGAGCTTCTGAAAACTTCCCCCCCAAACCACAACCCATGAAGTAGAGAATGATAACATTGATCTGTTGGCATTACATTCTCTTTCCATTCCTTATATTACTTACCATGTCTTAATCTATGCAGGATACCAGAATCCTCAAGTAAAACCATGCAGGATGGGCGTGCATTAGTTTGATCAACGAAAACCTCAATTTTTGTGTAGCCAAGTTTACTAAATCTATTTGTGAATATGCCTCTGAAGTACTTAGTATTGAATATGGACTGGAGATAGCAAGGAACAAGGGATTATAGGTTAAAGAAGTTTGGTGTGCCTCTCAGGAGATAGCCGATCTCCTCTCACATCCATCAACTCAGCCGTGGCCGTGGTCTTTACTAAAGGAGTTATTTTGTATAAATTCTTTAGGCCAAAATCTTACTTTTAGAACTAGTCCTCACCCTTTTTGCCTATTATTAGCTGGTAAGCTGGCTAAAGCTGCTAGTATGTCTAAATCTATGTACATGTTGACTAGGAAGTTTTATATAAATTTCTATTTTCATAAAAAAAAAAAAATCATAATCACCAACTCATTGAGAGAGAGAAGAAGAAGAAGAAGAGAGGAGAGAGTCTACAATTTGGTCGCATATTTGATAGATACTTTTGTATTTGACATGATCATATCAGTGAAAGTTTCTGAACATTTTCTCATCTCTATCTTTATTTTTTTTTTTGGTAACCTTCTCATCTCTATCTTTATATATACATTTATTGTGATATGAGTGAGAAATTATTGTTTTTTGGCCATTATGTTATTGTATATCCCTTTTATGCATTAGTTTGAATGAAATTATTGGTGTGGTAACCATGGAAGGGAGCGTGTCGATTAAATGACACATGACCGTCATGATTCGCATTAATAAGACTATTTATACAAAGTATTATGTTATACAACCAATAATTGGATATTTTGTTGGAATTCAAGTATATTTGTTTTGGGTGATTATGGTTACATGGTCCAAGTGAGAGATTGTAGGATAATTTTATATTTTAATAATATAAAAAATCCTCCCCTATTTTGTTGGCCCATTTGACCGAGTCGTATAGACGTTGCTTAGCTGTTGTGGAACGTCCCTTTTCAACTTGGGATTTCATCTCCCCTATTTCTAAGGAAGTTGTGGAGTAGTGAGATACTCACTCCCTATAATTTCTAGCCGTTATGGGAGGCTAGAGATTATCCATATAAGAGGACACTTAGGTCCTCCCTCTACCATACGCAACACACAAGTCCCCATTATCTTGTGAGTATTACTAATAAGGTCAAAGGGAGAAACCTTGTCTTCGTGTGATGCTTGTTTGACGTTGCAATAGTAGACTTAAGTAGGACGCCATCAATGGCTTCATCGTCATCTGTAGAAATAAAAAATTCGATGGTAAACGGTATGTCTTGTTCCCATATTTATAATTTGTGATTCAAAGCATTTGTAGGTAAGATCCTGTTTGTGTGTATATAAGGGAATTAAACCCTACATGAAGCCCCGCTTTTCGTAACGGTGAATCATGCAACACCAACCCATTCACGTCGCCATGACCCTCGACACAAACTACCTCTGAGGCACCATGGCAGCCATCCTCTCCATCCTTCAACACTCCACATGCCTAGAGAACATTGCCTTCCACTTCCTCTTTGTTTTGCCCGACTCCAATATCTTTGCCAACAAGTCCATCTTCCCATAGCTCAACTTCAAGCTTTATTCCTTCGACCCCAACCAGGTTTGTGGCAAGATCTCCAAGTCCATCCACCAAGCTCTCAACCAACCATTGAACTATTCTCGTATCTAGCTCACCAACATTATTCCGTCCGATGTCAGCCGGATCATCTACCTCGACTCGGACCTCATTTCATTAAGTACTTCACTGATTCTTTCTGGTCTGACCCGACATTGAAATAGAAGTTCAGAGGGAGTAAACCTTGTTATTTCAATACAGGAGTGATGGTGGTGGACATGGATAAGTGGACAGAAGATGGTTATATGAAGAAGGTTGAGGATTGGATGGCAGTTGATCTCACTACAACAAATTTGGTTTTTTGCGACGGAAATTCTCCGTAGCAAATACTATATTTACGACGGTAATTTACTGTTGCAGGTCCGTCGGATAGACTTCCGTCGTATCCATATACGACAGAAAAAGAGTCCACCGTGGGTTCTAAATGTTTTTGCGATGGTTAAAATATTCTGTAGCATAAAATAAAGTATATAAGACGGAAGGAAAATACCGTGATTTAAAATATATTATATACGTCGTAATTGATATTTTTTGCGATGGAATGTTTTTTCCACTCCAAAAAAACTGTCGTAATTGACCCTTTTTCTTGTAGTATGAGAAGAAGAAGATATATGACTTGGGCTCTTTGCCACCTTTCTTGCTTGGAACATTAAAGCTATTGATCATGGATGGAACCAACATGGGTTGGGAGGTGATAACCTTGATGGAAAGTGTAGGAGTCTTCACCCTGGACCCATCAGCCTACTCCATTGGAGTGGCAAAGGTAATCCTTGGTTGAGGTTAGCTCTAGGAAGCTATGCATCATTGGTCATCTTTGGGCCCCACATGATCTTTACCATTCATTGACAATCTGTTTGAAAGGATGAAGAAGAAGGAGAGAGAGAGATGAAGTGAAAAAAGAAGCCAAGGAAAGAAGAAAAAGGATTCTGTGAAAGGAATTGTGAGTGCAGAGGAGAGATCAAGATGTTGGGAAGTAGTAAAGGCTTAAATGAAGAGAGCTCTCAAGTCACAAGTGGGCTTTGGGGAAAAAGTAGGTTCTGGGTACCGTCCACAGATCAAAACTATGGGCTTATGCACTATTGTTTGGGCTTTGGATGATTTGTAAGACATGATCAGGGAAACCCAAAATCACTTTTAATTTCTTGCTCTTGAGAATACAAGATTTGTAGAATAGACACAATAAGTGTATATTTTGGAGCAGGTTGACTGAGTTTTGTCATGATTGTTTCCCAATGATACTGCATCAGATTAACCTTGTTCTTATGACTAACTTTTCGTTGTTTCCATTTTTATTTTTTTTATTACCAAAAAACAAAAGTATTTCTTTCTGGTAATAGAGTATTAGTTTTTATTCATACACCCATACACCCTACCTTAAGGGCTCAATGAAATTTTATAGGACCAATGGAAATATCATGAGCCTAGCAATAACAAATAACTAAACTAAAAATTATGATTTTATTGCAGCTTTTTGTAACTGACAAATCAAGTTGTAATCCTCATTTCTTCCATGATTATTAATTTGGTATGTAATTTTATAGACATCGAATGCTGAAATTTTTACTGAAAACAAAAAAGAATGCAAAAATTTAATTAAAAGGGCTTAAGGCAACAATCCCCCAAAAATTTAATTAAAAGGGTTTAAGGCAACAATCCCCCAAGTTGCCTGCTTATCAAAAGTTAATGGCATTATTAGTTTATTACTCCAACGATTTAGATGAGGGCTTTGCAGACTAGCTCTGGCATTATATTACTCCAATTCACCCTATCAATAGATCTTCCTCACCCTTTAAATTCTGCAACAAGACAGAAGGATCATAATTTCCAAAACAAAGAATCCATTTGCGAACCAAATACCAAACCATTCTCAAGGCAATGAGCTTTCAATAGTACATTGACAAAGATCAAATAAAGATGTAATCACTTATTTCCCAGACCACATTGCACCTTCCAATAGTACATTGTAAACAGAAAGATCCAATCCATTTCTTCTCAAGGCAATGAGCTTTCCTCCACCTGAACAAAGTTTCAGATTCCCCAGTTTAATGTCAAAACTGACTTCAAGCTCTTGTTCATTGTAGCCTTGGCATGTGCCTGTGAGTTTCTTTTTCCGTGCCTAATAGTGGGCCAACTTTATTGTTATATTTTTCTTTTGTTGAAAGACACCAGTTCAATCATGTCAAATATATACTATCCAAGACTGCAAATCCAGCAGCAACTCCACCTTCATTTGATGATGTAACTTTTGTTCGCATCAGGTAACCACAGTGATCATTTATTATGATTTTACTTTTGCTCCTGTAAAATTAAGTCCCAACACATCAAATGCAAGTTAGTTTCAAATACTAGATCCCTCTCCCTACACACCACACTACCCAAGAAACAGAATATACAAAAGAAAACACACTTTGATACCTTAGATAAGCACTATATATCCCAAGTTCTGATATGGCATGCTCTTGGTGACAAACACCATCTCGCACCAGAAATGAAGGAGAATCAGTGGGGAAAATCCTTTGCATAAGGATGTAAGCATCACGTTCTTCACTCCCTTCATTCTCCAATTTCAGCAGAGTTTCTCTCAAATTTTCACCATAGATGTTGTTACCTGAAGTTGGAATCATAATCAGATCAACAACAACGGCGGCAACAATAGCAATGAGTTTGGAAAGACTGACCTCCGCCTTCTCGTTGAGGTTTGAGCACAAACAAATCAGGCTTTTCAATGGCACTTTTTATAACATCAGAATAATCCATACTCCATAACCCTGCAAAGCATTTGCGTAGTTTGGCAATATCGTCCTTGTTCTCGAGAAACCTACTCATATATTCAGCAAAAAATTCAACTAGAAGTATACTACTCGCCGGGGGGGGGGGGGTTACGAAGAAGTGTACTAAATCTAAGAATCACAGAAACACAACCACATATATAATGAAATCAATTCAACTGGAATGGCAGAAAATGATTCCAAACTAGGATCCAGAAAATCGAAGTATAATCAGAGAATGAATTGAATAACTTGACGAGTTTTTTGTGGGCTGTGGCCCCATTGGTTTTACTCAATCTAGAGATCTTTTAAGGCATAATTACATATGCTGGAAATTTAAGGTAGTTTTATCTTGTGCATAAATGAATGAAACAAACAGAAGAACTAGGACCTAGGCTCTGATTGAAAACAAAATTTGTTACCTTTCAAGTACATTGGGTTTTGCCAGCTCTTGCTGAATTTTCTTGGTTCCTGCTAAATGGTAGGAAATAGATGGGCACTTGATTGCAGAGGACTGCTCCATTAACAGTCTGGCTCTCCATTCCTAGGAAATCAGTAAGAACATAAGCATATGGGAAAAAAAAACAAATACGCTGACATACAACATTCAATGCACTGCATAATTTACTTCATAACACCATATGACATGATGGACATGCATGGATTTGAGACCTGCAAGTTGATGGATCCCTCCTAGGAGATTCAAAGCAGACCTTCATTCCAGCTCATACATGATTTTTTTTTGGGGGGTTGGGGGACGGGGGGAGGGGGGGGATCATGCAAGCAATTCCAAAAGTATGTCAGATCTAATGCAATGTTGGATGTCTAGGGACAAACGTATGGCACCCTTCACAGTTGGTTTGCCTAGTTGGAAAGAAAAAAAATGCAAGGACTTTTGACCATTGATCCAACTTGCATGCGACAGTAATTGACCTTATTCTTTTTTTGGGTTTACAACTGGTGAAAAATATTTCTTTTTTGACATCCGGAGGAGCTTTTCACTCAAGAAATTCAAGGATGTCCCTTTTCTTTTTTGGAGATTGACTGGGAGGTTTGCTTCACCAGTCCTGGTCAAATTTCCATGGTGTTTGTCCATACGGGATTTTAGCCCGCCCTCAGGGTCTGCCCAGCAGTATATATGCTTCTAAGCAGAAACCAATGCCAGTTGCCACAAGGCAAAACAAGTATGAACAAAAGTATCATCAGGGCACAGCAGAAGAACAGAGAAGCACTTCTTACTGATTCTGAAGGATAATCACTAGGTGCATACCCGGCTCTGAAATAGATGACCGCAACTGGTTGGCCACCACTGCAGGCATAGAGCTTTCAAAATGTTAAAAGTTAGAAGTATAACTTGGCACATGCACAGATACTAAGAATATCACATGTTCAAATGCATAACTACATAGCAGAAAATTTACATACACAAGAAGTGTTCCATCTGGTTGAAGCTCCCCCTCTGCATCTATTTCTGCCATTGTTTTACGAATGGCAGTCACGGAATGTGTATTACAGAGTCAAGGAAGAAACATTAACTTCTTTGTTTTCATCAATCTGTCAGAAACTTTAAATAACCGAAAAATAGGCACTCACAGTTCTTGTTCTCCCAATTTACTCACTCAGGATTTGTTTTGAAGGGCTGAAATTCTGTAACTCAGTACAGGCAACAGAAGTAGAATTTCAGACAATTTTGGAATTTCAGTCAAAACCTGTTTAAACCAAGTTTTAATCAAATCTTATAGACCAAAATTTCTGAAAATTCACCAAAGCCCGGAAAATTTCATGAAATAAAATATTAAATTTTTGTACAAAGCTTTTCGATTTCGACCAACTAATAATCATAGTTGTCAAGGCGTCGCCTAGGCGTCCAGGCGGATCTTTAGGTGTCTAGGCGGCCGCCGCCTTATTGTAGGGCGCCTTGCACTGGTTTACTTGGGGTCGAACCAGGTTTTAGCACTTATTTATGCCAAATATCATATAAATAAATGTTTTTATATTTGTTATTTCATTTACTTAAGATATTATTCATAAATAAACAAATACCCCCTATTTTAATCCAATTAAAATAATTAAAAATTTTAAATTCCAAAAGGATAAAAAGTCAACCCCCAGTTCAAGAACAAATACTCGATTGAAATTTTCAATGTTCTAATGCTGGGGTTTTTCTCAAATCTAAAAAACTCCATAAATCTTAATATGGTAAAACATTGGTAAAAATCAAAAGTATGGTAAACTATTCAGCTGATTTGATATTTAAAAAAATATTTTCATTAAGTGATTTTGACAACATTTGTACACACCAAATAAGGTTTGACCAGAACATAACTCTTTCAATATAAATCAGATTTACGCAATCTTGGATTTGTTGGAAAGCTAGTTTAGTGCTCTAACTAGTACAAAAAGTCTCATGTAAAAATAAAATCTTGATCAATCAATTTTCTTAGAGAACAAAAACATTTCTCTAAATCGAGAGCAGGTTAATTACTTATTGATAAGATTATATTTTCTAAGAACAGTATAAACCAAATGTGAGACTAGGTATACTTGAAAATGACCAATTCCAAGAACATATATAAATCAAATGTATGTTTTGATTGTTTCAAACTTCCAATAGCTTGCTTCTTCAGTTTTGTTGTCTTCTATTTCTATGTTGATTTTTGATGACTTGATGTGGCTTAATACTGATTTTTGATGACTTGATGTGACTTAATGTTGACTTTTGATGACTTGATGTGGCTTAATGTTGATTTTTGATGTTATAAGGTACATATTGTAGCATACTAAATAATGTTAGAAAAGAGGGGGGGGGAAAAAAAACACTTGGGCGCCTTGGTCACCTAGGCAGGCACCTTGTCGCCTAAGCGCTTGGACACCCCTCAACCGCCTTGGGTCGCCTTGCCGTCTTGACAATTATGCTAATAATAAAGGCAGAATGACTTTTTCTTTAGGGTGGGGTGAGAAATCTCCTCTCAAGTTGGGATGCCAAAGCATAGGGTCGTGTGGCACGGGCTATATGGGAAAGGGCAAAATTAAAGGAAAAAAAATTGAGAAAGAAAGATCCAGATGTTTTTTTTTTTTTTTTTAGAAGATGGTAAATTAAAAGGTTCAAGACTTAATTTAGCATTTTTGCTTTATCTTAGAAAACCCAAATTAGACCAAAATTTCGGAATGACTTAGTAGTCTCTGCAGGAATTTCAACCACCAGAATGTTCGAATTACTGAGCCACATGAAATCATAACTTCCCAAAATTTAAAACTATGCTAAGGATACTATAGAATTAACCCCTCTCCCCCCCCCTCCAAAAAAAAAGATCCAAAAAGAAAATCAAATTTATAGAATCAAATACTTAAAAACTAGATTCAGCTTTCATTTTTCCTTTATGGCAAGAAATCACACATATTCACTGCTATATCAATCTCTTACATCTTGAAGAGTGTGATTTGCTAACTGTATTGGCACAATACATTACCCTACAGTGCCTGGTACCACATGGGAAGCTGTACGATACAACTTTCTCGTTTCCTATTGCAATATCAATTACTTTCCAAAACCATTTATAAATTCTTATTTATTTTACTTTCACATCGTTAAAATCCTTTGGGTAGGTGGGTGGGTGGGGGTCTGTTCAAGTTAGGTGTCAAAATGTTAGAAGGACTACTCATATATTGTAGAGAGATTTAAAATAAAGGAAAGGCTTGGATGATCTCTTCACCCCAAGCCCCACTTTATTTATAAGAATAATCAAAACATAAAAGTATGTACATGAGCAATGTGGGACTAAACCCATATACAAAACAAACAAATAAACAAAGGGAAAAAAGTCCAGAATACCCCCCACGGTATTCTGGCCCATATATCAACACTCCCCCTCAAGTTGGAGCATATATATCATGCATGCCTAACTTGACTAGGATAGGATGAAACAGCTTGCTATTCAGCCCCTTAGTGAACACATCAGCCAGTTGATCGATAGACTTCACAAAGGGAACACAAATGAGGCCAGCTTCAAGCTTTTCCTTGATGAAATGTCTGTCAACCTCCACATGTTTAGTGCAATCATGCTGGACAGGGTTATGAGCAATGCTAATGGCAGCTTTATTGTCACAATAAAGCATCATTGGAAGATGGACAATATCCTGCAATAGTTCTCTCAGCCATAGAAGTTCACAAATGCCTTGGGCCATCACATGAAAATCGGCTTCAGCACTGGACCTTGCCACAACATTCTGCTTTTTGCTACGCCATGTGACAAGGTTCCCACCCACAAAGGAACAATAGCCAAAGATGGATTTTCTGTCAGAAGATGCCGACAAGCTTCAATCTTGAGGTGACCATTGGGAGATAAGAGAATTCCCTTTCCGGGAGCAGACTTCAAATACCTCAAAATACAACGGACTGCATCCATATGAGAGGAATAGGGATCATGCATGAATTGGCTCACCATACTTACAGCAACTGCCATGTCAGGTCTGGTGTGGGAAAGGTAGATTAGTTTGCCCACTAACCGCTGATAACCACCCTTGTCAACAGGTTCACCCTCTTTCTCCCTAAGTTTTGTAGTAGCATCCATAGGAATATCCGAAGGATGACAACCTAACAGCCCTATCTCAGTTAATAGATCAAGGACATATTTTCTTTGAGAAAGAAAGATGCCCTTTGAAGAACAAGCAACTTTTATCCCTAGAAAATATTTTAGAGAGCCTAGATCTTTGACCTCAAACTCACGGCCAAGGAGAAGCTTTAAATCCCTGATAGTAGCATCATCATTACCAGTCACCACGATATCAACCACATAGACTATGAGAAGAGTAACCTTGTCACCAACTCGTCTGATGAACAAAATGTGATCAGCATTGCTCTGCTTATAACCTACTGAAATCATAGCCTTATGAAATCTGCCGAACCAGGCCCTAGGTGACTGCTTCAACCCATAAAGAGCACGTTTTAACTTACAGACTCTGCCCCTAGTCCTGTCATCAGAGAAGCCTGGTGGAATGTCCATATATACCTCCTCCTCAAGCTCCCCATGGAGGAAAGCATTCTTTACATCTAACTGCTGAAGATCCCACCCAAGATTTGCAGCACAAGATAATAACACCCTGATAGTGTTGAGCTTTGCCACTGGTGCAAAGGTCTCCTAATAGTCAACTCCATAAGTCTGAGTGAACCCCTTTGCAACCAGACGTGCCTTATACCGATCCACTGAACCATCAGCCTTCTATTTGACCACGAAGACCCATTTACATCCCACTGGTTTTTTCCCTGGAGGAAGAGCCACAAGATCCCACGTGTTATTTTTGTGCAGTGCTCTCATTTCTTCCAACATTGCAGCCTTCCACTTTCCATCTGTATATGCTTCCTGCCAATTTTTAGGAATAGAGACAGAAGAAAGAGAGGATACAAAAGCACGGAAAGAAGGAGAAAGAGAACTATACGAAACAAAGCGAGATATGGGATGTAAAGTGCCAGTCCTAGTACCATTGCGATGAACAATAGGTAAGTCGGAAGGAGAGGGATTACCAAGAGATGAAGGATCCGGGTCTGGAGCACGCAATTGGATGGGTACTGGTGCTACAGTGGGTTGCAGCTGCCCTCTGTTGGATCTACCCCTTGTATAGGTGATGATGTTGGAGTTGTCGATTCTCTTATGAAATTCACCAATAGTTCTCTGGACTGGAGTTAGCTCCCCCTAGATAGGAACATTAACAACACAATTTTCTATGGTCTCCCCTTGTAAAGGATTCCCATCAGGTGAAGGAGGAACAGTCAAAGGAAGTTGGACATCCAAAGTAGGTTGGGCAGCAGCCGTGGGTGGTGGTAAAGTAGGCTGGACAGCAGCTGTGGGTCGTGTAGCCATGGGTGGTGACAAAGTAGGCTAGACAGCAACCGTGGGTGATAGAGAGGGCTAGACAGTAGCCTGAGGAACCTCTGGTAGAGGAATCTCAAAAGGCACATCTTCACTAGAACTCTCCCCCTGAAGAGGTGGGGAAGAATAGTAAGAAAGGGACTCATGGAAAATAACATCCATACTAACCATGGTACGGCGGGAAGGCGGATGGTAACACTTGTAACCTTTCTGGGTTGGAGAATAACCCAAGAAAATACAACGAAATCCCTGAGGTTCAAGTTTGCCAGGAGATCTAGTATCCCTAGCATAACACACACAACCAAACACCTTGGGGGGCACAATAAAGGAGGAATTTCCCATTAAAACATCAGAGGGGCTACGAGAGTTAAGAACCCTAGAAGGATTGATGAGATGGGCTGCAGTGAGTACCGCATCCCCCCAATATTGAGATGGGACATTCCTTGCAAACATCAAAGCCCTGGCCATCTCTAACAAGTGGCGATTCTTTCATTCTGCCACATCATTCTGGGCAGGGGTATCAACACAATTAATTTGATGAAGGATGCCATGGTCAGCCAAATATTTTTGAAATTGTGATTCTGTATACTCCGTTCCATTATCACTTCTTAATACTTTGAGAGTAGCCTGGAACTGAGTTTGAATCATTTTATGAAAATGCTGAAAACATGAAAAAACTTGATTTTTTGTGTGCAAAAGATATACCCATGTATTCTTAGAATGACGATCAATGAAAGAGACAAACCAACGATGGCCAGATATAGAAGGTTTACGACTAGGGCCCCAAACTTCAGAATGCACCAAATTAAAACTTAAAGAACTCCTTTTATTAGAAATTGGATAATTTGAACGTGTCTGTTTGGCCAGAACACAAGCCTAACAAAAAAAGTCATCCTTAGTACGAAGGGTGACCAGACTAGGAAATAAGTGAGCTAAGATTCCTAAAGGGGGGTGACCTAACCTAGAGTGCCACTGGTAGAGTTCAGAAGAGACCATAGAGTTCTGGTGTGGCAGAGAATGTAATGGTGGTGGAGAGAAGCGACCGTCATCAAGTAGATACAGCCCACCGTGCACTTTACCCAATCCAATCGTCTTCCCAGATTCCAGATCCTGAAACACACAATGAGAAGGAAAAAAGTGACTTTGCAGTTAAGATCACGAGTAATACTACTAATTGAAAGAAGGTTAGTAGTAAAATTAGGAATGTGCAAAACAGAAGACAAGGGAAGAGAGGAAGTGCAGTTGATGATTCCCTTTCTAGATATGGAAGAAAGAGAACATTAGCCACTTTGACCTTGTCTTTCCCAGAAGTGGGAGAGTATCTATGAAACAAACTAGAGGAACCGGTCATATGATCTGTAGCTCCAGAATCTATGATCCAAGGATGGGAAGCTACAGAGGCACAATGACCTCTAAATGGAATACCTGACCGGGCAAAATGTGAACCTGAAGGAGCAGATGAATTGGCAGTAGCTAATGTAGTAGAGGCAGCAACAACGGAAGACCTTAGCATACGTAGGAGTGCCTGTAGATCATCTTGGGATAGACCAGGGTCAATAGCAGGGGCTGCAGTAACAGTCTCAGTCTGATGGGCCTTGGTCTTTGTCTTATTCTTGGTCTTGGCAGCCCTTTTAGCTTCAAAATCAGCTGGTTTCCCATGAAGTTTCCAACACTTCTCGTTGGTGTGATAGGGTTTGTGACAGTGCTCACAAACAACAGTCCCTGTAGTAGAATCACCAAGAGAAGCAATGCCACTAGGGGCAGGAGTGGCAGGGGCAGCAGACTTGAGAGCTAATCTGTCAGTGATAGGAGGGTGCAACATATCAGCACTCCGGTTCTCCTTAGAAGACACCAATGCATAAGATTGTTCAAGTGTGGGAAAAGGCTTATGGCCCAACACCTAAACACAGATCGGATCATACTCCACATTCAAGCCAGCCAAAAAGTCATATACTCTGATCTTGTCCACGTGCTTCTTATAAAAAGCAATATCAGCCACTGTAGTAGGGTGGAAGTTAGAGAAATGGTCCAACTGTTGCCATAGACTGCGGAGAGTAGCATAGTATTTTGAAACTGAAAGTTCTCCCTAAGTGGTGTGAAGGACCTTCTTCCGGAGTTCATATACTTGGGCATCATTGCCAAGCTGCCCATATGTTTTCTTGCATGCAGCCCAAATCTGGGAGACAGTGTCCAGAAGAAGAAAGTTATGCTGTAATCTGAAGTCATAGAGCCTATCAGACAAGACATGAGAACACCATTATTGGCAAGCCACTTTTCTTGAGCAGGTCCTTGTTTTGTGGTCATAACACAAGTGCCATTAATATGGTTGGTGAGACCACGGCCGACAATAGCAAAGGAGGCAGATCTGGACCATAGAAGGTAATTCGAGCCATCAAGTTTAATAGGATTTGGTGGGAAGCTGTGGTAGTCTGTCTTATTGTGACCATCATTAGGTGACTGATCTGAAGTAGCTGAAGAATTGATCGAATCACCCATACTTGAATTTGTGGAAATCCATAAAGGGACAAGAGAGGGACAAAAACTTCAGATAAATGGCTGCAACTGAAGTCAATTGATCCTTTATAATGGAGAAAATAACCTGCAGAAACTCAGGTCCAATAGGCAGCAGCAGCCCCAAGATCGATAGATGTTAGGGTTTTGAAAAACCCCTGTAAGTGTGTACCGATCTCAGAGCAGCCTTCAAAACTGAACTGTGGAAGCCCAAAATTGCAGTCGAGTATCTCCTGGTAAGTATAGAATCATCCCTGCAGAAGCAGAACCAAAGTGCAGCAGCAACAAGCAGCCCCACACCCAAAGTCGACAATTGTCTCCAAAACCCTGAAGATGGAGATCGATTGGGAGTAGAGGTCTTCAATGAGTGAGAAGAGATGCTGAATAGATGCTGGAAAAGGTGCTGAAGAAGCTCCAATAAGTGAAGAACAGCCTGCAATAATGGTAGGGGCTCATCTTCAAAAAACCTTGAATACTTCAATACGGCAGGTAAAGTCCAGCAGCTATCGAGCAGTAATTAAATCATAAAAAAAACAGAAAAAGAGGTTGGAAGGGGCAGCAACTAGGTCATACGACCACCTCTTGTAGTGCTGCCCTTAGGGAAAAGGGAGAACCAAGGAGAAACAAGGAGGGAGAAGAAGGGAAAAACGATGGAGGAGAGATGAAGGAGAAAAAATATTGATGGGGTTGGTCACTAATTCGAAATCTACTTTGATACCGTTGTATGATTGTTTACTCTGATATATGTGACACTTTTGGAGTAAACTGTAGAGTTCGGAAGCTTGTAGTTCAAAATATTTTTTTGACTCAATGTTGCCAGAGCTGCCATGATTCCCCCCCCCCTTCTCCCTCCATCCCTTCGCCGCCACCCCCCCCCCCCCCCTCTGCTATTCCCGACATCCCTCCCGGCGACCCCTGCCCTCCTCCACTTGCTTCTTCCCCAACCTTGCCGCCACCCCCTCCCCCATTGCCCCTCCATCCAACAATCTCCCGCTTTGTTTCTGCCCCATACCCAAAACCTGGTCTTCCCTGCTTCAGCAATCACCCTCCCCCACTCTCGACACCTCACTTCACTATTCCAAACCTTTCACCGAGAATGGAGTGCCTTTTGCCCTCTGCCCCAAATCAATTCTCTCTCCCGAGCTCTCCAAATGGTCCTCTTGTCTGGTTGGACACTTCTTAGGCGCCCAGCCTTCCTTTAACATTGTCCGAGCTTCTCTCACCAAGCAATGGAAAGCTACTGGATTGCTCGAAATCCATCTCCTCGATTCTGGGGTGTCTCTCTTCAAGTTCTTCTTTGATGATACTAAGTCTCTTGCATTGGACGGAGCCCCTTGGATGGTTGGTTCCAAGCCGATTTTCCTTAGACATTGGCAGCCCCACGTCCTGCTCCACAAGGTCAACCTCAACACTATTCCCTTGTGGGTTAACCTCCCTGGGCTTCCCCTGCAATATTGGACCCAAGAGAGTCTCAGTCGCATAGGCTCCGTTATTGGAACTCCCCTTCGCACTGACCTGCGCACCCTTAAGCAGCATCGTCTCTCGTTCGCCAGGATTTGTGTGGACATCTCAGCAAATTCTCCTCCTCCTTCGTCCATCATCATTAAGGAAGAGGATAGATTTTGGTTCAAACAGCCTGTGAAGTACGACTGGATCCCTTCCCACTGCCAGCTCTGCAAAATCTTTGGTCACTCCAACTCAGCCTACCCTGCTTTGATGTCTCTGGCCTCAGTGGCTCTTGCTCCTGAAGCTTCACAGCCTCGTTCTGACTCGACTGCGCCGGAGAATATTACTTCTGTTATACCCACTGAGGACCCTGCCCTTCCCGGCGGGAACAGCTTTGAAGCCTCTTCCTCTCAAGCTCTTCCTGCTACGACTCCATCGGAGAAAACAGCTTCAACGTCTGGCCCTCTTATTTCTGAGACTAGAGGTCGCAAATCTCTCAGACTCCATCTCCCCCGTCGCCGCCCTAGCAATCGCAATCGCGGCTCTTCCGCTATCGAGGCCACCATCAACGACGTCAACTCCGTCGAAGGTCCTCCGCCTTTGTCGCCTCCGTCAACGACGGCCGTCGCCCATGGCCCTGGTACCGAGGTCGCTCAAGCCTTTTCTTCATCCCATCTGCTTGAGCCTGCTGCCTCGACCTTTGCGCAAGCTGCTTTCTCAGAAGCTTAGGCGACAGAGAGCTCTAATCCTGGAGAATCCCTTGTAAAGGTCATCGAGATTTCTCTGAGGCAGTCCTTGCACCTCCGCGCTGAGCTTGGAAGGGAAACTGGCTCACCTACCACATTTGGGATGTCTTGCAATCCCCAAAACGAGCTAACCCCTCCTGCAGGTGTTCCTGTCGCTGCCCTGACGAAGACCACCAACCTTTGCCATTTTCGCGATGAAGCTTTCCCCTTTGAATCCTCGTCTGATTCTTTTTCCTTTTTGAACCCCCACCCCCTTTTGTCCCCTTCCACTCCCCCTGCTTTTCCACTTTTACCCCCCCTTCTTCCACTTTCACTACTCCCCCTTCTTCCACCACCCCTTTTACAATTTTACCCCCTGCTCCCTACCCCCTAGCCCATCCCGTCCAATTGTTTAAACGACACTTTTGGGCCTTCTTCTTCGGCCCATGCTCCCTCCTCTTATCCTAGGCCCTATCCGTTGAAACACCCCTTGACCCATCCTCTTACTTGCCCAGCTGCCAGGCCCGCACCTCTTCCCCTAGCCCATCACAGCCCCTCCTAACCTCTCCCCCCCTTTTAACCCTCCCATCCCCTATCCAGCCCTTTTGTGCCCAGCCCCCCTCAACCGTCCCCCCCTCAACCCAAGCCTAGTCTTTCTTCACCTACAACCTGCCCATTTATCAACCTCTAGCCCACCTTTATCATAAACTTTTCCCTAACCCTCCCTCTCATTCCCTCACTCGGTCCATCTCCTCCCCCTCCCTTCTGGATCCCCCTCCCCTTGATCCCCCACCCTCGGCTTTACTCGCTCTCCCCTCCCCCCCCCCCTTTGCTCCCCCTACCCCCCCTCGCAGGCCTCTCGTCTGAGACCCGGCTTTAGTCTTCTTTCGGCGCCACTATCGCAGCACCCCTCCGGTGCGTTCTTTGCCATTCCCCTCCTAGTGTCCATGTCCGCCGACCTCATTTAGAACGTCCGGGGTCTTAACTCCCTGGCCAAGCATCAAGAAATCCGTTCTCTTATCCATTCCACCCACTCCTCCTTTTGTGCTCTCCTTGAGACCCGTGTCTTGCAAGATAATGCAGCCCGCATTGCTGCCTCTATTGCCCCCTCTTGGTCCCTTCTCTCTAACTACAATCACTCTCCTCTCGGTCGGATTTGGTTCCTCTGGGACCCTTCCAAAGTCGCCATCTCTCTTTCCCATTCTTCCTCCCAATTCCTCCATCTCTGTCTCTCCCTCCCCAATTCCCACACTACCTGCTTCCTGACAATTGTTTATGCCTACAACCTTGCTGCTGACCGTTCCTCTCTCTGGTTGAATCTCTCCCTCCTTAACTCCTCCATGGACTCCACCCTCTGGGGTTTAGGCGGAGACTTCAATGTGGTGCGAACCTAAGAAGAAAAATTGGGAGGTAGACCCATTGATCCTTCCTCTGTCCTTGCTTTCAATGATTGTCTAGAAGAGCTAGGTATTGAGGACCTTTGTTGGACCGGTTCCCCCCTTGGAACAACCGGCATGTTGGTCCTGATCGCATCGCCTGCAAGCTGGATCGTTTTCTCTCTAATGAGGCTTGGCTCTCCTCCTTTCCCCACTCCCTTGCCAACTTTCTCCTCCAGGGCCTTTCTGACCACTGCCCCTGCCATATCCTTATCCACCCCTATTCCTCCTTCAGTCCTAAGCCTTTCAAATTCTTCGACATGTGGACCTCCCACCATCTTTTTCTTCCCATCGTCCTCAAGGCCTGGCGCACCCCGGTCCCCTCTCCCTCCCTCCCCCTCATTGCTCTGACCAGGAAGCTTCGCAATACCAAAGCTGCCCTAAAAACCTGGAATATCTCCTCCTTTGGCAATATTAATGCCAGGCTCTCCTGCTGCAAATCCAATCTCTCTTTCGTCCAAGCTACACTTCAATCTGACCCCCTCAATCCCCTCCTTGCCTCTGAGGAGAAACTCCTTTCTGAGGAGCTGTTCTCTCTCTCCTCCTTGGAGGAAAGTTTCCTGCGTCAAAAATCCCGCATCCAGTGGTTGGAGTTGGGTGACTCAAACTCTGCTTATTTCAATAGGTCTCTGAAAGCAAGGCTCAACTCTAACTCCATCACCCTTCTCCATTCCCCGGATGGATCCACCCTTACCTTGGTAAGTGACATCAAATCTACAACTAAATCCTTCTTCTCTGACTTGTTCAATCCCCCCCCCCTCTTCCTTCCACCCCCATTCCCCCTGCCTTCATCAACAAATTCCTCCCTCCCCTTGTTGTGGATTCCCTCATCAGCATCCCCTCTGATGAGGAGATAATAAAGGTCATCCACTCCCATAAATCAAATAAAGCTCCCAGCCCTGATGGTTTCAGCATGGGTATCTTTCTTAGCTGCTAGGACTCCATCAAAGGAGACCTCCTCAAAGCCATCCGCAGCTTCTTCTATAAGCCTAGCCAGCTAGCTCAGGTCAATCAAACCTTCATTTGCCTCATTCCCAAAAAAGAGGGAGCATCCTCTCTTTCGGACTTCAGACCCATCTCCCTCTGCAACCTCATCTACAAATTCATAGCCAAAATCCTTGCCAACAGAATCAAGGCGATTATCCCTTCTTTGGTCAGCCCCAACCAATCCGCTTTCATTGCCGGGAGAAGCATTGCGGATAACATTATCCTTTGCTCTGAGATCGTGCGGGGTTTTGACCGTAAATCTCACTATCCAGCTGCCCTCATGAAAATTGACCTCCATAAAGCTTTTGACTCCCTACAGTGGGATTTCATCTGCGGAGTGCTCTCTCAAATGGGCTTTCCCCCTGCCTTTGTTCGCTGGATCCATGCTTGCATTTCTACCCCCTCCTTCTCTGTTCTCGTCAATGGTTCTCCAGCTGGCTTCTTCCACTCCAAGGTGGGTATCCGCCAAGGATGCCCCCTCTCCCCTTTCCTCTTCTCCATCGCCCTGGAAGTTCTCTCCCGCAGCATCCAATCCAAGACCGATCTCCACCTCATCTCCCCCTTGCCGAAATGCAAGCACATCAACCTTACTCATCTCGCCTTTGCAGATGATCTGATGATCTTCTCTAAGGCCTCTCACTCCTCCATCTCTGCTATAATGGACTCTCTCCACCTCTTTAAGTCCCTCTCGGGCCTTCGTATTAACCTCCTTAAATCCAAAATTTTTCTCTCTGGCATCTCTGATCTAGACCGGGACTCCCTTCTTACCCTCACTGGCTTCTCCATCGGCTCCCTCCCTGTCAAATACCTTGGGCTTCCTCTCATTCCAGCCAGACTCTCTATTCACCATTGTACTCCCATGCTGGACAACATCCGCAAGCGTCTCCAACTTTGGAAAAGCAAACTCCTCTCCTACGCGGATCGCCTTATTTGCTTCCGCTCTGTCTTGCAAGCTTCATATATCTATTGGAGTGGGCTCTTCAGCCTTCCCAAAGCCACTATCCAGGCTAAGGAGCGTCTCTTCTGTGCTTTCCTCTGGAAAGGGTCAGACACTTCTAGATTCCTCCATCCTGTCAGCTGGAAGTCTATTTGCCTCCCTAAATCCGAAGGTGGTCTTGGGATCCTGAGAATAAGACTCCAATACTGCTGGTATTCTCAAGCTTATCTGGAAAATCTCCTCTCATCTCTTCAAGTCCAACTCCATTTGGACTGTACCCATCCCCTTTGATGCCTCCTGGATTTGGAGAAAGATCCTTGCTATCCGCCCCCTAGCCCTTCGAGGCATCTCTTCTTCCATTGCCAGAGGCTCCTCCATTTCCCTCTGGCTTGACCCTTGGCACCCCTTAGGTGTCCTTTTCAGTGTGCTTGGCCCCAGGTCAATTTACTCTTCTGGTATTCCCAAAAATGCCCCCCTTTCTTGCCTCATTTCCTCTGGTTGTTGGTCTCCCCCTCCCTTTCTCAATCCCTCCATTGCTTCTCGGATTTGGCCTGCTCTCCCCCCCTCCTCCCTCCCCCCCCCCCCCCTCTTGGCGATAGATTCATTTGGTGGCCCTCCCCCAATGGCCTCTTTAGCACCAGATCAGCCTGGAACTTTATTCGACCCACCGGCCCCATCGTGCCTTGGCATAGCCTAGTCTGGTTCAAAGGCCATATCCCTCGCCATAGCCTCACCACCTGGAGAACCCTACGCCTTTGCCTCCCCACCAAAGCATTCCTTATCCACCGTCATATCCCTGTCTCCCCTGCCTGCTCCCTTTGCTGGAATGGCCTTGAAGACATCCCTCACCTCTTCTTTGACTGCCCCTTCACCTCTTCTATCTGGAAAAAAGCCCTGTCCTCCATCTGGCATCGCAACAGGAGACCCCTAAATTTTGAGCGAGAATGGTTTTGGTTGGTTAAAACTCTCTCAGGTTCCTCGATTTGTGACACCATTGGAAAGCTGGTTTTTGGAGCTGCTATTCACCACATCTGGTTGGAACGCAATCTTAGGAGATGGACTTCCAACTCTCGTTCTTTTGACCTGATTTGGAAAGCCATCTCCTTTGAAGTGTCTTCCAAGCTCAGCCATGCTCATCTTCGCGCTGTCAGGGACAACCCTAGGAATAGGCATATTGCTGGTTTTGGGGCCTTGATCTGCCCTCCCTTTTCCCTCCCCCCCCCCCCCCCACCCCCATTCTCCTTTGTATATTCTTTCTTTGTCCTACCCCCTCCTGGGGTAAGGTAATACATATTATTCACCCAAAAAAAAAAATTTGGGAAAGGCATAGATGATCTCTTCACCCCAAGCCCCACTTTATTTATAAGCATAATTAAAACATAAAATTATGTACATGAGCAATGTGGGACTAAACCCATATACAAAACAAACAAATAAACAAAGGGAAAAAAAAGTCCAGAATACCCCCCATGGTATTCTGGCCCATATATCAACATACATGTATCTATTTTTTGGAAGGAAGTGATCTATCTAAATTTGGTAATCTTCGAATAACGTTATCCTGGTTCGCCTAAGAAACTCAACCAATATCATTATGTATAATTCATAATTGTCAAGGGCCAGGTAACCTAAGGCGTTGGAGGGGGGGTCAAAACTAGGCTACACCAACAAGGCGCCTGGATGCAGACGACGCCTTGACAACTATTGTATAATTATATAGAATGAATACTGAAGACAAAAAGGATATCTCTCCTTCAAAATGGTAGAAAGCCAGTGTTGATCATACATGTTGCGTTCTTCAGTTTGAACCACAACCATAACCACAGCCCTGAACAAATATATTTGAAATTAGTGCCACCTCAGAATGACCTTGCAAGTACAAGTGTACAACAAAGAAAACAAAGGTATTGGTTGAACCCAACCTAGAGTTATTGTACTCGTTCCAAGCTTTAGCTAATGCCTCAGCAAATCCACTGACTGAATTGTTTCCGGGAACCCTTGAGGGATCCAATCCAAGTTTCTTTCCATGGTGGTTGAGTAAATTCCTGCAAAATGTGAAGCTACCATTGTAAATTCTTGCAAAATATGAAGCTACCATTTAGATACTTGTTGCGGTCATGTAAGATCTCGCCATGCTACTGTCTAGTCTTATGTGTACACATCATGTGAATGAATGCAGTATAAATCAAACATTGGATTTAATATTAATGAAATCAAAAGAACAGATTAATGGATATTGGAGACTGTTCAAGTATTCTGAGGTTAATACAGCACTAGTTGACCTGTGTAGATCGTTGACAACACAACCAAGGCCGGCAAAAGAAGCTGAAACAGTATTAAGCTCTATTTGGAGAAGTAATTCAGTCTGAGCATCAAGCATATAATCTGAACGATGTAAACCGAGACGTATTTCCTGTTATAGCATCGAAAAGGATCAGTGCCTTCGCCAATATTATCAGAAATACAAACTATATTTTTATAGCAAAATAGGTAACTACAATGGCTCACCTCCTTTTTGTTAATTTCTAGCATTTTGGAATGAATATCTAACAGTCTACCAGTGAAAGTGTCCACTTTCTTCGTTCTACAACAGTTCACAACAAAAATAAGAAAAGAAAAGCCAACTAATGTTTTCAATTTTGCATGCCATAGTAGAAAGAAGGTTGAAATGAAACTTGATCAAAATTTAGAAGCAAGAGAGACCCAAACAATGAAAGGAATAACAGCTAGAAGCCTAGGACCAAAACAGGACAATGTAAATCTAATGGAAAAAGTAAATTGCAGAACATACAGGAATGACAGACATGAAAGGGGAGGAAGAACGGCATAATTCTTCAAGCACAAGAAACAACAGATAATAATACAGTACCGAAATGCGCCCTGCTTGCTCCCACAAGTTGACTTACCGGACAGAGCTAGACAAGTTTTTATTATTTAAGGTGATTGAAGCATAAGTTTCATTCAATGAGTATATCATCAAGAAGCACCTTTTTTAGCATATCCACTAAAAGTGTAGAGAAAAAGAATAAATAAAACTCATGAGTAATACTGAACAAACATAAAACCTAATAATTTACAACAAATAACTCAACCACCCTACATCAAATCTGCAATTTTTCTGACATGTGAATACCTTGGTTTTTCTATGATTGCTGGTCATTGATACGACATTGGCATTATCATCCTCCGCATTGTTTGGCCACATGTAGTGCTACATGTGAGGGGGAGATTGGAGATGTTGAAGATTATTCTTCTTATTGAAGATTTTCTGCCTGTGTCTTCTTATTGAAGATTTGAAGATTGACTACCGTATCTTCTCGTCTACCATGTCTTCTTATTGAATATTTTTGTCCATGTCTCCTTATTGGATATTATTTGTCTCTCCTTGTTGGAGATTATTTGCCTGTCTTCTTGTGAAGATTATTTATTATGCATGTCTTCTTATGAAGATGATTTGTGTATTCCTTGTGAAGCATATTCGTCTATTTCTGCGTTGAACATTATTTGTCCATAGCCATGATTTATTCATCTGCTTCTGCTGCTCTTCTCTGGGATTTGCCATTGTTGTTGTTGCTGTTGAAGACTTCTAGCTTACAACGACGATTTGTTCTTCTTCTATACTGCTCTTTTCTGGCATGTAGTTGATTTTTTTCTGCTACTTATATTGTTGGTTGTTATCTGGATCACAGTTATCAAGGCATTGCCTAGGCGCCGCCTTGGCATCCAAGAAGTTTTTTTGGGGTCTAGGCGACTGTCGTCTTAGTCCAAGGTGCTGATTAATTTTTTATTATTCTTTTATTCCATTTATTATGTTTCTATTGGTATCGAACTAGTTTTCGCACTGATTTATGCCAAACATCATTTAAAGTAAATGACTTTGTAATTTTTCTCTAAATTTACTAGTGACCCAAGGTGGTGGAGAGGGTCCAAATGCCAGGCGACACCAACTAGGCAAACAAGGTCTCCAAGGCGCCCGCCTAGGCGACCTAGGCGCCCAAGTTGACAAAGGCGTCGCCCTTGACAACTATGAGGCAAACACCCCCAAGTGAATCCAATAAAAATTGTTAAAAATTCAGATTCCAAAAAGGATAAAAATTCAACTCCCTAGTTCAAGAACAAAAACTGAATCCTCGGTTGTAAGCATAGTTGTCATGGCGTCCTGGCGCTGGAGAGGGCTGCATGGCGACCTACGCCATGGCGACCCTCTTTGATTTCTTCTTCCTGACTCTCTTTCCCTCTTCGATTTCTTCTTCCTGTCTTCGATTTCTTCTTCCCTCTTCGATTTCTTCTTTCCCTCTTCAATTTCTTTCGATTTCTTCTTCGATTTCTTCTTCCTGTCTTCTTTCCCTCTTCGATTTCTTTCGATTTCTTCTTTCCCTCTTCGATTTCTGAATTTTCTTCTTAAAACTTGAGAAACAATAGAGAAAAAATAAAACATGGCTCGAGTATACATCTATTAACACATTAAAAATAGAGAAAATAAAAAATAAAACATGGTCGACATGCTCGCCATGGCAACGCCATGGCGGGCGACATGTCGATATATCGACGTGACACCCTCCACCGACTTGGATCGCCGTGACGCCGTGACAACTATGGTTGTAAGGGCGATTTTCAACTTTTAAATGCAAAGGCTTTTCTCAAATCTAAAAATATCATAAAGCTTATTGTGATAGAACATCACTAAAAACCAAAAGAGCAGCAAAATAATCTTTTGTTGTAATGTCTAAAAATTTATTTCCATTTAGGGTGATTTTAAACAGCAAATAAGGTTTGACCAGCACTTAAATCCTTCAATATAAATCATATTTAAGCAATCTTGGATTTTTTGGAAAGCTGGTTTATGCTCTACCTAATATGGAAAGTCTCACTTAAAAATAAAATCATTTGACCAGTCAAACTTATTAGAAAACAAGAACATTTCTCTAATCGAGAGTAGTTTAATTACTTATAGATAAGATCATATTTTCCAAGAACAGTATAAACCAAATGTGAGACTAGGTATACCAGGACAATGATCATTTCCAAGAACAATATAAACCAAATGTATGTTTTGATTGTTTCAAAATTTTAATAGCTTGCTTCTTCAGCTCTGCTGTCTTCTAGTTCTATGTTGATTTTTGATGACTTGATGTGGCTTAATGTTGATTTTTTATGACATGATGAGGCTAAATGTTGATTTTTTACGATATAAGGTATATATTGTAGCATATTAAATAATGTAAGAAAAGAGGGGAAATAAAAAATAACACTTGGGCGCCTTGGTCGCCTTGACAACTATGATCTGGATTTCTTCTTCACAAAGAATTTTATCTATTATTGCTGCTGGTGGGTGATATATTTTGATGATGTTGCGACTAGAAGGAAGCTTTTCTGTGGCTACTGGCTTCTACGACTGTTATATCTGTTCAAGTTTGCTTCCGTTGGTTGTGTCTATTCTTGTTGTTCGAAGCTAGAGCCTAGGAGATATATATGCTCCAGCTTGAAGGAGAGTGTTAAAGTTATTGTTTTTTTTAGTAAAAATGGTGAAGTTTAGTAGTCTGGAAACAGCCTCTCTGTGAAAGCAGGGGTGAGACTGAGTACATTCCCTCCCCAGACCCTGCAGTGGCAGGAGCCTAGTGCACTGGATACGCTCTTTTGGTGAAGTTTAGTAGTCATAGTGATATTTGTAATTTGTGGTAATATTTAGGTGTGTGTTTAGTAGTCATGGTGGTGTTTACAGTATGTGGTGAAGTTTAGTTATATTTAGATTAAGTTGTGTCATTATAGAAGTCTTTTTTATGATTGTAATCACATTATTATAAGTTATTATACTGCCCTATGGTTAGACTAACTTGTCTAAACTGTAGGCTCTTCTTTTCTTCTCACACACGTGAGACAACCTCTTCTCTCTCCTCCTCCTCTTTCTAATCTGGTCCTGATTATTCAAGGTTGATTTTGTCACAAGTATTAAACACGAAACTCTCGGCAGATGGCCAATATTTCCAAGGAAAGGTAAGAATTGTTCCATTTTTCATACATTCTCCTCTTATAGATAGGACTAACAAAATCTTCCGCCCCAAGTACTATTTCGGGACGTTCCATAAATGAACCTCTTCAAATGGAGATATTGCTATTGATTTGATGATTCCTATAATATGAGGTCAGCAAGAATTACTTATTGGGGCAGACAAATGGGTATTGAAATTACTGTTTCAATAAGTATTTGTATCAATAAGAACAGAAGTGCTTAATTATAAACAGATTCATGGATACTCACCACTTAACAAAGAAATCTTTACATCCCTTTACAAAAGAAACACTAAACAATGCCTCACAAATCACAGTTCTCCAACAACCACAAATTAGAGCCCTAAAGATACTCCTATAAGCTCCTTAAGAAAGATGTCCCACTAGACCAAAAGCCTAAAACTCCAGCAAAATCACTAGCTATTGAGTTCCTACCTACAATAGGACATTTCACTAAAATAGAAACTCCACTAGTAATCTGGGCCCCTTCTTTCGAATACATAGATCTCTACCTCGACCAACAGTACCACTATACCAATGCCCTGGACAAAAAGCTGCATCCCAAGAAAGACATAATGGGGGAACAAAAGACAACTTGCACTTCTGACTCAAATAATCACAACCCACTCCAATGTTTCCAGTTATTTTGCTAAACAATTGGCCTTCTTACGGATATTCCAGATCCCCCCCCCCCCGTGGGAATGAATATAAATGTTCTATAAGCTAGATGGGGAACAGTCCTTTGGTGAATCACATGATCGTGTTCCCAAAGTTGCCATTGACAAAGAAGACAATATTAGGTTGCTTAAAAGACTCACTACCTGACCAGCTTCTTTTTTTCTTGTGTGTGTGTGTGAGGGGGGAGGGGGTTATATTAGTCCTCGGGTAGAAAAGGACTATCACAGTCACATCCTTGTTGACAATAGCCAAGGCCACAAAAGGCAATCTCAACATTGTCATTTGTCAGATGAAAGGCCGTGATAATCTACAGTCACCAATGCTTCCTTTGTTCCTTATGACAGGATCCAGACAGAAGCCAATAAAATCTATTCACACACACCCCTTGAGAAAACCAGCAGGGGACTAATGTATTGTAAACAGCAGTGGAACCACTAAGTTTGGATTCAATGTATGACAATAGTTCCTTGGGCATTCCCCTCCCAGACCAGCCACACCTTACTTAGTGACCCCATGAGATTGCAGAAAAGGAATAGTTTTAGTAATTCCCCGTTGCCCAATGCCACATGATCTAGCAAGCACGAGGGTTAACAAGATTAACTCAATATAAGGTTAGTAGAAGAACAATAGCTGCTCAGAAGCAGAAAAGGAAATGAAATCAGTTCAAAAGGAAAATGGAAACTTTTGTAATCATGTTTGTATAACTACATTGAACTCTTACTAAATATGGTAATCATATTTTTCAAATACAACCTTTGTTTTCCTTCTCAATACCAAAGAATTAGGTTATGACTTGTAAGAAATAATAAATAAATTTGAAATGTTTTAGAATTACTTACACAATCATGTTAGGTAACAATTACAGCAGTAAAGTAATCAGACATAAAAGCTATGAATACACATACAGGTAGAGAGAGGGAACCTGGACAATGATTCCTGTAAAAACTTTCCATCCAAACTCACACGATCAACAAGCTCATTGAAAAGGGGGGCTAACTCGCACGCTTGTTGCCAATAAGTTTGAGGGAAGAACGTAGGCAATAAAGCAAACGGAGCGTGTACGAGACCCACGCCAGGAACTATTCCTGACCTCTGCAAGTGAACCACTAGAATTTTAACAACTAAAGGGGCACTTCTAATTTATTCTACTCGCAGAAAGATAACTATATTCTTAACCTGAACGCTTTTGTCTCCTACAACAAGCCCATGAAGAGAACTCCAAACCACAGCGTCATATACCAGCTGTTGAAACAACTCCGTATTGATATCACGAAGATCAGATATCATGGATTTTGTAGAACTCTCATCTAGGGTTTTCTCCTCTTCAACCTTCCCAGAATTCAGACTTACAAAGGAAGAAGAAGATGATGAAAACGAGGAGGATTCAATCTTCGTAATTTCGTGGGATTTCCGCAGGTAGCCTCGAAACGGAGTTTTACAAGTATGATTGAAGAAAGGGAAGAAGCTCCTCGGCTTTGAATAATGGGGAAGGAGAGTGGCGGGAGAACAGCAGACGGTATTGGGGAAGGAGAGGGAGAGGGAAACTGAGGTGGAAGAGGAACAGTTATTCCCCATTTTCTTATGCTCTTCTTTCTCTTTGTTTGCTTTGGCGATTTTCTCATTTTCTTTGGGTGTGCGCTTGTCAGTTCTCGTAGGCTCGTAGCCATTGGGATTGGGATTCCTCCTAAAATAATTTCTATTTCCACTTTCACTTTCACAGGCAAAAAGTGTCTAGATTCATTCCTGGACAAATAGATCGTGTTTGGTTTGGAGAACCAATTGGTGCTGCACCAGCATCAATTGGTTCATGATTTCGAATTAAATAAACTGTTTGATTAAAATTGGTGGTGAGTGGATTTTACGCACGAGATTCTCATTCTACTACGTGAAAAGAACCAAAATAGACATGGGCAATTGGCATGAAGCAATTGTGACGTGGCAATCTTAGAATGGTCCACCTGTCCTCATCAAAAGGACCAAAATAGACATGGATTGCTGGCATGAAACAATGCTGATGTGGCATGCTCGTTTTTAGAATGTTCTCATATGCCTTTAGGCCTTAGGGCTTAGGGAGACAGATGAAATCCACTCACTCTCTCGGATTCCATTTGTGCACCTAAAGGCGTACGAGAACCTGAACCAACCTCAGAGCGGGTTTGCCTCCCTTGGGCCCAAAAAACGTATCATTGCCTTCATTGGGCCAATCTGGCCCCCAACCCCCATTAAGAGGTGTCAATCAGTTCGTTTTCGGTTGGTTTGGTTATGATCTTATGAGACTATGTACATATCAAATCGAATACTTTTCATAACATCAAATCAAATCGAGATCACATGCCTACACCACACGCAACCCATCCATCTTACAATATACTCAATGACCTAATGATTGATCAAACATGGAATAGACCATTGATATCTATACTCTTCCCTACACCAATCACCCAAGCTATCTTGAAAATTCCCCCTCCCAGCAGAACCCCACTCTAACTTCCTGATAACCACCCCCCATAAATCCGAAAAATTTACCATCAAAATGGTTGCACACTACCTCAGCAACAAAGCATCTGAACCAATACCCTTTTGGCATATAATATGGAACCTTAAAATCCATCCAAAGTGTTAGTCCATTGGAGTGTGTGGAATGTTGTAGTCATTGTTGACAACCTTATTTGCCATATTGGTGATGCGGCAGTGGCATTTGATGAGTTGGAAGAGCTGAAACGGTCAAACAGTCACCTACACAGCTATAAGGGTATTTTGGTCATTTGGCAGGGTTACAGGGGTACCCGCACTTGAAGAACACCATTTAACAGCATATTAAGTCCTTATATAGTGTTTGGCAAAGGGGCGAAGCAGCAGGTGAAAGTTTCATATTGTTAAAGTTGTGATTTCATAGGTTCGTACAATGGCAGTGACTTTAAGGTCATTTTTTGAAGGCTTAATGGAAATTTTGGGTGAAGTGGTCTTCATGAGAAATTAAGTTCGTCGAGTCATAGTTCCAAAGCAATTGGTCTCGCATTATTTGAATCTTGGACGAGAAAGTTACAGATATTTTCATGCTGATGCGCGAAAATGGAGCAAATCTGGAATAGGCAAAAGTTTACATACTTAGCCAAAATTTTTGGCTTATTTTTAAGTTCTATACTGTAGATAGACATTCTCCGTTGTTTTGTTAAAACTCCATAATCTCCTTGAGCGTTGGATCGGTATCTTGCATCAGATTTAGTTCATTAAAAGAAAAATAAAGAAAAATGAAATAAATGAGGAAATAACTAATGTGTAGTGAAGTGTGATGTTGGCATGACATCACCCCCATTTCTTATGAAGGAAGAGAGTGTGAAAATCTCTGACGCATTTTTCCTTTTGTGCACGATTTGTCATGAAGAATCTCTTTATTTATGGATTTGCCACTGGTTATCAATTTTTGGAGCATTCAATTTTGGAAGGCCGTATCTTGGCCATCCGATGTCCAAATGGGATGAAGTTTTTTTTTTAAATTGGGTATTTTTTTTAGAGGAAGCCATTGGAAGGAGTTGTAGCATCATTTGAGCATAGAAAGTTGATGATATCACTATTTTATGCTCGATGACTCCGTATTGAAGATGGTTTGAGTAGTGGAGCGTACACAGACATGATTTCTATGCATCAGAGGCTTCATGGTTGTTGGGATTACTTTGTAAGAGATAATCTAATTTTGTAAAACTCTATTTTTTAATGTTCTAGGTTGTTTGCTCTGTTGGAACCCTAGACTATGTGAAAACCCTAATGTTGGGTCTTGTATTGGGGGGTTTTACATTCTTGTACTCTCAATTGATGGATTGTAATACCATTCAAGTTGAGGCTTGATTGGAGAAGGGGTTGTTGCCCTTGTTTGTGGTGTTGCACAAACCGAAGCAGGGATTGCAGTTCCTAGGCTATTGTTGCAGTCAAAAATTTGAGTAGCGTATTGAGCAATATACGAAACCCTAGGTAGGATATTGCTCCGTGGACGTAGGTAGTTTGGCCGAATCACGTAAATTTGGTGTCTTGTCTACTTTACTTTCCATTACATATATTGAAGTGTGTTTGATCTGCAAAGTGGGGTGCACTGTCTGGTAGACCTGGCCACACAGTGGTTGCGAGGTGGACGTGCATATGTGTTGTGGAATTGGTAATTATGGGATTGCCCCAGCCAATAAGTATTGCTTGAAGACTTCTGCATCGACGTCAACATAGGGTTGGAATTTAGGGATTTTTTTTACGAACACTGATTCACCCCCCTCTCAGTGTCAACCTGAGATCAACAAGTGCTATCAGAGTAAGGTTACCCAATCAGAAAAGTTTAACAACTTTGGGATTGTGAACTGAGAGACTTTCAGATGGCTAGAAAAAATAAGAAGAAGTCTAAACCTGTGTTGAGTGATGATTCAACTTCAAGGGTAGTTGTCAGAAGATCAGACATGTGGTCAGTTAGTCAATCAGATACAGAGGTTAATGAACCTACATTCATTGTTCCTGATGGTTTAGAGCATCAAATTTTAGATGGTTCTTTAGAGTCTGAGGAGGAGCTTGAAGCGGTAGTTGACATGGAGGCAGAATGACTTAGTGTATTGGAAGACCTCAAGGATGAAAGAAAAAATAATAAGAAGATCACCAAGCAAATTGAAGACCTTTATCAGAAAAATCTTGAATTACAGGCTCAGTTGGATGATCAAAATTCAGAAAAACAAAAGTGCAGAAAATTAGAAAAAGAAAATTCTGTTATGAGAGAACTTGTGTTAGAACTACGGAAGAGAAGCACACTGCCTGAAGTTGACAGAGATAACCTACAACAAGGTGAAGTAATTTTGAGGTTGAAAGCTGAAGTCAAAGAATTCAAGTTCATAGTGGAAGCGCTTGAAGGACAAATTATACAGAAAGATGAAAAGTATTGTGAATTTGAAGACGAGTGTGTAGCACTGGAAGCACAGGTGGTACAGTCACAAGAAGAGGTAAGTCTATTGCACGTACAGTTGAGTTACTCCCAAACATAGGATGACAACACTCCAAATGAGACACCCATGCTTCTTCACCTAAGAAGCAAAGAAGAAAGATAAGACAACCCCAGGCTCAAAGATATGATAGATCCAGATACAATAGAAGAGCCAATTGTAATGGATTTAGAAGAACTTCACACCAGAGACAAAGATGGCAGACTCCTATAGTATGGCATAGACCCACATCCAGGTTCACTCCCCACTTCCCTGGTTGGTGTTACAGTTGTGGTGCTTATGGGCACAGGATGTCAGATTGCAGATACATTATGAGGCATAGGAGGATCATAGGCAGGGACCATAGATCTCAAAGATTTTATAGAACTGTTGTTTGTTACAAATGCCAGATGTTGGGACACGTGGATAGAAATTGCAAAACCAAACTGCCAATTGTTTAGTTTCAAAGACAGAAACAACAGTTACGAAGAACTCCCCAGAAAACAAATAAACAGCATAGTCAGAAATCCCAAACAGTTAAGAAGAGGATTTGGGTACAGAAGGGAAGTACAGATGTTGAACACATTTCTTTCCTTGAGCAGCCAGCTCCCAAGGCACAAGAAAAACATAATGAGAAAATGCAACAGAAGAAGATCAAGGCAACAACGAACAAATATTGGAGAGAAAAGAACAAGTTAGTAGCAAATGACAATTCATTGATGGCAGAGGTAGACTTCAGAAAAATAGGTACATTAGTTGGCATGGCAACAATGAAGTCTATAGTAGGAAAGCTTGGTCAGAGGCAGAGCAGACATGGTAAGAAGACAACTGAAAGGCAGTCAGAGCAGCGACATAGACAAAAGCCAAAGATAGTTGGAAAGAGTATATGGAAAGAGAAGAACACATATTTACAAGTAGCATTCCTCACTACTCAGTCATCACCCAAGCTGGGAGTGGGAGTGAATACATCTCCCAAGCACTAAGGTGGACTCCGGTAATAGCAGTGGAGTCTTAGGTATGTAGTGCTTGGAATCATCGTGGACATCACCAGTTTAGTTCCTTTATTAATTTTTTATTTTGGATGAATCGTCATCATATGAGGAGATATATGATTATGCAGAGGAGAGAGCAAAGTTGATAAGGTGTCAGTGATGAGGTATTTTGTAGTGTGTGTGGAGGAATGATATTCATGTTGATTGAATATCTAGTGATGTCATGTGTAAGAGGAGTTCCCTATCTCTATGGGATTGGAAAAATGCAATAGATACTCCCATAGTAGATTCTTCTAATGGTACATGTGCAGGGGGAGTAGGGGGAGCTCCCGTGCAGGGGGAGCATTGGTACCCTTTGTACTTGTTGTCAAAGGGGGAGAGAAGTGCATCTCACAGTCAGGATGACTTTGTGTAGTGAGTTGCCAACAATTCCAAAGGGGGAGATTGTTAGTCCTTTGAAGTATGTGGTATGTTGTTGTCATTGTTGGCAACCTTATTTGCCATATTGGTGATGCAACAGTGGCATTTGATGAATTGGAAGAGCTGAAAAGGTCACACAGTCACCTACACAACTATAAGGGTATTTTGATCATTTGGCAGGGTTACAGGGGTACCCGCACTTGAAGAACACCATTTAACAGCATATTAAGTCCTTATATAGTGTTTGGCAAAGGGGTGAAGCAGCAGGTGAAGGTTTCATATTGCTAAAGTTGTGATTTCATAGGCTCATGCAATGGCAGTGACTTTAAGGTCATTTTTGGAAGGCTTAGTGGAAATTTTGGGTGAAGTGGTCGTCATGAGAAATTAAGTTCGTCGAGTCGTAGTTCCAACGCAACTGGTCTCACATTATTTGAATATTGGACAAGAAAGTTACAGATATTTTCATGTCGATGCGCGAAAATGGAGCAAATCTGGAATAGGCAAAAGTTTATATATTTAGCCAAAAATTTTGGCTTATTTTTAAGTTCTATACTGTAGATAGACATTCTCCGTTGTTTTGTTAAAACTCCATAATCTCCTCGAGCGCTAGATCGGTATCTTGCATCAGATTTGGTTCATTAAAAGAAAAAGAAAGAAAAAGGAAATAAAGGAGGAAATAAAGGAAATAACTAATGTGTAGTGAAGTGTGATGTTGGCATGACATCACCCCCATTTCTTATGAAGGAAGAGAGTGTGAAAATCTCTGATGCGTTTTTCCTTTTGTGCACGGTTTGTCACGAAGAATCTCTTTATTTATGGATTTACCACTGGTTACCAATTTTTTGAGCATTCAACTTTGGAAGGCCGTATCTTGGCCATCCGATGTCCAAATGGGACGAAGTCTTTTTTTAAATTGAGAATTTTTTCGAGAGGAAGCCATTGGAAGGAGTTGCAACATCGTTTGAGCACATAAAGTTGATGATATCACTATTTTATGCTCGATAACTCCGTATTGAAGATGGTTTGAGCAGTGGAGCGTACACTAACACGATTTCTATGCATCATAGGCTTCATGGTTGTTGGGATTACTTTGTAAGAGATAATCTAATTCTGTAAAACTCTATTTTTTGATGTTCTAGGTTGTTTGCTCTGTTGGAACCCTAGACTATGTGAAAACCCTAATGTTGGGTCTTGTATTGGGGGGTTTTACATTCTTGTACTCTCAATTGATGGATTGTAATACCATTCAAGTTGAGGCTTGATTGGAGAAGGGGTTGTTGCCCTCGTTTGTGTTGTTGCACAAACTGAAGCAGGGGTTGTAGTTCCTGGGCTATTGTTGTAGTCAAAATTTTGAGTAGCGTATTGAGCAATATACGAAACCCTGGGTAGGGTATTGCTCTGTGGACGTAGGCAATTTGGCCAAATCACGTAAATTTGGTGTCTTGTCTACTTTACTTTCCATTGCATATATTAGAGTGTGTTTGATCTGTAGAGTGGGGTGCACTGTCTGGTAGACCTAGCCACACAGTGTTTGCGAGGTGGACATGCATGTGTGTTGTGGAATTACTAATTACGGGATTGCCCCGGCCAATCAGTATTGCTTGAAGTCTTCTGCATCGACATCAACATAGGGTTGGAATTTATGGATTATTTTTTACGGACACTGATTCACTCCCCTCTCAGTGTCAACCTAGGATCAACACAAAGTTCAAACTTTTTGCCTAGAAGGTAATTCGTAATGGCCTACCAACCAAGACAAGACTGCAAAGGTACATCAAAACTGACATAAATTGTTCTCTTTGTAATCAAAAGGATGAAACGAGCTGGCATGTCCTCTTCTCCTGGGAATTTTCCAAAAGAATATGGGTTGCGGATCAATCAGCCTGCGAACTGAAATATTGCAATTCCAAGACATACCTCACATGCTTATCTCGGTACACACAACCAGGAGCCTCACAAAACTACAGAAACAAACGATCCTAAAGGTGGCATGCTTCACTGGATATTTCATATGGTAGGCGAGGAATCAAGTCATTTTCCAAGGGACTAAACTGGATCCGTATCACATCTTCAACAAAATCAGACGATGGGAGGAGTTGAAAATCTTCACTTCACCACAAAATGAGGGCATAGAAGATGATATCTGTGTCCCACAACCCCCTTTAGATTACTACCTTCAGATACCAACCACCGAAAAATGCATCATAGTAATTGATGGAGGTTTTGATCATAAAACTTCTATTGGGGGCTGGGCAGCGGCCATCTTTTATAATCACAATCTGATCTCGGCAATAATGGACTTTAGTTGTACAGGTACAGTAGCAGAAGCCCGAGGACTCCAACAAGAAATCAAGAGTGCACTATTACTGGGAAGAAGAAGTATAGAGATATGGACTGACACCTTCGCTTTGGTTCATTGGTTAGAAAACCAACGGGACTACTCCTGGCCTTGGCAAATTTTCACTCTGTTATTTGACATCAAAACAACACTACTACTTTTTGATTATGCTTTAATTGTTAAAAAACCAAGACATGATATTCACATTGCACACCAATTAGCACAATCAGCACACATACACTGCCACCAAGGTGATGTAATGGATGATATTAGTATTTTCCTTTAATAAAATTTTCTTTTCCATAAAAAAAAAAATCAAATCGAGATCTAATTGATTCTATTTTATTCGGTTTCATTTGATGTATTCGATCATGGTAATTCGGTTCAACTTATTCAATGCTTTTTCAGATTCCAAGACCAGACCTGCTTGTCTTCTTCTTCAAATCCTAAGTAAACAGGAGGAGTTAGCCAACTCCTCATTTTTGCTAAGAATAGAAGTCACCAAACACGTAGGAGGCTGAAACTTCTTTCTTCATCTTCATGTGTTTAGGTCCAATAAGTACTGTTATGTGTGTTTCGAATTCATATACCTGTTTCGAAGATTGACCCGCTCCCACATATTTTGGTGGTGACCTGAATGGGATTTTTTCTGAAATCTGTGATGATAGCAAAGGTCATTGATCTCATGGGGGGGGGGGTGCGGGGGCTTTTGCCCCCTCAATACAATTCAACCTGACCCGAAGGAGGAGTACTTATATGCCTAACCCATCTTGTTGCATAGTGAGTGAGATTTGGGGTTTTTCGAGTTAGGATTTCTAGGTGAGAACTTGTAATGCCATTTTTGGGTGTTCTTGAGAAATCTTCATTGTAACTTTCTTCCATTACATAGTAAAACATCATCAGCTTTGCCTGTGGACATAGCACATCATAGTGGTTTATGAACCACGTTAAATCATCTGTGCCATCTTGCTTTGTTTTTGTTTTCTGTTTGTGTTTTTTTTGTGTGTTTATTTTAACAAGTCCATTACATAATTATAAAATTTGCAAAAACATCATTTAATATTCTAAATATCAAATCTCTTTAAAATACTTCTTAGTTGATCAAAAGTTGTTTAAGCACTTACGCTTTCCAAAAACACTAATCTACAGAGACTGATATGGTTAGAAACTGAGTTGAATAAAATAGTAAATTCATATTCTAAAACAGTAAGAAACCCTTAACTCCTAGGCTCCCTTCTCTTGTTCAATGGTATAACCTAAAAAATTTATTGATATGTGATTCCTTGAATTTTTTTTTTAGTTCTTGTTTTTCCATATTTTTTTTCTATTTTTTTACTAATTAATATATATTTATTTTATTAAAAAATTTGAAAACATGACCCCATTTGACCGAGTTTGACAAGACCTAGTCACCAAGTATTACTAAAGGACAAGTCAACTCAGAAAACCTAATTTTCTAACTATGCTTTAAACACATTAAAAAAATGATAATCATAAATTTGAAATGGAAACAGTATAGGGGCAAGACTGCGTAAATTATAGGAATCTTTATTTTACTTCTTAAAACCAATGAATTTGATTGCAATCATATTAATTATTGTGAAAAAAATACATTTTAGCATTTATTCTAAAAAAAAATCTCTATTCTTTGAAAGTTTAACTCTTGAAGAACTGGGATCAAGTCAGCTGTAAACAAAGTTTTAAAACACTGTATTGGGGATGGAATCGACCCGAATGGGTCTCCAAGAATCCTAGAATCGGTCATCAGTTTCAAAAACAGAAAATTTCTAGTGTTTTTTAATGAGTCAGCCATATTGGATCGGTCAGGATCGGCCAATTCACCGATCCGATAGCCGATTCTTAAAATCTTGGCGGTAAAACATGTATCTAAACAGTTGTGTGGCTGAGAAAGTAACCTGTAAGCAAACACAAATAATAACAAACATGCAAACAGTAAAAAAGAAACGTATCAAAGAACCTTCTGTTGATAGGAAAGATGGAAGAGGGATACACGAGAGTATTGAGTACCGATACTTTCTCGGCAATCCCACATCGGGTGTGCAAATGTGGTGTGTGTTGTGTATATCCGCCATTCCACGATCCTAAGTCGGTTAACCTTTTGTGATTGGTGTGTAATTTGTGCGAATACACTTTCATCGAAAAAAAAAAAAAAAAACCCACAAAGAAAACTCCATAAGCCTCATACAGCAACTGCTGTTACAAATCTGGATAAAAATTATAAAAACCAGAAAAGGTCTCTCCTTCCTCAACCTTGGAGGGGTTATGAAAAGGAGGTAGTAAAGGAAGGAGAAAGAGAATGAGATGGTTCTGGTGTAGTGTTTTACTTGCTCCAATGAGCCTGAGAACGATTCAAGTGCTGGGGTTGGGGTCTATAGTCTACATGGGCTAAGGTTTTTTAACCCATGTAGATTTAAGAGTTTAACTTGCCTATTTGTTGTAAACAATGTTACAAATTTGTCGACTATCTCAACCATATGGCCACTCATGCACGAAAAATGATTTAAATGAGAGGACAATGTGAAGAGAGATCCCCACAAAAAAACCAAAAAGATTACTGCTATGCTGGTTCCTAACACCTAGCGAAAGTCAGAAAGATACTAAATTTTATGAAAAAGGGCCATGTCTTCTCCATAACATTTCAGCATTTCCCATGGAACAGAAATTTGTATTTCCATCGAAGTCAGACACTGGCTTAATCCTACAAAAATGCGTACCACAAGGCTTTTTAAATTTCCCGTTGATACAATGAAGTTGAGCACACACAAACTGCGGGAGCCTTCTCTAATTCTTTTATTTCACGATTCAGTTGAGTCTGGACTTTTATGACAGGAATAGTACCACATGAGATCTCCTCGTACGCATGGTTCTTGCAGCTGCTGCAACACACGGATCAAGCCATTGAGATGCCCTCCTGTTAGGCTCACACACGCTCAGAACATAAAGGGGATGAGGACATTTAATCAATCAACGCAAAACCAACTCCTCCAATTAGCACATGAATCTGTCTTGCTTTCTACTCTCCATCCTACCTATGCTTTTGGCAACGCAGCAACTGGGCATTTTCCCAAAGTATTCCACAAAATATAATCTCCAGAAAAAACCTGTGGCACCAAGCAATTGATGATGGGTAAACATATCCCTTGATAAAAACCCATATATCTACACAAGCACAACTGTGTGTGTGTGTGCGTGCGCTTGATGAGGAAAATAAAGCTTCACAAAGTGCAATGAAACCTGTACAGGGCCACAGGCATCTATAAATGCCTACAAATGTAAGTGAGTGAGCAACCAATCAATGCAAAAGCTTTACCACCAACTATATGCATACAATTTCACCAAAAAAATCTTTATATATGCAAATTCCTTAAAAATATATTATATATACATATCTCACACAATTTGTATGTGTGTGTGAGTGTGCGTGCAAGGCACCATTACTTGACAAATCCTAACCAAATATGGATCAACACAACCCAGATTGCAGCCCTAAAACTCATGCCTGATGTTTTACTGGTATAATTCCCTAAGCAAGAAGACAATGTCACATGGAACAAATATCAAAACTACCTTCTACTTGTAAATCAATCAGATGAGGAAGAAAATAAAGGGAGGGAGGGATGGGAAGGTTACAATATTTCTAGTCCCCCCCAAACAAATTCCCATCGTGAAAGTAAAACATACCAATAGACTAATATGTTTCTTTCAAATTTCCATTATCAATACAGAAGAATTTAGAGAAGAGAGTTAAGCGAATGTGTTGGATTGTCAGAGAGACAAAAGGCCAACTTTTATTTATAGTTATGAAAAGGAACAAATAAGGCATGCTAGTTAAGGCTGACTCATAGGCCTTATCTAGCATCCAAATACATTGAATCTGTATTCTGCCCCGGCACTGGATCTGGAGACTACAGGTTGTTTCTTGCTTTGCCAGATAACAAGATTTTCTCCAAGAAAGTATAGAAACTAGAGGTAGATCGACAGTCATCAATGGAACCAAACCAATTGGTAAAGGATTCTAACTTCCACTTCCATCGTTTGAGAACAAGATAACATTTCCTGGTGCTGACTTTAAGTATTGTAGGATTCTGTACACTGCCTCAAGATGAACAGTCTTTGGGTCATGTCGGAAACGACTAACAACCCCCACAGCATAGGCAATGTCCGGCCTGGTGTGGGAGAGATATATGAGTCTCCCTACAAGATGCTATCACTCCTTTTCTACAGAATCACCACCTGTGTTGCTGAGTAGGTGGTTAACTTCAATGGGAGATTCAACAGGTTTACAACCAAGCATCCCTATCTCTTCAAGAAGGTCTGGGATATACTTTCTTTTAGAGATGAAATTCCCTTTGTTGGATCAGGCTACTTCAATTCCCAAGAAATATTTGAGAAGTCCTAAACCCTTAAGTCTCAAACTTGCTTGCCAGTCGAGTCTTTAGGAAAGAGATTTCTGCCTCATCATCACCGGTGATCACCATATCAGCCACATAGACAATAAGGGTTGTGACCTTGCCTTCTTTGTGTTTGACAAACAAGGTGTGATCCGCATTACTCTGTTTGAAACCGAACTTCAACATAGCTTTCTAAAACCTACCAAACCAGGTACGAGGTGATTACTTCAAACCATAGAGATATTTTCGGAGTCTGCACACCTAGCTACTTGTACTGGATGAGTTGAAGCCAAGAGGAATATCCATGTAGACTTCTTCTTCGAGATCGCCATTCAAAAAGGCATTCTTTACATCCAATTGTTGAAGATTTTATCCAAGGTTGGCCGCACATTACAACAGAGCTCGAACGGATTTTATTTTTGCAACTGGGGCAATATTTTCTTGGTAATTGATATCATAGGTCTGAGTGAATCCTTCGGCAAACAGTCCGGCCTTATAGCGAGCAATGGTTCCATCTGCATTCTGTTTCACTGTGAACACCCACTTGCACCCTATTGGTTTCTTTCCCTTAAGACAAGGGACAAGCTCCAAGTATCATTTTCCTTTAGGGCCTACATTTCCACTATTATAGCAGTCTTCCATTTAGGATCTGAAATAGCTTCTTTCCAGTCTTGTGTGCTAGACACAGAAGATAAAGAGGAAACAAAAGCAGAATAGGTGGGAGACAAAGATTCTTAGGAGACAAATTTAGAAATGGGGTGTTGGGTGCAGGATCTCGCTCCTTTTCTAATAGCAATGGTACGATCATCATTGGAAGGAGGAGGAGAACTGTTACCTTTTGTGTGCTCAAGAGCTAGTACAGGGGGTGCAGGACGACATGGTAAGGTACTACTAAGGTAGGAGCAATTTCTCCTGGCGACGAGAATAAGCAATGAACTCTTTTCCACCAGTCAGAGTTTCCTAAACATTCTCCCCCTCAAGAGGAATGATATTAATGATAAGAGGGCTTGAAGGACCTGCATTTGGAGGCATTTCTTCCTCAAGATGATTCTCCCCCTGAAGACATATCGAATAAAAAGGTTTGTCTTCATGGAAAGTAACATCCATCGTGACAAACAATTTCCAAGTCAGAGGGTGATAGCATTTATACCCCTTTTGTGAGGTGGAGTACCCGAGAAAAATACATCAAAATGCCCAACGATCCAATTTAGAATGGGTAAGCGAGGTGTTGTGAGCAAAGCAGACACAACCAAACACTCTGGGAAGGAGATGAGAGGCAACAACAGGGTCGAGGAGCTGACTCACTGGAGTCTAGAAGTCCAGAACAACAGAAGGAACCTTGTTGATAAGGAAGGCAAATCAACCCTTGTTCCAGCTTCTCCTTGATGAAATGACGGCCAATCTCCACATGCTTGCTTCAGTCATGCTGAACCAGATTATGGGCAATGCTAATAGCAGACTTGTTGTCACAGTAAAGCATCATAGTAATGATGTAGGAACATCCAAGTCTTTCAACAGTCCCTGGAGCCACATCAATTCACAAATTCCATGGGACATGGCATGAAACTTGGCTTCAGCACTTGATCGGGCAACAACAGTCTATTTCTTGTTCCGCCATGTGACCAAATTTCCTCCAACAAAGGTGCAGTACCCAGAAGTCGACCGTTGATCATCAGGAGAACTAGCCCAATTAGAGTCCGTAAAAGCATCCACTCGCAGATGATCATGAGGAGAGAACAAAATTCCTTTACCTGGGGCAGCCTTCAAATACCGTAGGATACGGATCACAGCATCCCAGTGGGAAGTATATGGGTCATGCATGTATTGACTAACTATACTGACGGCGAAGGCTATGTCTAGCCGACTATGGGAAAGATAGATCACCTTCCCTCTGATATTTTCGTTTGTCCACAAGGTCACCTGTTTTACGAGAGAGACAAGCATTTGCTTCAAGAGGAGTATCGAACAGTTTACACCCTAACATGCCAGTCTCAGATAACAAATCCAAGGTGTATTCTCATTGAGAGAAAAATACTCCTTTGGTAGAATAGGCAACCTCAATTCCAAGAGAATACCTTAATGGGCCAAGGTCTTTGATCTCAAATTCCTTGTAATTGAGACGAGCAATTTCTTTAGCGTCGCTGCCCATGACAACAATATCATCCACATAGACGATAAGAATAGCAATCTTGGATCCAAAATCTCTTGATAAAAAGGGTGTAATCATCATTGTTGTGTGTTTAGACAAATGAGACCATTGCATCATGAAATCTTCCGAACCAAGCCCTTGGGGACTGCTTTAAACCATACAAGGCACGCTGTAGCTTGCACACCTTACCATGAGTCTCCTGAGTGGCACAACCAGGAGGGATATCCAGGTATACTTCTTCCTCCAGTTCCCCATGGAAAAGCATTTTTCACATCTAATTGTTGCAACTCCCATCTGAAGTTGACTGCACATGACAAAATAACATGTATCGTGTTCATCTTTGCAACAGGAACAAAAGTTTCTTGGTAGTCAAGACCATAGGTCTAGGTAAATCCCCTAGCAACCAATCGGGCCTTGTATCTATCCACAGTATCATCCGAATTCTGTTTGACAGCAAACACCCACTTGCAGCTATGCTATCCTTTTTGTGGAGGAAGAAATTCTGAATTCCAAGTGCCATTTTTCTCTAGAGCCTGCATTTTTCCATCATAGATGCCTTCTACTTTAGATCTCTAAGAGCTTCATGCCAGTTTTAGGAAGAGAAACAAACAACAAAGATGTAACAAAGGCACGATATGAAGGTGAAAGAGACTCATACGAAACAACCTGAGAAATAGGGTGTTGCATACAAGCTCGAACTCCTTTATGTACTGCATTGGCAAATCTAAATAAGGATCTGAAAGAATGGGAGACAGTGGAGAAAGATTACCTAGAGATGGTGGATCCAATATAGGAGGAGTGTGGATCTAGAGTAGCAGCTATGGTAGTGTCGATTTTCGTCCCACGAGTACATTGACGAGTGTAGGTATGAAAAATAGGTGGAACAACAATAGGCTGAGTTTCCCCTTGGATGGGAATGAGATACTCTCATTGGACAGAAGGCATGGGAAGAGAAGGCATAGGCATATCAATCATATCAGGCATATCGACACTAACCAAGTCACCCCCTTGACGAGATGTTGGAGCATAATAAGGAACAGCTTCATTGAAACAACATCCATAGTCACATACACACGGCAGGTTGGTGGATAACAGCAACGGTAGCCCTTCTGAGTAGGAGAATAACCAACAAAGATGCATTTCAGACCTTGTAGCTCCAACTTACTAGGATGCTGATGGTTCAGGGCATAACAAACACAGCCAAATAACTTTGGTGGAATAATAAAGGTATTGAAGCCCTGGAGAACCTGAATAGGAGATCTAAAATTGAGAACATGAGTAGGCATCCTATTGATTAAATATGCAGCGGTCAGAACAGCCTCACTCCAATAATATGGTGGGACATTCATTTCAAACATCAGGGCGCGAGCTACGTCCAATAAGTGGCAGTTCTTACGTTCAGCTACTCCATTCTAAGTAGGTGTATCAAGCACAATTGGTTTGATGGAGAATGCCCTGAGATACAAGATATGCCTGAAATGCCCCATTTATATATTCCCTTCCATTATCACTACAGAGAATTTTAATCTGGGCATTAAACTGGGTACGAACAAAATTATGAAATGATTGAAAACAGCTGAAAACATTACTTTTATGGTGCATCAAATAAAGCCAAGGGCAAGGGGTAGGACAATCAATAAAGGAAACAAACCATTTATAACCAAAAATGGAAGAACACCGGGCAAGCCCCACTCATCCGAATGGATTAATATAAAAGGAGTACTTCGAGAATTCAAACTAGAATAAGAAGAACGTGTTTACTTGGCTAAAATGCAAGCATCATCACAAAAAACATCTTTGAGATTACATTTGGAAAATAACTTAGGCAAGGCTTTAACTAAAGTACCCACAGGCCACATGAGGGTGTCCTAAATGTCTATACCAAAGTAATAAGTTAGGAGGAACAGCGGGATCAGAAACAGTTGGATGAGCATGACTAAGAGGAGAGGGAGCTGCCACGAGCAAATATAGACCACCATAAGCTTTACCAAAGCCAATCATTTCCCCCGTTACCAACTCCTGGAAAAGACAATGAGAAGGGAAAAAAAAAGTTGCTTTACAATTAAGGTCGAAAGTGAGATGACTAATAGAAAGGAGATTTGTAGTAAAATTAGGAACATGTAAAAGAGAATTTAATGTCAAGGTGGGAGCACATGTGATGGATCCTTCCCAGAAATAGAGGAAAGAGAGCCATCAGCGATGCGAACTTTATCCTTACCAGAACATGGAGAATATTTGGAGAAAAAATTGGCCTTACTGATCATATGGTTTGAGGCACCAGAGTCAAGAATCCAGGATTGGTAAATAATAGGTGCACAAAGACCAGTAAAAGAAATACCTATGGTTGCAGAATCCAAATGTACCAAGGTGGAAGAAGAAGTGGAAGCAAAACTGGCAGGGCCGGTGGAGTCCAACTTGGTTACCAAATGACGAAGAAGCTTGGTAAGCTCATCCGGAGGAGTAGAAGGGGCAGCACCAGTTGGTGAATCAACTGCAGTAGCCCCAGTATGATTTGCTAAAGGTTTCCCACGACCACGACCCTTGTTGGAAGGGGCAGTGGGGTGTCCATGGAGCTTCCAACAAAATTCCTTGGCATGTTTCTCTTTCCCACAATAATCACATTTAATAGGATTGTGTTCAGAACAATCACCAAGGCGAGAAGAACCACCTTTGGATTGCACAGGAGGACCAGACGGAAGAGTCGATCAGTCCCGGGAAGAGAGGGGCAGCATAGAAGAGAAACGGCTGTCCTCAAGTTGGATCAGGGCGTAAGCATGTTCCAGAGTAGGGAACGGATCCTTGCTAAGAACTTGGGTACGGAGCTGATCATACTCCACATTAATTTAATAGGATTGCGTTCAAAACGATCACCAAGGCGAGAAAAACCACCTTTGGATTGCACAGCAAGACCAGACAGAAGAGTCAATCGGTCCTGGGAAGAGAGGGGCAGCATAGAAGAGCAACGGCTCTCCTCAAGTTGGATCAGGGCGTAAGCATGTTTCAGAGTAGGGAACGGATCCTTGCTAAGAACCTGGGCACGGAGGTGATCATACTCCACATTAAGTCCAACAAGAAAATCATACACCCTGAATTTATCGTCTTGTTTCTTGAACTTGATCACATCTTCAGGGGTAGAGGCCTGGAATGTATCATAAAAATCCAATTCCTGCCACAAGCTGCGCAAGTCAGAGTAGTATTAGGACAGGCTGAGTTCCTTCTGCTTGGTCTCATGAAGTTTCTTACGCAATTCATAGACTTGTGGATCATTCCCAACCTGTGAATAGGTCTCTTGAGCAGTCTTACAAATTTTTGCAGCCGTGTCTAATAGGAGATAACCATTACGCTAAATAAGTAAAATCCCTAGATCCATACCAACAAAATAAAATTTAAGGGGCCACATAGGCTGAAAAAGTGAAATCTCCCTGGAATCCATTACACCCTAAACTTTGCTTGTCCCATCCTTTTGAGGTGAACACAGTTGGTATACCTGTCCAGATGCATAGAATAAGCTTTCCAGCTTTGTAAGATATATAAAAACACATAATAAAAGGACCAAGTTCTAAATTGTAATACACGGTAAGGTAGGCCTTGATATGGACAATGACATTATTCATGGGGCTAATCCAAAGGCTCCTTTATCAATGAATATTCTGGATCTGCCATATCAACTTCCATGTGGCAGAAAACCCATGATTTTAGCACATTGTTAGTCATACAACCACCTATGATGTATGGTGCGGAGTGTTGGGTAGTTAAGAAGCACCATATAGATAAACTCAGTGTAGCAGAGATGATTTATGGTGAGATGGATGAGTGGCAAAACTAGAAGGATAGAGTAAGGAATGATCATATTAGAGCTGGTTTAACCCCAAGGGGTTAGCTCAGTTGGCAAAGATCAACACCTCACAATTAACAGGTCACCAGTTCAACTCTCCTTGGGACCCCACCTATCCAAAAAAAAAAAAAAAAATTAGAGCTGGTTTGGGAGTAGCTCCGATACATGATAAGCTACGAGAAAGTCGCTTGAGGTGGCATGGCCATGTAACCATATTCAACGGAGGTCTTTGGATGCTCCAGTACGGAAAAGTGATTTGATTCAGATTGAAGGAACTAAAAGAGCCAGGGCAGACCTAAAATGACCTTAGGAGAAGTGATGAGGAAAGAAATGCATAGCTTACGCCTTGTATCAAGTATGACCTTGAATAGAGCTGATTGGAGGGCAAGGATCCAAGTAGCCGACCCCATTTAGTTGGGATAAGGCTGAGTTGTTGTTGTTGTTGTTGTTGTTTGTTGTTGTTAGACATAACAGGACATATATTTGAACAAAATTAAAAAATATCAAAGGTAAAACAGAGATGGTTATATCTGTTGCTACCTAAGATAACCGAGAAGAATTATGAGGAAATTATGCGAGTGCCAACTGTATACATGATCAACAAAAGCTTTTTGAATGGATAAGCAGAAATTGGGTTCAATTTACATCTTGAAATTTCTTTTGTTTGGCCGAGGCCACGGAGGCTGCGGTAGTCATGTCTCACGGACTCATTTCCGTCTTTATTTTAATTCCTTAGATCTCTTTCTCATTTTAACCAATTTAAATTGTAAATCTACCTGTTTATATTAACTGCCAAATTGGCCTGAATCTACTATATGAACAGGCACATGGAATTAGAGAGCACAAGTATAGGATCAAATTTTGGTGCTGACACCATGGTGTAGAACTCTAGAAAGCCAGGAAAGAAATGACCTAAAAAAAGATAGAACCTTATATTCCAAAATTGGACCTACCTGAGTTGAGAATTCCACCGGTGCTTTAACAGATGGATAAATGCTCACCTGCATGTCACGCATTTTTGTTAATAAAAAAATAGTCATGCAAAAAGCCATAGAAGAGAAACACTGAGAAGTATCCTATGACTCACTCCAATAACTAAAAAACATAAGAAGCTTCATACCAAAGACACATTCACTCTATGGACCACGCATAATAAAGAACGTAAATAAAACTACCGACTGAATGACCAATTGTAGCCCACTACATGAAATAGATGCATGTGCATTGCTCATGCTTCCCACTAGTATGAAATATGATGATTAAAGATGATTCAGCGATGCATTAGACCCTTCAAATTGCCAGGGAAACTACATAGAACCCAAACGCCAGAGCTGGACATTAATTCCCCAAATAGCAAAGCACCACATGACTCAAGATATATTAGAAGTGCCATCATTAAAGATTTAAAAATAGCATTAAAATTCCAAATAGATGAGTGGTAAATCTAGTGAGAAGCTTAAGTAAATATTGCTACGAGGTTCCTATTCCATCCAATGCATTAGTGATGTAGATTGACTAAGGAGGAGTACACTCGCTAGAAGAAGAAACAGCCAGCAGCAGCCAGTGCTTAAGCCCCATAGGGCCAGCCATGAAGTCTCATTGAGCCCAATTTAAAAAGTCTACTTGTGGCTTATGTTTTAGGCATAACTAATGGGCCAGGTCTGGGCCCATTAAGGGTCTTCTATTATGTATTTGTTTCTACTTTCATTATTACTTTGTTTAGTAATATTGGTTGCTATTAGAGTACCACATTAGTTTCTTTTTCTAGAGATTTCTATTTTGTAATAGAGCAAAGTAATTAATAGAAGAAAGGAGCAGCAGAGCTCCATGAATTTAAGATTGAAGAAAAGATTGGCTTGCTGACATTGTTTGCTGTGACAGACTGTGGTGGAGTAAGAGACCCTTTTGGTTGGTGAGATACTGACCAAGGCCATAGGTGAGAGAGGTCTTGGTCATATCCCTTCTCCTTATTCAATATTCTTTTCTGGCTCTAAAACAGAGGTAAGCACATCAGTCTTGCTCCAAGTTGAATATTACTGTTTGCTGCTAATGGAAGGCATTCCATTTGCTGCAGTTATATCTGTGAGGCTGCTACAAGCATAGGTTCCAGTTTGAGTTTTCTGATCCGAGACAGTGGAAGTACTGTTCCTATTCATCCAACCATCAGAATGTGGTAAGTATTTGAAGTGTTCTTCTGTTATGCAAAGTCCTCCTTCGACTGTAGTATGGGACCATTCTGCCCTGTGGATTAATATCTATTGCTGGTTACTAAATATGACCTAAGTTGCTATTTTTTTGAACTGATGTTCCAAGGCATCTGGCCATTGGAATGAGTTGATTTTTATAAATGTTGATTAACTCATGAAGTGATGAGTCTGTACTTTCTGGCGCTACTCCGCTAAGTGGATTTTAGGTAATTCAAAATTTTGGCCTCACTTTCTATTTTCAACCTTTGGATATAACTTGGAATCCAGCTATTTCGTTTGAGGGATTGAGGTACTGTTAGTTATCTACACCTGACCTAAGTTTAGGAGCCCTATAATTCTGCCTGTGGGTTGGACTCTGAAGCTTCCTTAGGGATGCCTCGATTCCATCAATTAGGTTTCAGAAAGAGTAACACAAAAAATGGAGTAGGAGTTGAAGTGTCATTGGACAGGGATCAAGAAAAACATTCGCAATGTCTTCAAGAACTAATAATTTTTAAATATAAAATGAAGGTTTGCCTTTTTATCTGTCTTCTCTCTTTTACTATAAAAGAAAAGACGGCGCTGGACAGTTTGCTCAAGCTGATTTTTAGTGTACACAATCACATAGAATATGCTCCATACATGACAGATGACACATTATAAATGCCTCAGCTCAATAGAATGGTATTAGAGCCCCAGGCTAAGATATTAAATTCCCTAAGGATACATAGGATTAGTTATTGCCAAGAACGCATGGACCACACAAATGCACTAAACAAGCAAAAGCATGGACCCTTATATAAGACAAAAAATAGAGAATGACTAACCGATTTTGGATCAATCGACATTCCTGAAAGTGTTGCTCCCACAATCTTAAAAGACACCTGTAAGTCATGAATTAGTAATCAGTATCACAGAACAGAAAATGCATAAATGAGAGAAGTCCATGCCTTACATGGAGAATTCCACAATTAAATATCAAAAGTTCACCATCAACACATGATCACAAACTTAAAATATATGAAATACAAAAAACTATGATTTTCCAAAAACTAGACAAGTTACCATTTGTATCCATTGCTCCATTTACTACACGATGCACATACATGAAAAATGAACACCAAAGGAGGGGGGATCAAAATACAAATTAATACCTCCCTCAGACCTGAATTGGGTTTGTTTCAGCTAGAACTGTGCTAACAACAGACTACCCATGATACTTATGTCATAAGTGAAAAAAAAACAAAAACAAAAAAAGGCCACTACCCAATGCTGGTTCGGCCTATGTAAGATCCTGGGAGGGGTGAGTTTGGAGAGGGCCCAAACTTCAGCTTCTTTTTTTTGGGTAAATGACATTTGAGGTACCTAACGTTTGGAGAAAGTATACATTGGATACCCAATGTTTGTGAAATTATGATTGAGATATTTATTTTTACATTTCCAAGTATACCCTCAACTAATTACATACTCTAAATAATAATTTTACACTACCACCTCTCCCTGCAACACGTATTTTTATCTGCTCCATTTCCTGCCGTCCCTGCAACACCCTCTCCCCTTCCACCATCCACTCGCTCTCTGTCGCACCACCCCACCCTTCCCTGCAACCCTGCCCATCTCTCTCTCTCTCTCTCTCTGCATCTCTAACCTCTCCCCTGCCCCCGCCCTATAGCTTCCTCCCCCACCCTTGCCTCCAACCTTCAGCCCCCACCCCCACCACTACCTTCTACCTCTGCCCTCATGCACCCCATCACCCATGACTCTAACCGTCCCGTTTCATCTCTACCTCTCTCCCCATCTCCACCATCTTCTGTCTCGTATTTTTCCTTGAAATGAATGAATCTGGTTCTCATCATATCTACAAGATTAAACAATTGGCTATCCACCGCTTGCAGCCCCACAATTATTTGCTCGATTTTTGCAGCGGCTACTTCTAAGTCTCCCTTCTCACTGCAACTGAGGAATCCCCACCCCTCTCCCCAAAAGGAGGATGGAAAAAGGAGAAAGATTTTAAAGACTTTCATGCACCAGCATAGTTACGGTGGGATCGAATCAGTCTGTTGTAGGACTTCATGCACCACTATAGTTTCGGATCCAGAGTAAAGACTTTATTTGCTTCAGATTAGCTACAAACCCCTAAGCTGCAAATATCGGAACTCATTAAAAGATAAAAAAAGGGGAGGGGGGGCAGAAGCCATATTCTAATGATCATATTCAGACATCTAGAGAACAGACAAAGAGGGGACCCATGCGATTTTCTAGCTGAACATATAACTGGAAGAGCGATGATATCATTCTTCAAGTTCATCAATAAAAAAGGAGATGCAGTATGTATGAAAAATGTTGAGAATTAGGGGTAGTTTTGTCCTAGTTATTTTGGATTTTGGGGTTCTATGTTATTTTCTTACTTTTCTGTCTTTATTTGTTAAGATGTAATAGGTGAGGGCTTAGGGGTAATTTCATAATAAACCCCTAACCAACTTACCTAAATTATTCAGTCTTTTATTATAAATAAAACCCAGGTCCTGTGAATCTGTGATAGAGCACATCTTCTATCGCAGGATGCCTTTCCTTCTCTCTCGGTAGCGTGCTTCTTCTTCTTCGCTTTTCCCTTCTTATTCTCTTCTTTTCCTTTCTTCAACCGATTAATTAGTTTCTGATTTCTAACATGGTATCAGAAACCCTTTTCATGAGTCACAACAGGTTTCTAACAACGATCTTCAACTCCCTCATTTAATTTGTGCAGGCTTTTATGACCCTGAACTAAGATTAGCCAGTTGGGCATTCTCCATTTTGATAGCTGGCCAGGATGCTCTAACATCTGCAGGTAGCCTCACAACTACAGATAAAAAAGAAGCAGAACTTCATGCAATTTTGCAGGGGTGGAGACATGCTATGAAGGCAAACATTAAGCTCAAAGAAGTGTGGTGCTACAACAAAGAACTCTACTCCCTCCTCCACCCTACTGACTCCATGCACTTACCTTGGAACTTAATTAATCTTTACTTCAATTTAGCTTATGAAACTGCCAATTTTACTAGTGTTAGCTTTAACTGGTGTAACAACTAACTCTGTTATAGTAATGTTTTGAATGTAGCTTGATCAACCCTCAACGATATATGTACCAAACCCTGTCTTAACCATAATGTAAATTATCCTATCTAGTAATATAATATTTTCTTTTTCATAAAAAAAAAAACATGGTAACAGAGCTCTACTAATCAGTAGAAGGTTCTTCTCTAATCTCCTTCTGCTGATTCTCCTTTCGTTATTTTTTTGGTTTTCTGGTGTGCAGCCACCCATTGCTGCTCTTTTCAGTTGATGGATTGAAGACTCCATATACACGACTGAAGTACTTATTTGTGATAATTGGTGGTGATTTGTAGACCATCCTTTGAAGTTTCGATTGGAGTATGAGAAGGTTTCTAATTTCTGAAACCGATAAAGTTATGTTTCTATTTTCAGAACTTGAGAGAATTGGGATTCTTCCTTGATGGCTGCTGATTCTATTGGTTGCTGGGGTACCTCCTAACTCTATTTGTGATAGTTGTTTTGGTGGCCTGATCGATTGCTTCTGGTTTTCTCCATATACACCTGTGGATGCTCTGTTTTCAGAGCTTTTTTGAGCCCTACAGATGGGCTTCACGGTTTCTGCTCTGGTTACCTGCTCAGCCTGATCTTTTGGGGTTTCATTCCCCCCCTCCAGGTACTTCGATCACCATATCAGATCCTTCTACCCTGCTGTTTGTGAGTTCTGCAAAATCACCCATATAACTGCTGCAAGTGCTCTGTTTTGGGTTTTTTTGGTTTTGTTCTGCTGGTTCCCAGCTTGAATTTGGGTCTTTATTTATTTTTCTGATGCCTATTGCTCTGGAATTCTGCTGCAGTTGGTGACTGGTGCTCCATATTTTATCATGTGCTTGCTGCCCTATCATTAGCTGGCTGTTCTCTTGTGTTAATTTTTTTTTGGCTGGTTTTATTTTTTTCCTGTTGGTGCTATGGGAGAGAATAAAACTACTCCAGTTGTTACATCTCAAACTGAAACTATGAATGTTACAATTACCTCTATCAAGCTGAAAGGGAGTTCAAATTATTTGTTTTGGGCTCAAGCTGTGAAAGTTTATAAAATGGCCAGAAAGAAACTCAAGTATATTACCTCCGACCCTCCTGCCTCTGATTCAAAAGATTATGAGGATTACATGCAAGACAATGCCATTACTTTGATTTGGTTATGGAGCAGCATGGAACCAGATATTGCTGCAAACGTGATGTTTCACACTACTGCTAAGGGTGTGTGGGATGATTTGAAGGATACCTAATTCACAGGAGAAAAACATGAATCGGGTCTATGATCTATATGAGAAACTCTTTCAACTCCAGCAGTCCAACAAGCCTCTCCAAGACTACTACAGCACTTTTAAAGGCCATGTTGAGGAATTAAATGTTTTTCAGCCTCTCACCACCGATAGTGACAAATTAAAAGCACAGCAGAATGAATTTTTTGTGTCTAAATTTCTGGCTGGCCTAGATTCTGATTTAAAGTCTGTCAAGGGACATCTTCTTGCTGGAGAAATTGTTCCTACTCTTGCTGACACGTTCTCTTGCCTACAACGTATCTCTTCTCCTGGAAAAACTGACTCTACTTCCAAGGAGAATTCTGCCTTTGTGGCTGGCCGTGGTCGTGGTCGTGGTCGTAGTCGTGGTCATAACTCAGGGAGAGAACGTGGTGGCGGTGATGGTGGTGGTCGTGGAACTGGTGGTTAGTCAGGTGATAAACCTTTTCGGAAGTAACCACCTGGGTATGTTGCTCAGGGGGAGAATAGTACTCGAGTGTGCAAATTGCAGAAAGCAATCTATGGCCTTAAACAATCACCCAGAGCATGGTTTGAGAAGTTCAGTGCCACAGTAGTATCATGCGGTTTTTCACAGTGTTATTCTGATCACTTTGTGTTTGTCAGTCGTCGTGGTGGCAAATTGGTTGTTCTGGTTGTGTACATTGATGATATTATTGTTTCTGGTGATGATGTGTCAAGTATTGCTGAGGTAAAGGCTTACTTACAACAGATTTTTCAGACCAAGGATTTAGGTGATCTTCACTACTTTCTTAATATTGTGGTTGTGAGAAGCAAGAAGGGTATTAGTCTTTCCCAAAGGAAGTATGCGTTAGGTCTTTTGTCTGATATTGGCATGTTTGCGTCCCAGCCAATGGATATTCCCATCCTCATCAGAAGTTTGGGGTAGATGATGGCGATCCTCTCAAGGATGTACACCAATACAGGAGTTTAGTTGGAAAGTTGATTTGCCTTACTGTCACGAAACAGGACATCTCTTTTGTTGTTGGTGTTCTTAGCCAGTTTATGCAAATTCCTCAGAAATCTCACTGGGATGCTGCCATTCGCATTCTTCGTTATTTGAAGGGTGTTCCTGGTAAATGGTTGATTTATCGTCCTAATCAGCATATGGAACTAGTTGCGTATTTTGATGCAGACTGGGCTGGATCAGCAAGTGATCATCGTTCCACTATAGGTTATTTTACATTTGTTGGGGGTAATCTTGTGTTGTGGCGTAGTAAGAAGCAAACTACTATTGTAAGGTTGAGTGCAGAGGCAGAGTACCGGGCTATGGCCCACACTACAGCTGAGTTGATGTGGCTCAGGTCTCTTCTTCTTGAGATGGGATTTCCTATGCCTACGCCGACAAAGATGTATTGTGATAACCAGGCAGCTAAGTAACCCTGTTTACCATGAGAGGACTAAACATATTGAAGTAGATTGTCACTTTGTTCATGATGTTGTCTTAAAAAAACTAGTTGAGACTCCGTTTGTTTCGTCTTCAAATCTTTGTTTGCCCCTAATTTTTACACCTGTTGTAACAAGCTGAGCTTGGGAGACCTATATACTCCAGCTTGAGGGGGAGTGTTGAGAATTAGGGGTAGTTTTGTCCTAGTTATTTTGGGTTTTGGGGTTCTATGTTATTTTCTTACTTTTCTGTCTTTAATTGTGAAGATGTAATAGGTGAGGGCTTAGGGGTAATATCATAATAAACCCCTAACCAACTTACCTCAATTATTCAGTCTTTTATTATATAGAACCCAGGTCCTATGATAGAGCACATCTTCTATCACAAGCTGCCTTTCCTTCTCTCTCGGCAGTGTGCTTCTTCTTCTTTTTCTCTTTTCTCTTCTTATTCTCTTCTTCTTCTTTCTTCTACTGATTAGTTAGTTTCTGATTTCTAACAAATAAATAAATAAAAAACAGCAAGTTTCATTGTATAATTTTCGAGAGGAATGAAGGAAGAAGTTGCAGGACGATTGGCAATTCACCGGAGATACGAATGGATCAGAAATGTTGTGATGCAGGAAAGCAAGTCCAGGCACAAAGAATTGGCAGGAAAACCCACGAGAGATTTCTTAAAAGAGACATAACAGAAGAAAACTGAGAACTTACACAAGTGAATGGAAACGGAGTTGTGCGACACCTAAAACAAATCAATGTGTAAAGTGAGAAACTGAAACTAAATAAAAGCAAAGCAAATGAAAGAGAGAGAGAGAGAGAGAGAGATCAGTTTATCAAACCCAAAAGGCACAGAGAAACAAACAGTTTCAGACAGAAAAAGCCACAGTGGAGCGAGCCTAGACCGTTTAATCTGGTCGAGGGGGCGCAACAAAAATTGGGGGCCTCTCGGGGGGCCTTGTGGGAGTGAGGGAGACAGCGGAAGAGGAGGGGGTGGGGCATGGGGGTGCCATGGTGATGAGGAGGGTGTGGGTTGGGGTTTGCAGATGGGGTTGAGTTGGGGGCAAGGGAGCATGGTGGGCAGCATTGCAGGTGAGGGATGGCAGGTGGCTAGCGGGGAAGGAGAAAATTGTTAAAGGATATATTTGGGATTATGAAAAAATAAAGAACCTCAAACGCATTATCAATGAAACGTGAGCCACTTCAAACATCACATCATGAAACATGAGATATCTCAAATGATAAGATTCTGAATATGGGGTATCTTACATACAATTTCCTTAAACATTAGGTACCCCAAATGTCATTCACCCTTTTTTTTTGTGCAAAGTGGCGGCTCTCAAGACTTGAACCCGGCATTTGCCCGGGCAGCCCAAAATTTTTACCATTGCTCCAAGCACTTGCCCCTACATATGTCATAAGTAAACTTCCTGCAAATCAGAAGCTCACTTAAAGGCATTTTCCCACAGGTTTAAGTTAATGACAATATGACATGTGACCAATTGACCATAGGCAGTGCAGTCTCTTTATCCAACATTAAAGGAAGGTCAGAACACTTCAAGACAACAGCATATGCCGAATCAGCAACTCTACAGAACAAGACTCAATGCCCAACACCAGTTTTCACCAATGTAACAGTAACAGTACGAAAACATGGCATAATGTGTAAAAACCAACTAAGGCCCAAGTCAGAAATAGTATGTCAAGGATTGATGCACCACCAGCTGTCAGATACTGACCCAGCTTCACACCATAGAAACCACATAAGCAAGTACAAAGGAATTCAGATCAGGCATAACATTGGCAGATGTCTCTGCTGCTCTAACGTTCATTACTCCCATTCTAGCTCATTATTGTCACTTGGGAGCTTGGGGAAAAAGGAAAAAACAACCATGGAATATAAAGTTTTGAAGTCGCATATTAGTCCAAGTCAGGTATTCCCAATATCAACTAATCTAGAACCATCTTAGCATTTGCATGCAGATGTTTACCATAACAGATTTGACTTTGAAATCTAAAAAAAAATTCTTTGGAACCCGAAGACTCTTTCAGAAACCCAGCTCCATAGGAAGCCTTCTAAGACTAAGTCCTACCTTATTTTTTTTATATACAGAAAAAATAAATAAACTCCATAAATGGTCAATATAATGAAGGGGTCTCTGGTGATGCACAAACAATATTTGAAGTTAACAGTTAATATAGTTATATACTTGTCCATCTAGCTGAGAATACTGATAGTAAAGAATCAATGAAAATTGACACTACAAGTGATTTGAAGACAAGTATAGTTTTAATAGGTTTGGTGTCGAATTTCAGGAGATTAGCAAGGGAGAAGAAATTTGGGTCATTAGGCACAACAATAAATTAGGTTCATGAAGCCCTAGATAGAGGCAAACACATACTTTTGCATAATTGTATGCCTGCCAGCAAAATGGTTCTTCTAAATCAACAGCCGGGAGATCCTTGTTCATTTTCTCCAATAAGAATTCCTCCACATTTACCATATTACTAGAACTTTCTGATTCAATGTCACTATCTTCTTCCTCTATACTCCCTTGAACTGACCCAGACAAGGAAGGGAGCCTTTGAGCTTGCCTTGGTGCAAACTTTATCGTTCCTGGAAAAGTTGCTTCAATACTTTTCCCAGTAACACCCCGTCCAGCAGTTATGATTTTCCATTCAACCGAATGCTCTGCTGATGAAACTGTCCCAATAGAAGGATTGCCATCAAATGATACAATTTTTCTCCTAGGAAAAGGCATAGTCACAGAACAAAACTCCATAGTTAGCGGGGCCTTGTAACCTTCCATCAAGGACAACTTGAATAAGAATGCACCTTCATCTTCAGAAACCATTGAAAGCTGATAGAATCCTTTTATTGGAGGTCCAATTCCGCATAAGGCCTGATAACGCATTAAACTAAAATTTCCAAGTGGTGGTGAAAACATCACTGACTGCTTATCAACACCTTGTTCAGGGACTTGAGCACAAGGATGGAATGACAAAACTTCTAACTGAGCAGTATTCAAGCCTGCCAAAGGGAACGACACATCAGGCAATCCTTCTAACTCTGCTCTGCAGTTTACTTGACCTGAAATTGATATAATATCTGGAATTTCATCCCGATCATACATTGCTGCATAGACTGTTTCATGAATTGTGAACAATATTCGTTGCTTTCCTTTGTATAGATATGGCTTCCATGCTGGTTGCTTAAGGTCTGAAGGAGGCAAATCTGATGAAGAAAAGCCATTCGCCTTAACAGCAGAAATGTTGGAGAAGTTGAGGTCCAAAGGTGTCCCTGTAAATGATAATAGACAAAAAGCTTAAAAACAATCTAAGAAAACCCAACTTGCAAGATTGACAAAAGAAAATGTCAGAATAACCTCTCTCTTTTTTCATTTTTAGATTAAAAAAAAGGAAAAAAACACCTTTCCCTCTGCTTTGATGGGTAAATTATAAGATCAACTTGAGATGAGAAATACCATAACATAAATTACCCACCAAAGGGCATTGCGCTACTTATAAAAGAGAGAAGCGCATCTTTGTCAACGGGCCTTGAACCACTTTTTGGAGCATCTGATGCGACAGATCCAGTCACAGTAGTGCCTGAAGAAGTGGAATTTGCAACAGGTGCAGCCACGGGTTTTGATCTAGCAGAAATTCCTGATATCCCTAAATTGCCAGTTAAAGAATCCAGCAATCCTCCCACTGAAGGAGCTGCACTCACAATCACCTCAGGTTCCACAAAATCACCCGTGATTACATCGCCAATAGCATGTGCCACCATAAATGCACTATAAAATGGAGAAAGTGATGGAGAAACATTACTATTAGACATATTGTATGAGCTATTAAACACTGAAAAATCCAAATCAATCAGCATGCAAGGCCACTATAGTTTCTCACATCATTCACGTTGTAGAAAGTTTGCAGTGACAGAAAGCAGCTGCATTGCATCAGAATACAAGGGCAAATTGCTTGGCGTGTGATAACAGAACATTCAATGTTGTGTTTCAAACTTAGGTTGGAGGATAATCAGTATGTCCACAAAAGATTAATACAAGGGAAACTCAAATACATCATATTTAATACATAGTTGACTCAGAAGTAATAACAGAAAAGAAAACAAACATGGTCAAGAAAACTAGCCAGACAAACAAATTTATCATCTCAAATAAAGATATAATTAAAGGTATGTATGATAGTGTGGTGACTAGTGTAAGAACTGTGGGAGGTCAAGCTAGTAAATTCCCAATTACAATTGGGTTACATAAAGGGTCACTTCTACGCCCTTCTTTGTTTGCGCTTATCATGGATGATTTAACCAGAGACATTCAAGATGAGGTTCCCTTGGTGTATATTATTTGCTAATGATATTGTTTCGGTGGATGAGACAAAAGCAGGGATTAATGTCAAGTTGGAGTTATGGAGATCAACCTTGGAATCAAAAAGTTTTAATATAGGTAGAAAGAAGACGGAGTATATGGTGTGTAACTTTAGTTATAATAGGATGGATAATGAGGTGGTGAAAATTGATGAGAGGGAGATTAAAGTGATTATTTTAGGTATTTGAGCTCAATCATAAATAAAGAAGGTCATATAGAGGATGATGTTTCACAGAGAATTAAAGTAAGATGGATGAAGTGGAGAGGTGCAGCCGGAGTACTGTGTGACCAACACATTCCTTTAAAGCAGAAAGGAAAGTTCTACACAACTGTTGTCCGGCCAGCTATGATGTACGGGGTGCAATGTTGGGTAGTAAAGAAGAGCCATATAGCGAAGCTATGGGTTGCAGAGATGAATATGTTAAGATGGATGTGCGCCAAAACTAGGAAGGATAAAGTGAGGAACGCATGTATTAGAGCTGATGTGGGAGTTGCCCCAATCAGCGACAAGCTTCGACAATGTCGTCTGAGGTGGTTTGGACATGTACAACGGAGGCCTAGGGACGACCCAGTAAGGAGTGATCTGATTCCAATTGAAGGAGCTAAAAGAGATAGGGGCAGGCCTAAAATGACCATAGCTGAGGTTGTGAAGAATGACATACTTAGTCTGGGTCTTGTGCCAAGTATGACCTCAGATAGAGCCTATTGGAGGGCAAGAATCCACGTTGGCGACACCATGTAGCCGAATTTTTCCTGATTTCCTGGGCTATCCTCTTTCCTCTTACTTTCATCTTTCATTTTTCATTTCTCACCTTTCTTATCTCATTTCTTTATTTTTCTTCTCCATGTAGCCAACCCCATTTAGTTGGGATAAGACTGAGTTGATGTTGTTGAATCTGAATCAAAACACTCCTACATACTAGAACAACTAAAGAAATCCGTTGAACATGGCCATGCCACCTCAAATGACTTTCTTGTAGAGATCACTACTCTATATTGGAGCATCCAAAGGCCTCCGTTAAACATGGCCATGCCACCTCAAATGACTTTCTCGTAGTTTTCAATATAATGGAACTACTCCCAAATCAGCTCTTATATGATCATTCCTTACTTTATTCGTCCTAGTTTTGCAAGTCATCCATCTCAACATCCTCGTATATCCACTACACTGAGTTTATCTATATGATGCTTTTTAACTGCCCAACATTCTACACCATACAACATGGCCGGTTGTATGACTGTCCTATAAAATTTTTCTTTTAAGTTTTAAAGGAATACGTCGATTATACAACTTTACGGACACACTTCTCCACTTCATCCATCCTACTTTAATTATTTGTGAAACATCATCATCTATGTCACCTTCTTCTTTTTCGTTTTTTTTTTTGGTAGAATCTGTCACCTTCTTTGTGTATGATAGACCCCGGATATCTGAATAGTTACTTGGCGGTATCTCTCTCTCCTCAATTTTCACCAAGTCATCACCCATCATAGTGTGACTAAAGTTACACATCATATATTCCGTTTTTTATCTACTAATCTTAAAGCCTCTTGTTTTCAAGGTCGAAGAGTCAGGGGCAGACCTAAAATGGCCCTAGGCAAAGTGGTGAGGAAAGACATGCATAGCTTAGACCTTGTATCAAGTATGACCTCGAATAGAATTGATTGGAGGGCAAGGATCCATGTAGCCGACCCCATTTAGTTGGGATAAGGCTGAGTTATTGTTGTATCATCTCAAATAATCAGAATGCACATCCAAAAACTGCAGATGCACTATCAACAAGACCATTTTGAAGTGACAACATCCAACAGAACAAGCTTGCCCCATATGGACATTCTCCAACTTCCGATTATATTTAGGCCCCGTTTGTTTCGAGGAGAGAGTGATGCAGGGAAAAATTGGCTCACAAGGTTCTTTTCTAGAACCTGGTCCACATGTTGGTCCAAGACCAGCACCAAGTCCAAGTCTGGCCCTCCCAGCCGAGTCGTGGACTTCTAGAAGCAGTCAAGTTCTGGCCTCAAAGTTCTAGCAGATTCTTTGTGCCTTTTCAGATTCCAAGGCAGTATTAAGTATCTCTTTGGTCTCCTAGTTTCTAGTGCTTGACTTTTTGTATTCCAAGGCATGTTTATGAGCCTTTTCATGTTTCCTAGGCTTATTTAAGTGTCCTTTAGAATTTCTTAGAGTGTCTTTTAGAATTCTAAGAGTTAGTTCATTTTCTTGGTTTATGTTTTCTATGTATCGGGGGTGGGGTTCAATGTTTTGGGTTTGGTTTTCTAGGTCTTGGGGATAGTTTTCCATATCTAGGAATTGTTCTCTATGTATGGGGAATTCCAAAAGGGGTTTTGGAATTGTAAGAGTCTCTTTAATGATATTGTGTTGTAATCAAGATTTTTATCTCCATATAACGCAAGTGCAGGCTGCTCTCAAAGGCAACCATGAATTGAAAACAAATTGCTCTCTTTGAGAACTTTTGCTTGTGAGAGTCAAGTGGGATCAAGGTGAGACTCCGACGGTTGGGCAACTAGTGGCACTCTAGGCTGCCACCTATATATCTTCATCTTCAACCATCATCATGCTTATCATCTCCATCATCCATTCCCTGTAGCCACCCTCCATCAACCTCCATCATACCTACCCATAACCCACTCAAACCAGATTCAGATCAGAACCCTCTTCCAGATTCGATCTTGGCTTGCTTACCCTCTCGGGTTTGCATCAGAGTATGGGTTGGGATTGTCTGACACATGGGTCCCACATGCTAGTAGTGAGAAACCAAAATGGTAAAGGGGGGGAAAATGTTTGTAGCTTCCCACCCAACGTTGTTCAGTTGGGAAGGAGTAGAGAGGGAGAAGGCGGAAAAAGAGGAAAGATAAACCCCTTATCTTCCCCAATTTCTCCACTGTAATCTCTAATATCTCCATCAAATCAACTATTTTCAACTGGTGCCGGTGTTAATGGCGTCGGACAGACAACACCCCAAAGCTCAGCCCCGCGAAGAAGCTCTCTCTTGCTAGGGGGCGCTCGAAAGGGATGAATAAGCCCAATTTTTCCTAGCAACCAGTGAACCGTGGGAGAAGGGAGAGATTGATCAAAAGGCATTGGCCTCAATGGAGGTTCTGTTCCTGTGTCCCATCTTGTCGCAGAAGTAGCAGGAGCAGATTTGGGGGCTTCCTGTAGTTGATGATTCAGAGGCCTATCCGGCAAAGGTAGGCAGCTCGATGTAGGTGTTTCCGGTGAAGCCCAATGCAACTGCCCTGTTGGCCACTCTCAAATGGCCGGTGCTAAACACATAAGCTCATCCAACAACAGCAACAAATTCCACCTTCTTCAATCTGTTTCTCCTGACGAAGAAGTTGAGCCATCTCATGGTGTCACTGCTCATTCTCCTCTTCTTGATAATTTTGTTGGCAACAGTTCTTCAGCTTGTCAGGCAGCCTTGATTATAGATGCAAACCGCAGATTAAGGGGCCTATGCATCTTCTTTAATTTTTCAAAAAGATAGGGTAAAAAACGAAGCATAAAAAGTCAGATCCCCTCAATCATGAAGGGTTATCCGAAAAAGTCAGATCCCCTCGATCTGTAGAACGGAGGGTTCTCTGAAGCGCAGGAACACAGTGAGGGTGCCATCTTCAGCCTCGCTCTTGACGATGAGAACAAGATGGCCATACGTGTGTTAGGCGCGATGCCATCGATGCTCCACATGCTCCGGTCGGACAGTGACCATGCTCAGCACAACTCTGCGCTTGCCCTGTACCATATCTCGCTGGTTCAGAGCAACCACTCCAAACTTGTGAAGCTAGGTTTTGTGCCGACGCAGTTAGCCATGGCAAAGGGAGGGCACCTCACGAGCAGGGCTCTGCTCATACTTTGCAACATAGCGGCGTGTGCGGAGAGGTGGATACAGTTTGATGAAGATGAAGAAAAATAGCCGTTGCAAGATTTTTCCCAGTGAACAGTACCAAAGTCCCACAATTTTGGTGGGACTTTAAAATCAATGGGCAGAGTAAACAAGGTCCTGATAGGAAAACCTGAAGGCCCGACAAATCCACATCAGTTTCCCATCTCAGTTCTCCAAATGTTCCTATAATTTACTATTCATAAGTGAAGTGGTATCACTTTCCCATTCCCTAAATCCCACCCCCCCCCCCCTTCAAAAACCCGGCTATTTAAACAGGCCCTTAAGGTATTATTTGGGTTGGCCAAGCTTCTCAGCTTCTGCTTTTGCTTCAGGGATTCCATAACCTCAGCTTCAAAAGATGCAAAAGATGGATCCAAACAAAATAGTTGGTTTGGAATCTTTACCACCTAAATACCAAAAGCCCAAGAAGCCCATTCCACCCCCTATTTGGGCTTATGGTGCTAGGAGGCGGTGATTATTCAAAACCAACTCCTCTGATTTGACTTTCCTTTCTAGCCCGAGGAAGCAGGCTTCTGGAAGCCCTCCCAGAAGCTTACCCAAAAATGCACTTACCTAAGATATTTATGACAAAGCATCCTGGATCTGAAAACTCAGAAACACTGCAAACAGAAATGGCATATGTTACAACCACCTATCCTAAAAGCTCGAGCTGTTAAGTAAGAGCAACAACAATGTTTATCAGCACACAACAACACCCCCCACCCTGCACTTGCAGGCACACACACAGCTCTGCACGTGCACCATCACATGGCACCAAGGAGCATAACAACACATAACACAAACCCCTTTCACTTACCAGGGTCTGAGCACCCAACCTCCTGGCTCTCATACCATGTTACAACCGCTTATCCTAAAATCTCGAGCAGTCGAGCTGTTAAGTAAGGGCTACAACAATGTATATCAACACACAACAACAGTGCAAATGCAAACAAAAGCAAAGATGCACCTAGCAAAACTAATTCCAAATAGAATAACATTCTGACTTTTTGTACAACTAAAAAAAAAAGTAAATATCATAATATTAGAAGCTAAAAGAAAAGACATTGTCCATCTTTCTTTATGACAATGTTCAAAATCTCAAGGGGGAGATAGAGATGGGAAAAGAAAATGAAATGCTTACATATGTATTATTGCCACAAAGTCAGTAACATAGGAAATGGAATCATGAAAAGAAATTTCAAAAAAAAAGGAAACATAAATGTTTCACCAGTAATAACTTAAAAGTTATTTTCCTTTTCTTTCTTTTTTTTTTTTTTTTTGGGGCAGCATTACATTGTAAAACTTACCATACCCTGTGATGCAAGGAAGATCAAGCAGGAGGGATGATAGACTTTCCTCTTCGCCAACAGAAGTTCCACAATCGGATTTTTTACACATCCTTTCATATGCTTTTAAATGGGAGGGTTCAACCAAAGGTAACACAAGAATGTAGTAGTGGCCCTTTACATGCAAAACCAATGGCCATAACAAAAAAGTCTCCCCTTCCTCATCTTTATTGATTTGAAGGCTGATAATATGACGTGTAATAGGATCATCAACCCAGGAATCTGATCCTTCAGCTGACTGACTGACACGTACACCAAAACCACGGGCAGAACCTTCTCTGCACAAATGAAACGAATGCATGACGAAGTCCCCCAGTAAAAATATATGAAAGAGAAGTTGAAGTAACCGGAAAGGAAATCTAGAGAATACTAAATCGGCATTAAGAATATTAACTTCATCCAAAAACACCAGATTTCTTTTTTATGATTAACAATTTTATTACCAAGGATAAAAGATAGTTTACAACCACAGCAACAACAACAACAACAGAGGGGCTAAACCCACCCAAAACAAACAATAGAACGAGTTAGAACAAGGGCAAAGGAGGTTTTTGATTGAACCGTGGGTCAGAGAGAGGAAATAAAATAATGGAATGGCTTGTATTAATGAGAGAAAGGCCCCTCTATTTATAATAGAGAGGAAGTTACAAATAATTGAAGCTAGGCGATGTGGGACTAAAACCCACATAGCTGACATAAGCTAATGACACTTAATAATAGAAAAATACCCCCAAAAGGACCAGAATACCCCCACGGTATTCTGGAGTACAATATTCTAACACTCCCCCTCACGCTGGATTATACAAATTTGAAAGAAGAAAGATTCAACGTGGACTAAAGAAAAAAACTCTCTACATAACCATGCTAACACTCCCCCTCAAGTTGGCGCATACAAGGTAATAATGCCCAACTTGAATAAAATGGAAAAAATAAGTTGTAGCAGATTCCAGCTCCAAAATGAATGCAGCTCCCAAATAGACCTTCAAACTTGGACAGACTTGATCAGCAAAAAAAGCATCTCTTACCAATCTTTGTCCAATAATGAATCTCTGAAGTATAATCTTGAAGATAAGTAACTAGGGTAGCCGTCAGATGAGTCAAGCAGCAGTTAAAAATCAAGCACCGGAAAAAAAATCAACCCAATTTGTAGATCCTCATATAGGCAGGTAATAACCAAACATCTTCAAAAATAACCAAACATCTTCAAAAAATAACCAAACATCTTCAAAACTTTTAACACCAGCCTCCCCCTTATGACAAACTTAACCCAATAACAAAGTAGATACCCTTTGGCAATGGTGAAAAATGGTGAAACCTCTGACCTTCTATGTTTTGCACCAAGTGTTCCTGCATGTTCTGCTCTCTGCAATGGCTGCAGATATACTATATATAATCCCCCCCCTCACGTGTAATGCACGTGGACATACGAGAGATGATTGTAGAGATAGGGCAAAACATAACATTCCAAAGTTTGTCAATGGCTACCAAGTGTAATGGAAAAAGAAGAAAAGGCAAACAAGAGAATACCATGATCTTCCAAAGTGTTTATGGGGAATGCTAAGGTATGTTTCGGGAGGTGGTGAAGGAAAAATAGCAGTGGGATTATAAAGGAGGGGTAAATTATGCAACATAAAGTTCCAACCATCTTCCATTGATCAAACAAACACTTTTGATGGAAACCCCTGCAGGGGAGAAACTCCTAACTCCAATGGGCAAATCTGAGAAGTATACCGATCTGATTTGAAGTAAGGAAATGCTCCATCTTTCAAGGCTTGATCAATCTTCAAACAGGGAGGAGCAATTGTGCAAAAAACTCCAAGGTAGAAACTCCCACATGCTAAACAGTACTAACAAAGATATCCGGACAGCAGCTGAATGAAGAAGCTTCAACAAAAATTGGATCAGATCTGAATCAGTAACAATGCTAGGATTCAAGCTCCAAAGTATGCTGGATGTAAACCAGAAAGGCTCCACATAACTGAATAGGTTCGTCGGTACAGCCAATAACCGTAGAACACACTGTTGTAGTCCCAAAGAAGCTGATCTCCAGGGTAGCAGATTCGAGTCTTCCATAATGAAAGAAATTCGATCTCCAATAAGAGGAAACTCAGTCATAATCATAGGGCAGCAGTATGCCACTTGAAGGCAGCAATAACACATCAACCAGTCATGCTGATGGAAGCCAATCAATAATACCAGCCAGATAGGTAGTGAAGCTCAAAATAACCAGCAAAGACAAGGTAAATAACCAAACAAATCCATAGGCAGTTGAAGCAGCCAGCCATAGAGTAATAAGTAAGGGAAATAGGTTGTAAATTGAAGAAACCAAGCCAACAGAATGAACCGTAATTTGTTTTCTAAAAAACCTAATGTAAGATGCTGAATAATGGGTTGAATACTCCTGGTATGTATAAGACTCTCCTCAAAATATGAGCTTGATAGGAAAACCCTAACCCTAAAATCGATTGTTGTCAGGGTTTTAGAAAACCCTGAAATTGAAATCGATTTAGGGAAAGGGGGTTGTAATTGCTGATGTAGACATGTAATAGATGCTGACCAAGGCTACTAGAATGGAACCTCCAAGGTGAACAATTCATCTCCAGTAAGAGTGAGACTTGATCTTCAAAGGGAAGAGACTCCAAAAAATCGCAGAAGTAGAGCAAGGCAACACTAGCATGAAGGACCTTCTTCAAGCCTTGAACTGATGAAGGAGAGTTCTCTTTTAATGTTAGAACCACCTCCAAAGCATTCGAACAACAGCAAACATCCCAAGCCCAAATCGATTTTTATCAGGGTTTTGGAAAACCCTGAAAAGAAAAGATCGATTGGGGTAGGGGTCTTCAAAAAACTTGGATAGGTGCAATATTGAGGTCGATTGGTCCTTGAAGTGGGAGTAATCAGCCCTTCAAAAATTAGCAAAAACTGAAACTTGAAAGTCAGGGTTTTTGGCAGGTAACTAAATTAGCAGATTAAGGAATTTTTGCTGTAGAAACAAATCCAGCCATCAGAAAGGGTCCAAACTTAGGTCGAGTAGGGCTTGTAGTAATAGAGAATCACCCCCAAAAAATTAGCCGCATCTGAAAAGGGAAACCCTAAAATCGATTGGAGTCAGGGTTTTGAAAAACCTTGACAAGTTGAGAACGATTAGGGGATCTAGGCTGGAAAAAATAATAATTGATGGAGAGAAAGAAAAAGGGAACTTAGGTTTAGGAATAGGGTAGAATAGGGCTGGAAAAAGGCTGCATAGGGTGTTCCTAAATTAAAGGATCAAGTTTATAGAGATCTGATCTCAAAGAAGGGGAACTCCAAATCGCAAATGAGGCTTCCAGCAGGGTTTCTTAATAAAAAACGATAGGAGAGAAAGGGGGCAGCACTAAATCATCGATATGATGTTTACCTCATTAGTGCTACCCCTGTTTTTGTGCTGAAAAGGAGAAAAATAGGAGTAGGAAAAAACGAGAAAAAAAGGAGAAGAAAAGGAGAGATCGATTGGAGGAAAAGAAGGGAGAAAATAGGATTTTCTCTCTCTAACCTAGATCAGACCAGCTTTGATACCATGTTGATTGAACCGTGGGTCAGAGAGAGGAAATAAAATAATGGAATGGCTTGTATTAATGAGAAAAAGGCCCCTCTATTTATAATAGAGGGGAAATTACAAATAATTGAAGCTAGGCGATGTGGGACTAAAACCCACATAGCCGACATAAGCAAATGACACTTAATAATAGAAAAATACCCCCAAAAGGACCAGAATACCCCCACGGTATTCTGGAGTACAATATTCTAACAGAGGCCATACAAAGAAGCACCCTACAAAGTGTCACAAAGGATAATCATCCCAAACACCAGCAATTAGGTATGAACATACAATATAAAGAAGTACACATTATGTGATACCACAAACATAGCCATCAAGGACCCTTCTTTTGGGGGACAAATCCTCTTAAATACAATCATCAAAAAAAAATTTATTACAACGACTGACTAAATATCCACCCACATATACCTTTTTGACTTTTCGATGGAGTCAAAATAAATTTTATTAGAGAAGGGAGCCCACTATAAGAGAGGGCTCAAAAAGGAAAGGCTACACAAAGACCAACAAGACATGATACATTTTTCAACCAGTCATTATTACAGCACAACAATGAGTTGGCCTCTAACATTTGCAGCACAAAATTAAATTAAACATCCATTAGGTGCAAATGCCAAAAACAACCGGTCCATTAAGCACAAATGCTGAAAACATATACTAACAGTTATAAGGTTTTTGGTTGGTTAATTGCCAAATCATGATTCATGAGTACTGATTTCTTTAAGAAAAGGGGGTGGGAAAAAAACTGCAATGAGAAAAGACAAGCAGATCATGAGAACTGACACAGAAAAGAAACAAAATTACAAAGATGGAACAGCATACAAATTGTCTGAGATCATGATAACTCAATCCCTACTTAGAACATTGGTTAAAGTGTCTTTCAACTCTCAAATGCCGATTTCCCTTAACGCCATGGCCCTTAAAACATTATTATACATGCTATTGTGCTACTATGCTAGAGACATGTATCCAGTTTTTCCAGACTTCAGACCCAGTGATCCGACCATCAGCTCAACTCAAATGAGCAGATCCTAAGTCAAGACCATCTAAGTTTTATCCCCCTCTGGATCAGCAACACCAAAAATGTTAATTTGAAATAGCAAAATTTTAAGGACTGTCCTACGTACAAAATATATGCTTGTATTAGTTGCTGTGCAACATGTACAAATACATACAGAGAGCCATAAAAAAAAATCTGAGCAAACAAGTCTCGAATTTCAAGAATATTACTCCAGTATAAGTGATTTTGATTATTGGCTATTGACTGTTAATTTGTGTGCCTGAAACATATCTATATTGTTGATTATTTACTGGTTACTTTGTGCGCCCTGGACATTCTAGAGTGCTGATAATTGATTTTTGACTGGTTAAACAGACCACCGCAACTCTTATTTTAAGTGCCCTATTTATTCCAAGACTATTGATTATTAACTGGTACATGTACTTGAAAATGATCACGACATTGGAACAATAAAATCCAGATGCTAAATTGGAGTAAAGTTGGAGCTCTTCCCTTCCAAATTCGCCCCAATTATGCTCACCTAGCCTCTCTTACAACAAGAATTGTATCAATGAGAGTGTCAAATGTTACATTCCTTCTACTAGTTTAATATATTCGATCCACTTCTCATTCACTTTTTTTTATAGGTAGACAGACATCAAGGATATCTGAACTCATGACCTCTTAATTGTGAGGTGTTGGTCCTTCCCAACTGAGCTACCCCCTTGGGATAAAAGCCAATATTTATCACTGAAATCCAATTACCAAAACTTCTGCTAACCTCGTCTTTCTCTCCACAAAAGCAGCAACAAACTCTGAATCAGTTGGAAGTAACGGTAACATGCTGTACTCTAGACTCTCCGGCCCAGATGTCTCATTGTCTCTCTTACAAGCTAATCGCCACTGCCTCTCAACTACCGAGAACCTCCTGGAAGAAACAAGGAAAAATATAAATACAATTAAAAGAAGATGGATCAAAGAACATCCGTTAAAGAGCAAAGAAGTAAAGAACTAATAGCAGTAAAAAATTGGAGCAGAGAGAAAGATCCAAAGCAGAACTCGGCATCTTCAAAATGAGCAAAATGAGAAATAAACATTCAAAATTTAAATTTTAAAAATGATCTAAACCTCGTAGTATTCTAAAAATTGAACTTTAGAGCCAAAACAGCAGACAGGTTACAAATTCATCCATCTCGAGTAGAAGAAACAATGTCAGAACCCAAAATTCCCAAAAATTGCGCAAGCGAAAGATCAGGATGAAATCAGAAACCCTAAGTCCAGAACGGCAACGATCAAGAACTACAACAATTTCCCCGAATAGACAGAAAAAGGTGTGAAGAAAAACGACCTGAAGAGAAAGACACTAGATTTTCAGACACAGAGAGTGGTGTACCTAGAGAAGACGACGGTATCTTGGCTATTGAGGATCCAGAGAGCTCTGATGCTACAACCAAGCATGGCTTTTCCCCCACCCCTCGAATGCTATCGGATTTTGAAGCAAAGAGATGAAACGAAGGATCAGCAATGAAGTTGCCTGTAGCCGGCAAGGCTTAATAAAACCATTTAACTAAAACCGTTTGATCAAAACCGAGTATTAATTGGTCTCGAATTGAGATATTGGAACCGTTTAATTAAATAAACGGTTCGATTCTGGTTTTTAGATCTCATTCCTTGAATCGAATCAAAATCAAACCAATCAATCAGAACCAAACCGATTAACACCCTTGGCCCTTACATAGGCCCCGTTTGTTTAGGAGTCCAGCTCATGTTCACGTACGTGAGCGTATGAGAATGGTTCACAACCGTCAAGATAGAATCCATCCTGTGGACCCACATGGGGTGGATTCCATCTTGACAGTTGTGAGCCGTTCACATATGTGAACGTGAGCCCAACTCTTTGTCTAGAGGGGACATAGGTGGGTTGGGAGAATTGGGATACTTTACGTACTTTATTGAACCTATTGGAGGTATTAGATATGGTTGTCCTCTAAGTTCGTATTTGTTTATCATTGTATATAAAAGGCTTGTCTAGATTGCTTAATGTATATAAAGAAATGAATTTATTGTATGGCATTAAATTAAATAAATTATGTCCTAGATTTTATCATTTATTACTTGTTGAAGGTACTTTTATTTTTTGTAAAGGTTTTTTTTTTTTTTTTTTGGTAAAAATTATTTTGTAAAGCTAATCAGAGTGACATTACTACCTTTAAGACAATTCTTGTTTCATTTCAAGATCTTTTTGGGTAAATCATTGATGTTGGAGAAAGTTGTGTGATGTTTAGTCTATAGGTAAAGATTTTAAATCCTTTTTATATAGGCTATGGGTATTCGTTGATCTCAATTCAATTTACTTTGGTACACCAGTTCACATTCCTAATGTAAAATTGCAGTTCTTTTTGGTAAAAAAAAGCACAATTCTTTTTAACATTTAGGTTGTGTTTGGTATGCATTCTTAGAATGCATTCTAGGTCGATTTTGCACTCTCGGAATATAAAAATAACTATTTTTATCATCTAAGACTACGAAATCAACCTAGAATGCATTTCAAGAATACATACCAAACACAGTATTAGTTAATCGGGTTAAATACCAGCTTTTTAACCCAAACTAACAAGTGTGTGTTTGTTCAATCAGTTCTTAATGCTATTCCAATCTATGTCTTTTCTTTTTCCAAATAATTGTAGACAATTAGATTCTATTGGTTCTTCTTTTTGAAATGCTAAACAGGTTAGGGAACATAAACTGCTTCCCATGTTTTGATCTTCTATTTGTTGACCTAACAATTTAGGTGGTTTGGGTTTTAGAATAAGCTCTATTCATAATCAATCTTAAGAGTTTGTATTTTAGGAAGTGACATCTTTTAGACCATTTTTTCCAACCCAAAAATGGCTTTTGGATTTGGAATGGTATTAAGAAAATGTTACTTACAATGTGTAAGCTTGCTTATTTGTTGGAAGATTGGGGATGGAAAACAAGTGTCCATATAGAAAGATCCTTAGATTTCATCTTTAAATGGTTTTGTCATACTTAACTCTATTAATCTTCTTCCACTCTTTGATAAAGTTCATGACCTTATGGTGAATGGGGTTGGAATTACTACTTATTAGATCATTATTTTCTCTTGAGGTGGCTAATGCTATTTTAATGATTGATTTTTCAAGTCTATTCTCCTCTGATTGTTTTTTCTCTTCAGATTTTCTTATCTAAATTCTCATTTTCCTCTAGTTAGTTTAGGCAATCCGAATAGAGTCTGGAATTTTCTGTGGAAATCAAAGTTCATCCCAAATTTAAAATTTTTTTAGGGAATGGTCTAAATGTAGGAAAAAATTAGCTTCTTTTGCTAATATTGATGATACTAGTGCTTTTTGTAATGCTGAAGTTGAATCACATTGGCATATTTTCTTCTTGTCATTTCTATAAATATGTTTGGTTTGCAAGGCCTTTGGGTGTGAAGATAGAAGCTTTCCAGGCCCCTTCTATTTTTCATCTGCTTTGAACCTACCTAAGCATGACAAGTCTGATTAGTTAGTTGTTGCTTCTTTAACCTTCTATTTCTTATGGAACACTTGAAAATTATATTTTTCAGATAGATTTTCTCTCTCGTCACTATGCCTAGTGAACTCATAAAAAGCCTTTCCCATGCCTTCGCCTTTGAAGAATAATAATAGGGTTTTTTGGCCTTTGCCGGCATTTCTTTTTTATATCCTTCCTTTTTTTTCTCTTGTGGCACAAACATAGCTAGAGCATACAAATTGGTATTTCATATAGTATTTTCAACCCTTTTATTTTGGTAATAAGAAGATTTATTCAAAAGGACGTGTATAACACGTAGTTGGGGGATTACAAAACTCCTTCAACCACGGAGTGGAGTTTGGTCAAATTGTTGAACACAAAATAGACATGGCCTTCCTTGCTAGGTTGTCAGCTACAACATTTGACTCCCTATAAACAAAAACAAAGTTACAGGACACAAACTGTGTGACCAACTAAGAGATGTCTGAGATGATCACCTGGCAAGTCATTGGAACCAATATGGAAGGATCATTGATAGCCTCAATGGCTATCTTGCAATTAGATTCAATGATTAAGTAGTCGATCCTCTGAGCCATGGCTTCAAAAAGGCCCCCTCTAATTGATAGAACTTCTCCCTCCATAATGCTTGCAAAAGTGCCCACCTCAGATTTAGCAAACAACACCTCCCCTCATGGTTTCTCATGATCATACCCAACCCGCAAAGAGACTGATCTGCACTCCACGAAGCATCAGTGTTCAGCTTTACCCATGGTGGTTCTAGCGGCATCCATCTTGGTAATTCAGCAGCATGTTGAGGTTGGGATGATGTCTGCCTATGCTTAGGGCACTAGACCTGAGCAAATTCCATGAAAGCAGCATGGGCTGTGATGCAAACCTCAATAGGCTGCCACTCCTTTCGTCCAAAAACATAATCATTCCTAGCCTTCCAAAAGGACCAGAGAATAAAAGGGCAAAGGCCACTAACCTCCTTTAATTCTTTCTTCCTCATGGACTGGTGTTGCCTCCAACTATTCATCCAAGCCGATAAGGAGGTAGAGCCATTCATAAGATGGGGAAGACCCAACCCAAACAGCTCGAGCAAATGAGCATTGGAGAATAATATGTTGAACATTTTCAGATGTAACTCCGCACCTTGAGCATTGGCTATCGATTGGAATCTGCCTTCGCACAAGCCCCTCACCCGATGGAATTGTTGAGGCACACACCCTTAGTAATTTCAACCTAAGGTTTATGTAACGCTTCACTATTTGTCACATGACAATACATGGGTTAGTCTATGCGATAGAAGACTAGGCAAGCATCTCATTGGTGCAAATTCAGCTTAAATGAGTAGAGAAGGTAGCTAAAATTACAAAAGATATCATTTTGTATTTTATGCTCATCTCCATTTGAAGGCATTTTGGTAATTTTACTAGAACTTGAATCAGAGTTTGAGAAACTTTCCTTGCTTACTTTGGACTAAAATTTGGCTATTTAGATGTACGTAGGGTCCTCTATCACATGGATTACCCATGTACTACCAAGTGACAAATAATGAAGCGTTATAATTCACTAGGCATAGTTATGCCTAGAAGGACCCTTTTCATAATATATCTCCTAATTCTTTACATGTTCTTTATAATATTTAGAAATAGGTTTGTGACCTAAAACTTTTCATTTCCCTATCCTCTACTACCCCTTCCCTGGATGAACCTATTGATCTTCCATCCTTGGATCATCCTAACTTAATTTCCCATGGGTTTTTTTTTTTTTTTTTTTTTTTTGACTCATCTACTTCTAGGTATATGTGGACTGTTGTTATATTGTTTCAGCATAACTTTGTCTGGGGATTTATGGATTTTAGCAACACAGGAGGCGAGCAAGAAGCATATGTCAGAGGACTTTTTCAAGGGCTGAAAGGGGCACTACAGCCTGCAGATGGGATTCTCAACAATAAAAATTTGGATCAATTCGTCCGAGGTGGTTCGGTGGCTTGATTATGCCGACCATGAGTGTTGGTCATGGATGTTGGTCTCATTGATTTTGGACAAAGTATGTCTAAGTTTTATGTTTATAGATATTTGTACTAGTAATAGTCTGGTCTCATCTTTAGTTTGTAAGTTAGCTTATATTGTTTATCAGTCACAGAATATGGTGTCCTCTGTATCTGACTATAATTCTTTCTGGGCCGAGTTTCCTTCCACCTACGATGAATGGGATCCCATTTACCACGGGGCAGGAGAGGACGGAAAAGGGAATCAAGAGGGTATTTTAAAATATAATAAAACCCTAGGAGGGATTTGTGAACCCTAGGATGGTGGGGGGAACAATCCTCTATGGGTGAAGGGAAACTTAGTCCATTCTTTTTTATGTATATAGTTTTCCTTTTCATAAAAAGGGGAAGAAAAAAAAAGAAGATGGGGGTTATGAGGCCGTTTCATTTGGTTTCCATCCAAGGTGGGGATTACATCAATGTGGACTCTAAAACCAATACTTCATGGACCCCAAATTCAAATGATTGTGGAACATTTCAGATGAAAAATTTTCATTCTCTTGTGTATTTACATATGGAATTGTCTAAATGATACCTCGAATAAATGTATCTAGAATATGTAACTTTCTTTTGATTGTCCCTTGTCTTACTCTCAGAAATTCTTTAAGTCAAGGTTAAAAAAAAAGTGTTTCGAAACTACTTGACACAAAATCATGGACCAATTTCAAAGAGAACCTACATCAATTGATCAATTCCTCTAGTAGCTCAAGCTCCTTGAATGATAAGATGGCTACTATCTTCAGCATATTAATGATGACATCTTTGGAACAATTATCTCTCAGTCACCTTCAACAAGAATGCCCTTTTTAATAGGGATATTATTTATAGAGCTCGAAGGTTTGCTTAGGAGTTCATTTCAAAAGCCAAGATAAAACTACTTGCTGTCTCTCAAACATTTATCTCTTGGATCCCCCTAAACAAGGTCTGGTCAAGATCAATGTTGATGGAGCGTGTCTAGGTAACCCTGGTGCGAGTGGTTATGGCAGAGTTGGACGGGATTGGTTGGAGAGGTTCCTTTTTGGCTTCTCCGTTGGTTGTGGTAATACTTACGCTTGTGTTTTCGAGGCCCTAGCAATCAAACAGGCTCTTCAAACGACCCAAAGGTTGGGGATTCATTCTCTGACTATTCAAAGCTATAATGAGATGGTCATCACTATCTTGAATGGCAAGGCACAAAGGATTCTTAGCATATTCACCACATCATTGAGGACTGCATTTATTTATGGCAATCCTTCGACTTTGTTACATTCTTTCATACCCTTCACAAAGGGAATTTTGTGGCAGATCTTTTGGCTTCCTTTAGGGGCTTCATCTCAAGTCCTCCCCCTCCCCTGCTTTGTAATGCTTTACTTTTGGATGCTTGTAATGTTTCTTTTCCTAGAGGTTGTCATTAATAAAATTCATTACCCAAAAAAAAAAAAAGTCATTACCCAAACAAAAAGTCATTTTCAAGAGTTGTCATTGTCTCGCACAATTTTGGAGTATATATTTGAAATGACAGATTTTACCTTACTAAAAGAAGAATGTGTGATAAACAAAGAGGGCAAATAAATAAGGATACGAATCAGAAAAATTATTAGACACCTTAAGGAGTGATAAGAAAATCCCTTACATACTTCAGACTCCCTAGTATGTGACACATAAGTTTTACAAGGACAAAAAATATGGTTACTGATTCTGTTTATAATCTTCTTGGTTGCAAGCACACGAAGAAAAATCTTGTACAACCAAGCTTGGTAGGGGGGGAAAATGTTATTTATGTTTTTGCTCTTTAGTATAATAGACTCTTTTCAACTAGTGGAAAATCATATCATTGCATACCTCTAACTCGAAAAACATGCAAGACAAAAACTACTCTTGATAATGACATAATGGTAAAATTCTCTTCGTAATGTTCACTTGAAGAACTTCTACACGAATAATAATTATCCAAAATAAAAAAAAATTCTGAATAAGACAAGGAACAATCAAAAGACACTTTCTGAGTTCACCATTTTGGTGACAATAAAAAGCACCCTTTAACTTTGTTACAATATATTATGGCTCTTTAACCCAAGATGCGCCACTCCTTGAGAATTCAGACTATAGGATCTTTGTTATTTATATCGGTATCGGGATTTGTATCGGTCATGGTTGATCTAATATCAATCTGTATCGACCGTATTGGACGGTTTTGCCTGCAAATTCAATAAAAATTTTATATTTTGGACAAATAAAATATACAAAGAGGAACCAATGTATGCTTCAATAAGGGAGAGATTACACCTGAAATCAACTTTTATTGCTGCAGAGATTACTAAACACTGGATTTGACTCCATATGGTCATAAGCTGTAACACAAAAGCACCACCCAAGAGCCACTGCATCAACCCGAATAACCTATGGGACTGATCTTGAATCGAGACCAGAGTCTGACCTACTTAAAGCCTCCTTAATACTTCGGATAAATGCATCAGATTTCTCATCTATGTTGTTGGAGGCCACCCTAGTAATGGGAATCCCTTCCCCACCTTGATCATCTGGTTCAGTGGCTTTTATCAACTTTTCTTTTTCTGTTTTCTTCTCTTTCCCTTTAAAAATGAAACTCACCTCAGCTTCATCTTTAAAACTAATGATCTTCTTTGGGACTCTGGCTTCAGAATCAGTTGCAGTAGGTGGCACCACTTCTACTGTTCCATTGATTCTAGTTTTGGCTGGTTCTAAGGAAGGAGGTGAGGGACTAACCTGACATCTATCAGCTTCTTTGTTCTTATTTGAAGGACCATTGATACTGTGCTTGGATTCTTTGCCCTCCAATGGGACTTCCCTTAATGAGCTTGTTCCATTTGGAACATCTTTCCGCAACTGGGTTTGAGTACCATTGATAGCTATAATTCCACCACCACCACCACCTTCAGAGGCAATAGAAGAAGGTAACTTCTTGGAGCTCCCATGAACACTGGAACCAGTAATGGCGCTTTCAATCAAACGATGTACCTTAGGAGGACCCAAGGTGATACGTTTGAAGCCTCGAGCTACAACACCATTAAAGATGAAATCAAAAAGCTTCTGGCAGACCCCAAGTGGCTGGAATTGATTGTTCTTGCTCTCCATTACTGGTGGTAAAGGAGAAGAATGTGGTTAATGAAGGCGCAAGAAAGAATTTTATTCTGTAACATACATTGATTCAATTCTTGGGTGACTGGGGTAACGTAAGCCACAGTGTAACCGTTGGGTATTCATTCTTTTCTTGCTTTTTAACCCCCAAAGGTGCTTATGTCCTTCAACTACTCGTGTAAAAAGCAAAAAAAACCTGCAAAGTGACCATTCTTTTCTTGGAAAAATGGGATAGCTTTCCAACTTTCTTGAACCAGACCATATTCTTCTACGGATGGATGCAACCCACGGTTTCAAATGTCTCATCATCCAGATCCAAATCGGCCAAGGCTGATCCTGATTCCTTCAGTTCTTCTCTGACTCTATTTTTAATATGCATTCTCGGAATAGATTTTGGATCTAGCTAGAAGGTATTCTGAATCGAGAAAATAGAGAAAAATCAAGTTTCAAAATGTGCTTTAGACCCTCTTAAGGTTCAGAAGGAATCTGACTGCTTCCAGCCAATTTGGGGGGAGAGGGGGGGGGGGGGGAAGGATCAGAATCAAATAGACAAACTGGCCGATCACTAATCTTATTCTCCACTATAGCTATATTTCTTGATACCATGCAGCTTGATCTTTACCCAACTGGTCAACCATTAATATTATTCTCCACAATGAGATGCCACACCATCTAATTGAACACCCACTGGTTGAATGGTGTGGACCTGTATCAGTAGGTGTGATATTTGTATAATTTTAACTAAAAATCCCTGATTGCTATCATGCCTACGGTTGTATTGACCTGAACCTGTTGTAGCACTTCTTGATCTCTTTGAACATCCTATAAAGAAACATTTGATAAAGAACACATGAAGAAGTGATTGAAGAATGCCTTTAGTTACATGGCTTCAATAGAAGCCAAACAGCACAGATAATACAAGAATGGATTTTTATGCTTCACTCTATCCTTCCAAAAAATCATTAGCACATGCTCCGGTCAAGCTAGTTAATGAATAACTCATGCCCAGGTTCTAGTATGTACTGATATCTCAAAATTTGTTATTTTATATAAAAAAAAATGTGACATTTCAATCTATTTCGACTAAAATTTTGAGATTTCAGTTCTCATTCAACAAAATATTGTATTTTTTATCTTTCACATATGATTCCGTTTCGATATCCATCGAAACCAAAATATTTCACCAAACATTGATGGAGTTTACAACTTACAAGAAATGAAAATAAATGAATACAACGAATTGATACAATTAATACAAGAAGTGCACATATCCGCCCACCCATCAGATAGTTGACTTCCACTTCATCTAAAGCCATCTCTGATTAGAAAATTTGTGTGCACAAGTCAGACCATTAATTTATTAAAAGCCAGAATTAGAGGTCCATACACAGGTAAGAAAGGATAGACCCTGCTCGTCGCCTGGTCCTTTGGGAAACCTTCCACTTCTCTACCAGGACCTTCTTAATGTTGACACAGCTAGAAACCACCGTGGCCACTCCAGCTGAAGTTATAAATGGGCAATAAACCATGTGGCATGACTCGATCCTAGTGCATTTCTTAACAAGATATGCTAAACCAACGTCTGTTATTTGTCGACAGTGAGATAGTACTATGTCTTTGAGTAAAGGGCAGCCTTCCCCTAGCTCCCAAAGCGCCATATCCCCCAAATTCTGTTTAAATGCAAAACAGGTAAGATTGCAGTTTCAAGATGTAGACATGTAGTTCAAGCAGATTGCAGTTCATGGATACTTTTTGGTCACAATTTTTATGCAAGTCCACTAATTTGTAAAACATAAAATCATTACAAATTACCAATTGTAGCTCTTAACAAGTAATTATAATTTATAACCTATAACTGCTAGATATCTCACCCCTAACACCCCTCCCCATCGCAAACAAAGAGGGAAAAAAACAATGACCTTGTCTTTTTTAACTTTCTGCAAGTGATTTTTGGTCGTGCTCCATTTGGGAGTTGATCCACAAATTTAACAAAGGACAGGTGCAACAGTATATGTGGAGATTGGTAATAAGGCAGCATGAATTATCTCGGGCAAAATCTGTATCTAGATTGTCTGACCATCTGAGAGTCTGGAGTTTCCATGACATGTTTCTTAATATGAAGTTGATCGGGAACGGATTGGGTGTCCACCAAGATTAGCATATCCCATGTCACGGACTTGTCGAAAGCACTTTGTGACCCTCCCCCACCACATGCATGTGGGCGTGTGTGTGGCTCAAGAGCTTCTGTAGCCACTTGACCACTAACAAGGGTGGACAAGTGCACAAGGTGTGGCTAATATGCATGGATGGTTGGTGCCGTGATATATGCTTGTGTGAGAGCTTGGTGCTGGGGGCAGGCCCTTAAGACTCAAGAGGCACACAGGTGTGTGGCGTGTGCATGGCCCAAGTGCTATGATGGTGAGGGTTTGTGCATGGCTCGTATGCCATGGGCGTGTGTGTGGCTGTGTGCTTGGGGCATGGTGCTCGTGAGCAAGGGAGGCAGCATGCACAAGGCTGGTGTGGCACCAGGCATGGCACGTAGGTGTATTGATGGAGAGCCATTTTCCTCCTGACGTTACGATCATAGACAGTATGATTTTTTGAGGGGGTTCATGTCTCCTCCTAGAAAAGTGCCAAAAGCAGAGCTACTGAAGGGTGGTGTGCCTCACCCTCCTTGGTGCCATGGTCCGTTGGCATGGCATTGTTGCAAGCCACAAGCAAGGCTTGGTGGGCAAGGTGGCTGCCACAAGGAAGGCATTGTGTGCAGGGTTGGCCTGGCCGCGCATGCACATCAACACTAGTATTCCACGGGTGGACACCATGGGCAGGTACTCATTCGCTCAAGCGAGCTGGCGGGTGTTTCCTCAATAGGTTTGGGTACTGACGAGGACCAAGGCCAGTGGAAAGCGCTGCCATGGTGCTATGCCGAGCAACCGAAGGTTTGGGGCTATGGTGCTACTAGCACCAACTATGCAACGGTGTGACAGTGGCACATAGTCTTGAACGAGTGGGCACTCCCATGCTTGCACGTGGGATTGTGGGTGTGCCTGCCCTTGGCATGGCTTTGGTTTGGCCTACCTTGGGCACGTCTGTGTGGTGCTTGTTACTAGCCTACAACATGTTACAAGGCAACAGTGCTGGCACTACATGGACGAAGGTGCCGTAGATCTAGCCAACCTTCGGTATGTGTTGTGTGGAGCTGGGAGCTTCATGGCCTATTCAAGTATGCATTGAAGGGAACCCTAGGTGCAAGCAAGGGGTGAAATGGCTTATGCCAAGATCAGAGACACTCGTGTTAGCTTTGAGACAAGGGAACCCATGTTGTTGGATGGCGTCGTGCATGACGCAAGGAGCTACCTGCTAGGGTGCCAAGCACATGGCACCGTGTGGCAATAGGAGTTGGCGACTAAGGTCGAAGTGATGCATGAGAAGCAACTGCGGGCTGAGTTGGATAATGCCCCAGCGTGATGAGAATGCATATTGTCATGTTCTGGTGCATGTTGGGCAAAAAATTTATGTGCTCGGATTGGATAAGCCTGACCTTGACTAGGTATACTTGGGGAACCACACAGGCAAAGAACCCCTATCCAAGTACGCCCATGACATCCAGCCCCTAAAATCCAGGTTGCATACATGATTCTTCTATCTGTTTTCTTATATAGCCCAAGCTTATAAGCTATCTGAAAGATCCATAACATCAGCTGTTTATAGAGGTAGGCTATGGTCCAGAAAGGTCATCAACTGGCAGCCTTGGGATAATTGGATGCCTATATTTTTTGGTATGGCCACACAAGCATCTATCGACTCAATAGTCCAAATTGATGAATCTACGGATTTTATGTATGGTAAGAAGTAAGAGCACCAGAGAATTATTTATGCCAACTGCACATGAAATGACTTCCACCATTCAAATTTGAGGAGCTACAATTTGATGCCAACTATCACTATATACAGAAGCAAGGAGTGGCATATCATTTAAGATTTGTAATTTTAGAAGCAATTCCAAATAAATCTTGTGTACAACATCTATCGATTCAATAGTCCAAATTGTATGCTTTTTGCTGATGATATTGTTTTGGTGGATGAGACAAAAACAGGGATTAATGCCAAGTTAGAATTATGGAGATCAACCTTGGAATCAAAAGGTTTTAAGATAAGTAGAACGAAAACGGAGTAAATGGTGTGTAACTTTGGTTACATTAGGATGAATAATTAGGTGGTGAAAATTGATGAGGTAGATTCCGCAAAGTGATTATTTTAAGTATCTCGGCTCAATCATAAATAAAAAAGGTGATATAGAGGATGATGTATCACAAAGAATTAAAATAGGATGAATGAAGTGGAGAGGTGCATCTGGAGTGTTGTATAATCGTGTATTCCTTTAAAATTTAAAGGAAAATTTTATAGGACAGTCATACGACCAGCTTATGATGTATAGTGCAGGATGTTGGGCAATTAAGAAGCATCATATAGATAAACTCAGTGTAGCGGAGATGAGGATGTTGAGATGGATGAGTGGCAAAACTAGGAAGGATAAAGTAAGGAATGATAATATTACAGCTGGTTTGGGAGTAGCCCAATACATGATAAGCTACGAGAAAGTTGTTTGAGGTGGCATGGCCATGTTCAACGGAGGGCTTTGGATGCTCCAGTACGGAGGAGTGATTTGATTCAGATTGAAGGAACTAAAAGAGCCAGAGGCAGACCTAAAATGACCTTAGGAGAGGTGGTCAAGAAAGACATGCATAGCTTAAACCTTGTATCAAGTATGGCCTCGAATAGAGCTGATTAGAGGGCAAGGATCGATGTAGCCAACCCCATTTAGTTGGAATAAGGCTGAGTTGTTGTCGTCGTTGTTTTTATGTAATTATTGTAATTCTCAGGGGTATTTATATAAATTTATATTTTATTTTAAATTTATTAAAAGTCAGTTGTTAAAGCTGTGGGGCTCATTCTAGTCGTGGGGTTCAATCTAGGCTAGTATTTTATTATTTAGAAAGACTTATTTAAGTTTCTAATTGTCACAACTTGTTAGGAAGTTGAAGTCACCAGAAATTCTAGTTTCTGTTTTTATTTATAGTGATGTAAAGTTGTAAACACACACACACACAACCCCATGAGAGTTGCGCAACAGTAGAACACCTTCTTCCCTATCAACCTACCCCAGATAGGTTGCCTGCACTCTCTCAATTGCTTCTCCTTTGTCTGTTGGTAGCAGTGCTGGAAGCAGATCTGAATCATCCTTGTAGGTTAGTAACAGTTCTGTATATTGGTAGTTGTTCTCTTGATCTGCCACTTGCATCTGAAACTCTCTTATCGGTTTAAAATATTCTTTATCTGATTTCAGATCTGTTAATTAGTTTCTCAATTTCAGTTGATAGTTAAAATTATCTACCTGTCATAGCTTCTATTTTGATCGTTTATTTCATTCTGCTTCTGTTCCAATTGCGTTCTTTCATACCGTACTTGTATAAATTTCTGTGGGCCTGTAAGCAGATTGGAATCCAATATTATCTAACAGGGAACTGTGGAAAATACTTGGATACCAACCTGCATTACAGTGTCTAAATATCACAACTAACTCCTCATCTTCGCCTGGTCCTTGTGGAAACTTTCCACTTTTTGACCAGGACTTTCATGTTGACAAAGCTAAAAAAACTCCAGCTTAAGTTATAAATTGGTTATGAATCATGACGATTCAAGCTGGGTGAAGCAGATTTATCACCAAACTGGGCTTGTTTGCTTAGGATTAAGTCTACGGTTGGGTTGTATACATGTTGGGCCTTCGATCTCATAGGTTTTCAATATAATAGGCCACTTTTATGGGCCTAAAGTATGGGCAATAAGGTTGCATACGGGATTAACTAGTTTGTTTCTTTACTTAGTTTATTTTTAAGTTGGTTTGGGTTAGTTTAATTGAACCTTCTAGTCTAGTGGTCTAGCTGAACTGCTGAAGTTATATACCTTCTCCTTTTATTGTTAGTAATTGTCAACATCTAGTTCACATCAGTTTAGAAACTGATTGTGCCTTGTACTCCAACCAAAGGGGAACCAAATTGGAAACTTCCCAATTTGGACCCTGCTGCTGCTCCTATTATTATATAAAGCAACCCAAGAGGGCACAAGGAGCCAACGATTTTTACACTTCAACATTGTTGTTGACTTACTGTTTGAACTAAGGTGGAACGGGCTGGTGTTTGATCCAATCGACTCCTTACGGTGGGAAGCCTGGGAGGCTGCTATCAATTGTTTTCTTCGTCTCTACGCTGTTCTGAGGCTGTTTGAAGGTTGTCTTCAACATCCCAAACTCACTGTTGCCAGGTGGTTAGTTTCTATTTCTGTTCCTCACCTTCTAATTCCATCACTTCAATCCCCTGCCCTATCCAGCCATAAACTCCCCTCCAACTTTTGATCAAGTTTCACTTTCACCCCCTGTGAGAGGACCCTTCGATCCAACTTTCAGGTCCATTGGAGCATTGGATTTGCTGTTTTAGGTTTTCCCTATCACCCTGATCCTGTGTTGAGTTTTCTGCAGTTCTGATCTGTTTTGTGAACTCGGTAGGGAGGACTTAACTTTCTGATTGTATAGTGACCTGTGGTATTGAGTTCTAAATAGGTTCAGACTTATATCAAAATACCTAAGTCCTGTTCGAAGTCTCTAAACTGCTGTTCTGTTTACACCCCTACTACTATAACCGATTGCATATCCTCACCTGTGTTGCTGTCCTAAGTTTGATTCATTCCCTGTTTTAAGATCCTGTTTTGGGACCATTTGAAGTACTCAAATCTGTCCTACATTAATCGATATCAGAATCTGGCAGGGAACCACTCTTCTGGACTGCTAAGTCCGTCTGATCCGATGGCTGCTAGGAGATGTTCCAGCAATTGCTTGATCAGATGAAAACAAGGGAGAACCCAATTGCTACTCATATACAAGGTAGTTATGCACCTCTTGAAGGTGAGGCAAAACATCTGACACAGTCTACAACAGAAAACTGTACTCAGAAGTTCATGGATAGAGAGGTACACAGAGGAGGACCGGTATTACTACAAAGAAGGTGAAGCCCGAAGTTCCTTACTTTGATTGACAGACAGGCCCATACCTATTCCTTGATTGGCTAGATTCTCTAGATGAATATTTTGACTGGTACGAAACGACTTGAGGTAAGGAAGCTTCACTTTATTTGCTTGCGATTGACTGGTCGTGCTAGAGAATGGTGGACTTTCCATGAAGAGAGGCTTAAAGTTGGAAGGCGTGAACCTAGGACTTGGGAAGAGATGATGCACAAGTTAAAGAACAAGTACCTACCAGAGAATATCCCAAGGAGACTCGCCCTTCGACTAGGTTACTACCAAAAGGATTTCACAGTTGAAGACAACTTGAAGCAATCATCAATGAAATTCAGTTTGCAAATTGAGGATTGTTGGAAGTCAAGCACCACCAATGTTAGAGCACAGATTCAACTCGACTTTGCACCATCAAAGGAAGAAACGCAGGTAGCATTCACAGAGAAGGAGCTTGAAGTTGAAGATAAAGCTGAATTGATCACAGTGAACTGTAATGATAAAGAAGAGATAGTGCTTGAAGCTTCAAAGGCAGAAGGTCAATGGGTAGAATATCCAATTGAAGAAGTCTACTTTGAAGAGATTAAAGTAGACAAAGTTGAAGCAGTGGAAGATGAGGTAGTGATCGAGAACACTCCACAAGAAATCGTAAACATTCATGATGTTGTTCTTGAAGAGGTAGAGTTTGTGCCTCAAGTCTTTGATGAGAAGGTTACTAAAGTTGAGGATTGCATTTAAGAGGTTCATGAAGACACGGTTAAAGCAATAGTACCAGATGAGGTCATGATTAAAGAAGATTTCGAGTACATTCCGCATGAAATTGTCATCACCCCTGATGCTATTCTTACCATTGGAGAACCTAGTGAGTTTGAGTTTCCAACTCACTACTTTGAAGAGAAAACGCCTAGGGTTGAAGACTTTATTCCTAACGTTCCCACATTACCAGGGTTTTGTTTGGGAATGGCCAAAGCTGCTACTCACATGTTGTTTTCCCCTCATCAATGCAAAATTCGAGGATGAATTTTTTCAAGCTAGGGAGAGTTGATGCAGATTCATCACCAAACTAGGCTTGTTTGCTTAGGAATAAGTCTAGGGTTGGGTTGTATACATGTTGGGCCTTCAATCCCACGGGTTTTCAATGTAATAGGACACTTTTATGGGCCTAAAGTATGGGCAATAAGACTGCATACGGGATTAGCTAGTTTTGTTTCTATACTTCATTTATTTTTCAGTTGGTTTGGGTTAGTTCAATTGAACCGGTTGGTTCAGTTTAAGTTGTGGTTCAGTTTAGTCGTCTAGCTGAAGTTATTTACCTTCTATTTTCATTGTTAGTAGTTACTTTCTATTTTTATTGTTAGTAATTGTCAACAACTAGTGCATTCCTTCTCTTCCCCACTCCTTGCCTTCTCCAAAAAGCTAAAAAATGTCAAGGTGGCTCTCAAAGTCTGGAATTCCTCCACCTTTGGCAACATTTCTTCTCGTGTCTCCGCTTGTCGGGACACTCTCTCCTCCATCCAGCTCCGCCTTTAGGCTGACCCCCTCAACTCCTCCCTTGTCGAAGAGGAGATCCTCGCTGCTTCTGACCTTGCCTCCTCTCTCTCCCATGAGGAAAGCTTCCTTAAACAGAAATCCAAAATCAAATGGCTTGGGCTCGGCGACTCAAACACCGCCTTCTTCCATCGCTCTCTCAAGGCCCGCTCCAACTCCAACTCCATCCTCTCTCTTACTTCCTCCAGTGGATCGGTCCTCTCCTCTGTTGATGCCATCAAAACCGAAGCTGTGAACTATTTCACTAGTATCTTTTGCCCCTCCTCCTCCCATCTCCCCCTCCCTGTTGACCTAATCAACAAATTCCCCCCCTCACCTCCTCAGCTCCCTCAGTTCCATCCCCTCCGACTCTGAAATCACCTCCGCTGTCCGCTCCCATAAGGCTAGTAAAGCTCCAGGCCCTGATGGGTTCAGCATGGGATTTTTCTTCACTTGCTGGGACATCATTGGGGTCGAGCTTATCAGTGCCATAAAGAGCTTCTTCTTTAACCCTCACCAGATCCAAAATATCAACCATACCTTCCTCTGTCTCATCCCCAAGTCCTCTGGAGCTTCGTCCATGTTCGACTTCAGACCCATCTCCCTTTGTAATCTTCTCTACAAGTTCATTGCTAAAATCCTTGCCAATCGGCTCAGCCTTGTCATAAATGCCCTTGTCAGCTCCAATCAATCTGCCTTCATTGCTGGGAGAAGCATCTCCGACAACATCATCCTTTGCCAGGAAATTGTTCGAGGCTTTGACCGCAAATCCCACTCTCCTGCTGCTCTTCTAAAAATTGACATCCACAAGACTTTCGACTCCATCCGTTGGGATTTCATCTCACAAGTCCTTCTCAAGATGTCCTTCCCTCCCATTTTTGTCAACTGGATCCATTCCTGTATCTCCACTCCCCGCTTCTCTGTTCTTCTGAATGGCAGTCCTGCTGGTTTCTTCCCCTCCTCGGTCGGTATCCGCCAAGGCTGCCCCCTTTCCCCTTTTCTCTTCTGCCTGTCCCTTGAGGTTCTCTCTCGCAACATCCAGTCCAAAACCGACCTCCACCTCATTTCCCCCATTCCCAAGTGTAAGCCTTCCAACCTAACTCACCTTGCCTTCGCGGATGACCTCATGATCTTCTCTAAGGCTGACCCTCTTTCCATTGAATCCATCTTGTCCTCCCTCAACCTTTTCCAGGGCCTTTCTCTGTCCGATACCTTGGCCTTCCCCTCATCCCTGCCAGACTTTCAGCCCACCACTGCTCCCCCATCCTGGATCTCCTTCGCAAGAGGTTGCAGCTTTGGAAAGCCAAGCTTTTATCCTATGCAGGTCGCCTCGAGCTCATCAGATCGGTGCTCTAGTCTTGCTACATTTACTGGAGTGGTGTTTTTGGCCTCCCAAAGGCCACCATCAAGGCGGCTGAATCTATTATGTGTGCTTTCCTTTGGAAAGGTGTGGACTCTGCCAGGTTCCTTCATCCTATGAGCTGGGCTTCCCTTTGTGTCCCAAAATCTGAAGGAGGCCTCGAGCTTAGGAGAATAAAAGATGTCAACACTGTTGGGTCAATCAAGCTTATTTGGAAGATCCTCACCAACAGATCTTCCATCTGGACTTCTTGGGTGTATGTTGGGCTCCTCTGTAGAGATTCCATTTGGTCTGTTAGCCCAAGGACTAACTCCTCCTGGGTTTGGCGCAGAATTTTGCAGGTGAAACATTTAGCCAGGGACGCCATTTCGTGCAGGATTGATGATGGTGCGACCACCTTTCTTTGGTTGGACAAGTGGCACCCTTCTGGTGTCCTCTCTTCTATCGTCAGCTCCCGAGATATCTACTCCTCCGGATTGGACAGATTTGCCCATGTTGATACTATCATTACCAGAGGCTCTTGGTCCCCTCCCACCTCCTCTCCCCCCCTCGCCGACCTTTGGAGCTCCCTTCCCCCCATCCCCCCTGGGCATCATGGTAGAGGTGACACCATCTTGTGGCTCCCATCCCATACGGGCAGATTCAGCTCTCATTCCGCCTGGGATTTCGTTAGACATAGAGGGACCCCTTGTCCTTGGCATAGAGTTGTTTGGTTTCGTGGCCACATTCCTCGCCATAGCCTCACTGCTTGGTGCGCCCTTGCTAGCTGCCTTCCTACCCAGGCCTTCCTTATTCATCGGCATATTCAGGTCCCCCCCAACTGCTGTCTCTGTTGGAATGGGACTGAAGACGTCGATCACCTATTCTTCACTCGCCCCTTTGCCTCCTCCATCTTGTCCCGTGTTCTTCGCCATTGTTGGCCCGGTCAGCGCACTCCTCTTCCTCTCAGCAGGGAATGGATTTGGATTGACATGACTTTCGGAGGGAAATCGACTTGTGACTCGGTTGGCAAGTTAGCCTTTTGTGCCACTATCTCCCATCTTTGGATGGAGCGCAACCTTAGAAGATAGACATCCAACTCCCGCTCTTTCGACACAATTTGGAAGGCCATCTTTTTTTATGTTTCATCTAAAGTTAGATCCCTCCCCCTTTGTGATGTGAAGGATTCCCCAAGGAACAAGCTCACTGTTGTCTCCTGGGGCCTCCCTACATCTATTTTGCACCCTAGCTAGTCCCTAGCTTCGGTTTGTTGCCCTTGGGCTTGTATATTCCCTCTTTTTTCTTTGTAATTAAATTTTTATTCATCCAAAAAAAAAAAAAAACAACTAGTTCACATCAGTTTAGAAACTGATTGGGCCTCGTACTCCAACCAAAGGAGAAACAAATTGGACACTTCCTAATTTGGAACCTTCTAATTTTGGAACCCTGCTGCTCCCTTCTATTATTATATAAAGCAACCCAAGAGGGCACAAGGAGCCAATGATTTCTCTGTTTCAACATTGCTGTTGTTTGCATGCTTGCTCCCCATGGAGTTTCCTTAGTGTTTGATCTGAGGTGGAAGGGGCTGGTGTTTGATCTGGTCGACTCCTTATGGTAGGAAGCTCAGGAGGCTGCTATCAATTGTCTTCTTCGTCTCTACGCTGTTCTAAGGCTGTTTGAAGGTTGTCTTCAACATCCCTAACTCACTGTTGCCAGTTCAGACCTGTTCTCTGGTTAGTTTATATTTCTGTTCCTCACCTTCAACTTCAAATTCCATCACTTCAATCCCCAGCCTATCCAGCCATCAACTCCTCCCCATCTTTTGATCAAGTTTCACCCCATGATAGAGGACCCTTCGTTCCAACTTTCAGGTTCATTGGACCATTGGACTTGTTGTTTTAGGTTTTCCCCATCACCCTGATCCTGTGTTGAGTTTTCTTCAGTTCTGATCTGTTTTGTGAACTCGGTACGGAGGACTTAACTTTCTGACTGTATAGTGACCTGTGCTATTGAGTTCTAAATAGGTTCAGACCTATATCAAAATACCTAAGTCCTGTTCGAAGTCTCTAAACTGCTGTTCTGTTTACAACCCCTACTACTATAACCGATTGCATATCCTCACCTGTGTTGATGTACTATGTTTAATTCATTCCCTGTTTTAAGATCCTATTTTGGAACTATTTGAAGTTCTCGAATCTGTCCTACATTACTGGGTGGATTTCTTAACAAGATATGCTAAACCAACATGTTATTTCCCGACAATGAGACAGTATTATTCGCTTGAGTAAAGGGCAGCCTTCACCAAATCCCTGGACCATCATGTCCTGCAAATTCTGTTTGAACAGAAAATAGATGAGCTGGGCAACTAGAAGAAGTTCAAATGCAAGACAATTCAAAGATGTCTTGTCTCATAATTTGTTCACAAGTGCATGGTTCATAAAACATAATAATCAATTCAAACCACTAGTCCTAAGCCTTAACAGTATAAGATAATCCAACAAACTCGAATCCCAAAAAAACCCCACCAACCAAACATCAATGACTTTAATTTGATTAAGATCAATGCCCGGAGGGAATGAGAATACATGCAAACAGGGATCATACCTGAAGAACGCTCACATCAAGGTAAACAAGTTCAGGGCATCCTCGTGCAATGGCTATTAATCCAGCATCACCAATTTGGTGACACCCACTGACATTCAAATATCGCAGAGAACAGCCCTGACCAATAGCAATAAGAGCTGCATCCCCAACCCTGGTATTAAACAGTAAATAAGGTCAGATTCAGATTAAGCATGTAGAAAAGCTATCCAACCAACATAAATCATAGCTACAGCACTTTTATTTGGTGGTTTTGCTACTTATAGACTAGGAAACTATCTCCCTACAGATATGTTGAAGCTTTTTGGTACCAGGACTAAACAACACTGTACAAGCAATGAACTGATATATAGCCTGTCTCAGGTTTACCTTTCACTGTTGGCAAGTGGTCACAGGTTCTAGTCTGGAAACAGCCTCTCTGCGACTGTTGGCAAGTGGTCACGGTTCAAGTCTGGAAACAGCCTCTCTGCGAAAGCAGGGGTATAGCTGTGCATACATTATGACCCTCCCCAGACCCCCCCCCCCATTGGAGGGAGCCTCATCTACTGGGTATGCCCTTTTTTTTTTTTTTTTTTTTTTTTTTTTTTTGAATAATCCCCATAACTGACCAACTTAACGAACTGGCATTTATCTAGGAATTTTTCATAAAGCAATGAAAAGTTTTGCTGAACATGAGAACAGAAGGAATAAAGATAATTTTAGTACTGCGAACATGAAAGGATGATGCTACTGAAATATGCTAATTATTTGCTGGTTTCCCAGGGGAAGAGAAGAGAATTTTATTACGTCTTGCACCGTTGTAACAATTATCCTAGGGTCATTTTAAGTCTGCCCTTGGCTCTTTTAGTTCCTCAATCTGAATCAAATCACTCCTCCGTACTAGAGCATCCAAAGGCCTCCGTTAAACATGGTCATGCCACCTCAAACGACTTTCTCATAATTTATCACGCATCGGAGCTACTCCCAAATCAGCTCTAATGTGACATTTCGACATTCCGTACTTTATCCTTCCTAGTTTTGCCACTCAACATCCTCATCTCAACATTAATTTTGCTAAAAATCAATGCAAGTTAAATACGAAAGATTTTTGTTCCCAGTACTAGTTAAACACCAAAATTGAGGATAACATAAAATCACAGACGGGAAGCTTCACCACAAAGTGGACATTTCCTGCTTTGGAAAGAAGGAAAAACACAGCTCCTAAAAGGGAAGAGGGGATGAACTAGAGACAAGGAATCTTACCTATCACAGAATCGAAGGCTAAGGTCTGTAAGAGATTTACAGTTTTCACCGACTGCAATGATTCCCTTATCTCCAATCTGTTAATGAAAAATATATAAATTACATTAATCTCAGAGAAATCATGCATTTCAATCAAAACAACAAATAACAATCTAGTGTATAGAAAGTAGAAACAATTTTAGTCTCTTACACCACTAAAAAGAAATGCATCAATAACTTTCAGTAAAGCTCTTAGTTTTCAAATAAAGAATCACACATGGCATTAGGAATTTAGCATAACCACTCTTTGAAAGTTAAAATAATCGAAAGATTGATTCCCCAACTACCATGCCTTTCTAGTAGGCAACATTGAGTCAAGATTTTAACTTTTAAAACCCAGAATTGGACATGGGATCAACTGAAACACTAGAAAAAGGAATCAGTAATAAGAAGCAAGCATTTCCACAAATCTTTGATTGTTTAGAGTTCTTGATTCAAAAGTCCCATAGATATCTAGCTATAAGAGGTAAGTTCCATTGATTTTCTGCTATTTTAGAAACTAGAAGAAGGAAAAAAAAAAGGGTCAAAAATGAAGATCCAAATGCATGCATGTTCGAAAAAAACTAGGTTTAGAGTGCTAAAGTTTTAATTCGTACCCCCCCGGGTGACAGCTAGGTGAGAAGGGGTCTGTTGCTTAGGCATTTTAACAACATTAGCACCAAGATCATCATAAATTAGGTAAGACGTAAGAAAGCAATACAAATTAAAACAAAAGGGTCAACCAAAAGAAAATCAAATGCATCACCTCATAACATCGACGAATATGAAGTTTCTTCAAGTTCCGGCAGCCTTGAGCTATACTGCATATGGCATCATCTCCTATATTCGAACAATCTACCAAGTTAAGAGCTTGTAAGAGTTTGCAGCCTCTACCAACTTCAAAAAGAGCACTATTACCAATCCTTTGGCAGTATAGCAAAGCTAGCTCAGAAAGGCCTCTGCAACCCATGTCAAGAAACTGTGAATTAGCTTCTCTCAAAAGGAATTAAATAAATTAATACAAAAACACCAAAAAAACAAAACTAAACAAAAACAATAAAAGTCGCATCCTTCAATGGCATGCGCTTATCTTAACAGACAAACGATGTAAAGGAGGGAGCTCAAGAATGAACATCTATATGTTTCTGTTCAGTGTCATCCTTGATAGAAAAGGTCATAACTTGCAAACAAAATCGTTATAAAAAGAAAGAAGAAAGAAGAATATTACGAAGACTTTTTCAATAAAAGATCTGTAACCCTGAGTATGATAGGTGTTTTTCTGAGTGAGACTCAAAAAAGGCCTTCGAGGGACAAGCTTCCGACGGTGACCTTGAAAGGAGCGTAAATCGGCTCAAATGCAATGGTAATTAATAAAAGACAGTAAAAACTTGTATAAGAAATCAATCTTTTCCAAACGCACGTATGTTAGCAATCAATTAATCAAAAGAAGGACAACAGAACTTCTCAATCTTTTCCATTTACTGTCTTTAAAGTGTTTAGGTGCAGTTTTGGGGGTAGAAAGTCTGGGCTCTGGAGCTTTGACTAGAATGTGAGACTGGATCTTCTTGCACATGACAGACAACGTCGGAAACTGCAACTGAACATTTCAGTTGCACCCAGAAGTGTTAAAAGTACAAAAGGAACCTCCTTCTACCTGTTTCTTTGTATAAATGTTGCAGAATGTATCATAGTTTATTGACACTGGTCCCAAATTGATGAGCCAATGCTTGTAAACCCAAACTCCCAAAGGACACATGCAATCCACTTCAATCATAACAATTATAAAAGAAAAGACTAAAGGTCCACTCTGATTGACTTGATGCTCTTTTCAATCCTTCCATATGACCAACCTTTAGTCATAAGCAAGAGTTTGAGAAGCATTCATTATAAAAACACAAAGTACCCTACTAGTCCCTCATTCTGGAAAGAAGCTATAAAAGCATTGTTAAGCATTAAAGAACATGGATCACTTCAATAAGAAAGGCACATCAATGCAAACAAGATCCAGCGCATTAAGGCAGCTAAGAAATACAAGCTTGCTTACTAACATTCACATAATGAATGGAACCCTTCCATTTTGTATCTTGGGTGTATTGTAGTAATATAGGATACATCCATAGGATAGTTTTAAAGTTGTCTTAAGTCTTTTTTGTTTAAGCAAGAAACCATGGGTCAGGTTTGGCCAAAAACTAAAACCAAAACTTGAAACATGACTCAGTTTGGTTAGTTTTTTGTCCAAATCCGACCCATGGTACCAATTTTGGTATAGATCTGGTTCTGTGAACCAGATAAGGTTCATCCAAGTCAAGGGTTAGTGTTAGGACTATAAGTCCTGTTTCAACCAGTTGTCAGTCCTAGTTGCACTTCTCCAAAGACAACCTGCGTATGGAAAAGTTTTCCCTTTTAGTTTGGTCTTTATTATTAAGTAGTTTAGTCAGTTAGGGGCTCTCCTCCTAGCCTGCATAAGAGCAGCGATTATCTTATTAGATATAGGTTGTTATTAGGTGGTTGAGTCAAGTCAGAATACTTCCAAGACTTCTGGTCGATGGAGGATTTCTACTGCATCTGAACTTTGTTTTCCGTTTTATAAATAAATGCAAGAGGCTTAGCCTCCCCAAAATTTAATTAATGAATGAAAAGGATTAGATTGTTTTGATTGGACTTTCTTGTCTCTCCCCACAATCTCTTCTCTCTCCTCTTCTCCCTCCCAAAGATTCTGATATTTCTGGTTCTTCTTTCCTGCAAATTTTCTTCTCCTTCCCTCTTCCCTCCATATTCTTCCACTTTGCAGCTGTTGTGGCTGACAGAACTTCCCTCTTATTTCTCTCTCATTTCTTCTCTCTTCCTCCCAGCAGTACTCTATTATTTTCTTCTCTGTTCAGGCTGCTGATAATCACAGACACAATCTGAATTTCTGCTGAGCCCTACACTTTCTACCTCTGGGAAGCTGTCCGCAACTGAGGATCCTACTCTTTGGATCCTCAGTCTGCATAATGCAGATGCAGCTAAGAGAATAATTATTAAGCTGCTTTCAGAAGGAACCTAGAAGATAAACATCTACTACATTTGTCATTTGGATCTCAATATACACAATAAAATAATTCTAGTTTAGCAAATAATTAATCTACAGAATACATAACAAAAAAAATCTATTTACTAACAAGAACAAATATAAATGATGGGAAAAGGCTGGGCAACCCATTGGCGTGCCCAGCCATGTGTCTCTCTCCCCACCCCCTGTGAAAAGACGCCCCTGCCAAGCCCATCACATGCTCCCCATTGATGCATGCCACTAGCTTGCGGAAAGCGAGCGACGTGCCCAACCCTCGCCCATAAACGATATAGTTGCTTTTTTTCATGAAGTCCTCAAACAAATTCCTGGATATTGACACATAAACATCAGCCTACCACCAAAAAATAAAGAATTCAAAAACGCCTAATATGTGAAGGTGCATTTTTCACTGAAGCATTCTTAATTAGTATGCAGTAAACAAAAAAGCTAAAACATCTGGTTCAAAAGGAATGCTACAACTTCTGAGCAAAAATGGTGAATTATCCTGAGCCCTGGAACCTGGTTTCCAATTAAATGTCTTAATCATATAATAGAATGATATAAGATTTAAGGATACGAGACACAAACGCACGGGCAAGATCTTCCAATAGCCTCCAGTCCAGCTGTTCCAATATTGTGGCAGCCATTAACTTCAAGTTGTGCAAGTTCAACGCAGCCAGTAGCAATTGCTTCCAGACTCTTGTCGCTCAAGAAATAGCAATCACTTAAAGTAAGACTTTTTAGCCTCTTACACACATTGCCGATAGCACACAGACTCCTAGAATGTAAACAATGGAAAATATAAGCATATTATAAAATCATCAAAAGATTTTTTTTTTTTTTGGGGGGGGGGGGGGGGAAGACATTCTCGTAGCATAAACAAAAGTAGTCACATGAAATGGACTAATCAAAGTTTGTCATTTTCTACTAAGAATGCTGTAAAAAGTAATGGGTGAATGTTTTCCCTGGCGGCTAGCATCGTGACAATCAGAAATAGCTTATTTGTACCTAAGAGTCCATAGCATCAACTGTGGATACCTTGGAAAGAGTGAATACTTAACTTCTTCAATCTTCATACTTTAATGTTACAAGCTATCAGCATTTTCATTGGAAAATGGCCAATATTAATGGGAATACATGAGAAAAGAAAATAGTGAGAGCAGAAGACAAAAACCAACCAGCAAAAGACTGAACCAAATAACATACTCTTTAAATTTCTTTATACATTTAAAAAAAAAAAAAACCAACATAGAACTTAGCAGGCTCTACCCCCTTCCGAGAAAAGGGGAAAAAGTATGGAAAAAAAAAAACATTGATAAATTTGACAACCTCAAAATATTGTAGGTAATGTGTCAGGATATAACCCTTACAAGTTACAAGACTTGGGTTTGGAAAAATGGTTGGAGGGTGTGAAGATGCAAAAGAATTCAAGGAAAAAAACAAGAAAATTTTGAAGAAATAGCTTCGGAAAGGGAGAAATCAAATTATTTCTTCAAACAATAGAAAACTTGAAGCTCCCAAGGGTTAGGGTTTCCAATAGAGAAAACTGAATCACAGGATTATGAAAACGACGTAGTCAGCAAATAGAATTGGAAAACAAACATTGAATAACTGCAGCCAAAAGCGACGCTGCCAACAAAAATTGCCTTTTTTACTTGGCAGCTTTTTAACGGTGCAATACCTACTGACGAATCGGTGAGGAAGGTTGGAATCCCCCTGGCGTCAAAGTGCAACTGTTGTGGGAGCCCAAGAAGTGAGACGACAGATCATTGTCTTGTCTTTTGGTGGGACTGCTACTAGGGTGTGGAGTTTTTTCCCGGGGATATTTGATGTCCCTGTTGCTTTAGCACAGGATGTTAGAAGCCGGATTTTGTTGTGGCAAGAATCAGCGAGTTGCAATAGTCTTGCGGCCTACATTGCTGGGTTCCTGCCTTCCTTGATCATGTGGGAGCTTTGGAAGGAAAGATGTAATAGAAGACATGGGGAACGGATGAGGTCGGCTCGGGGTGTCATTGGCAGTATTGTGGCTTGGGTAAGATGCCTACCGTTGCCCTCCAAGCTTTGAAAGAGCCGCTTGATGAGGGAACAGCCCTCCAAGCTTTGAAAGAGCCCCTTGATGAGGGAACAACAAATTCTTGGCATCCTTGGAATTGCAGCCCCGCCAACTAGTGTGGCTCGGCCTTTTCCGGTTTACTGGTGCCCACCATTTGTGTCGCTGAAACTGAATGTGGATGGGGCATGTAGAGGGAATCCTGGCGAAGGGGGAGGAGGAGGGATCATAAGGGACAGCGACGGGGTGGTCCTAGCAGCCTTTGCTAACTTCTATGGTCCTTGTACGAACTCCATCGCCGAGCTACGGGCTTTGAGGGATGGCCTAAAGTTGTGTCACGAGTTGAGCCTCGTTGAGGTGGTGATTAACTCGGACTCGATCTCCACGGTGCGCATGATCAATCTCAGAAGATGTGGTTTATGGCAGGGGTGGTACTGGTTTCAGGAGTCTTTGGAGCTAATTGACTTGATCAAGCCTAGCATCTCCTTCGCATACAGGGAAAGTTATAGAGCTGCGGACTGGCTGGCAAACCATGCTTGCAATGTCAGGCTGTCCACCACATTCCGTCCTGGCGACTTGCCTCAAGGAGATTTCCTACGTATTCTGAGGGAAGATAGATCTGGTTTGCCTGTGCTCAGGCAGTAATGCGTCATAATTCTTTATTCTTTATTTGTTTCTGGGTTAGGGGTAAGGCAGCATGTCCCCCCCATGTATTCTTTCATTCTTTTGGAACTTAATAAAATTCTAGGGGCTGCCCCGGGTCCCAGAGAATATTAGGGTTAAAAAAAAAAAAAAAAAACTGCAGCCAAAAGTGAATGCGACCACATCCAACATCCAAGGTCAACTTAAAGGCAACCAAAGCAATTTTACTCTAACAAGAAACACAGAAATACAACGGTTCAGCTCCCAGAATGTATATTTATAAAATCGTAGGTATAGTTACACTTCATAGAATTTTGGAATAAAGACAAAACTCTTAACCAAACTAGGACAGATAAAAAAAAAATTTCCAATTCTAATTGGACTTCAAAAATATAAAACTTTTTTTATATACTACTACTTTCTCAATGCAACTCAAGAACTACTAATTAAGAAAGGCATATTTACTAAAAATAGTAAAAGTAAGTTGCACTTGCTATATATAGTAATCTCACATATTTTCCATAATAGTAGCTATTAAGACTCACATACTTACTATAAATAGTACCGATTAAGAATCAGAATTACAAGAACTGATGGAATCAAATCAGGAAAGTATAATACACTGCATAGAGGAAGATAGGGCAAATGTCAACCCATTGGAAAGGTAAGAGGTCCTCTGAACAAGCCACTTGTAAAATCTGGTGATCCATGGCCCAACTTGTATTGGACTTTTCACCTGTTTTCTCAAAAGCATAATCTGTTTATCTCCTTCCTTTGACTGTTTCAACATCTTTTAGCCTCATTTTCCCACATGGAATAGTGTAGGGCTAAAACTTTACAGGTGGACAAAGGACAGTAGGATCTACCTATGCCCTGAATTTGAGTACCATAAGAACTCCCATGTGGCATTTATGAGCAGGCCAATGGACTGCTTCAAAATCAGCATAAAGACCCTTGTGCTACCGCCTCCCCCAACCAAATTCACAAAAATATTAAATTAACAAAATTACAGAAAAGATGATCCACATAACACCTATCTCTGCATTCCTAGCCTCCCCCTGACCACCCCCTAAAAGAAACTCCAAACCAGTCCCAATGAAGTAAAAGCTCCTTTTCCCTCCACCCCATCCCTGCCCAGGGAGGACTATTCCCTCTGCCCCTTTGCTTTTTCATCCCTTGATTTGTGGACACAAATTTTTAATTTCCCTCCTATCAAAGGAACACCATGATACTATATATAATAGGTAATTTTCGCCACTGAACCTTATATACCCATTCACAATAAGGAATGACACCTCAGAGTTTCTTGAATTTATCTGTTTAACTTTTGGAACTCCCATGGTATCTTCCCATTGCTTGTTTGATTGTTTTGTCAGAGACACATGTCACGTCTCAACACAGGGACGACAATTTCAGTCTTGTGTGTGTGTGTGAACTGTACACAGATACGAGCATATGTAATAGGTGAGTAGGTGCATTAGTGTATATTACCACCAAGCAGGCCCAGGTCACAAGGCAACTGCCAACATGCTCAACCAGGTCAACCACTTGTCAAGCTGTTTTGACAACATTGATTGAAATTGTGGAGCTTCTATGGTGTATGAAATGCTTAAAGCTTTTCTAACACCCCCCCCCCCCAAAAAAAAAGGGGTTATAACTAGCAGTTGTACCATCGTTATACAAATTCATGGCTTTTAAAGTATTCATTTCCATAGATATAATGTTCATTCCAAAGTAAAATAGAAGAGAAAGACTAGCCTTTCATGTTTCAAATGATTTAGTTCTGGAAAATTCCTATATATGAACACTTCAGAAATGAACCAAGAAAAGCAACCGACCTGTCAGTAAACCTTTGGAAACTGTATAACGCCAACAATTCCAATGAAGAACAGTAGGTACCCACGGCTAGCAGAGCTTCATCCGTTACATTAATACACTGAAGCTTCAAAACATTTAAGGATGAGCAACCTTGAGCTACAGCAAGCACGCCTTGGTTCTTGATGAACTCTGAATCCAATGACAATGTCTGAAGAAGGGTACAGTGAGATCCCACAGCTTCTAATGAGATATCAGTTATTTTTGCACATGCAGCTATGCCGAGGGCTTTTAGTGATTTCCCACAACCATGTGCTAATTCAACCAAACCCGTGTCAGTCAAGCCTTCACAGAAGCGCAAATTCAAATCCTCAAGTAGCTTACAACATTCCCCCACAGCAGCTAGACCTTGATCTCCAACATAGCAGCCCTATGTAAACTGGGAGTTAAGTATGTCCAAGCAACTGAATATTTGAAAGAAACAAACACACACAACAAAACAAAAAAAAGAATGCCAAGCATATCTGAAATTAGAGAGTTACTCATCTTCCTGGCAGTCACAGCACTAGAAGACCAACAGTAAATAGGTAGTACTACTTTCAGACATTAAAAGATTTTTTTTTTGAAAAAAAAAACAATTCACCTGCAAATCCAAAGCTTTTAAGGATCTACACTTCTCAGCAACAGATTTTAACCCCACACTTGTCACATTGGAGCACCAGACTAAGCTCAACTTTTCAAGTCTGGCAAAGCCTTCTGCAAGAGTAACGAGACCAGCATCTGACAAGCTGAAGGACTCTAAGTCACGTTCTTCAGACCGACTGTCCTCAGATACATGAAGATGTTCCAAAGATGACCGTGCATTTTTACTATGACGCCTTTTTTTCTGCATGAGGAATAAAATGTCATTTTTGTAAGATTAATAGCAAGGAAATATAGTAGCATAAAGCTCAGCTACTTCTCCAAGCAAAAGGATGCTGACAATTATATTCAAGTGGATAAGAAAAACAAAGTTGCGCAGGGAAAAAAAAAGGTATAAAAGAATGAGACCATGGTCATCCTAATCAAATCTTCCTTGGGTCTTAGGATAACTGATACACAGAACTGGTGGTACTATGATCATGATGCAGAAAAAACAAAGAATGAGATCATGGTCATCCTAATCAAATCTCCCTGTTGTGGTGATTCAGTAGGTTTACTGGTAAAGATTCTAGGAACCCTTGGTGGTGATTCCAATGTTAGGGTAGTGTTAGTGTGATTCCTGATTATATCTTCTCTCTTTTTTCTTCTATTTATTTTGTTCTTAATTTTTTAATTTCAGTTCAATTTTGAAGCCACACAAAAATCTAGGCCCATACCCATACCCAGTGCACAAGGCTCCCACAACTGCAGGATCTGGTGAGGGTCATAGTGTATGCAGCCTTACCCCTGCTTCACGGAGAGACTGTTTCCAAAGACTCGAACCCGTGACCACTTGGTCACAATGGAGCAACCTTACTGTTGCACCAAGGTCCACCCAAAAATCTAGTCGATTTCTAGAATCTTGGTCCAATTCAACTTCCTGAAGTCTGAAATTTCTAGATCTGATTTCTGTTTTCAACTTTTGTTTTTCAATTACCTGCCTGAATCTCTAATTACAATCTTCATTGAATTCTGGTTTGAAATCCTAGAACCTGCTCATCTAATCTGCTATTTTTCAAGGTTCTCAAGTTTCTACCTACTTACCTACAGTAAGATACTTTAGTATCTACAAATCCATCCATCGGATTTATGTCAAACTTTGATGAATTATTCTATTTACCTAATAGCACCATTGACCTGAATATCTGGCCTATCTGATCTATCTTAACTGCGTTGACAAGTTTTCTCTTAAATATAGTTTTGTCCTTTTTCCTGCCATCATGCCATAAGCTGACCTCCCACTCAATTTCACTGGTTTGAGATTAACACTACCTTATACCAAGTATAAAGGGGTAGTTCATTCACGAAGTGGTAGATTCTCTAGTATCACGTAGCAATGTAATTTAGACAGGGAGACATCTGGTATGTTGCAAAAGCGGAGAGAAAATGATATCAATGAATAACTAAACTGAAGACCACAGTCAAAACTTGACATTGAAAATCAATGGCAATCTTTAAGAGAGAGGATTTCACCCCCTAGCGTTATTATTTTATAGCATTGGCCATCTTCCCCAAAAAAAAACTCTCCACTTCCTCGTCGTGGCAAAATATATGTTTCGAACATGATAAAGCACTGAATCTGAAACGAACTGACCCATCATGTATGCGGCCAACTCCTCCCCCGTGACATGGTTGTGACTGTAATGGTGAGATTAAGAAGCTATTCAAACAACTAACAGTAGTAAAGTGGTTGTCGTGGCCTTTCAGAAAGGAGGTTACAGGAAATTATAGTTGCAAGAAAGCAGTTCCCTCAAGTAATTGATCGAACTGTAGACATGTGCGTAGAAGGTGTGTCTGGGAAATAACAAGATCCTTACAAATACAAACACCGACTTTTTGGGACAATTATGCAATCATGATTCATGAACCGACAATTTCTAGAGATTAAAAGGTTAAAGGGGACTTACAGTAGTCGGAGTCGGTCCAGGAAATATATACCCAAACTGAAACGGAGACGAAACGGGCAATCTCTCATCGATGTAAACATTCCTGACGTTGACGAATCGCTGAACCAGAAGCTTCACGAACGCATCGGGGTTACTAGAGGCTCCGATCCGAACAGTGCGACGACTAAATCTCTCGATATTTAGCCATCTCTTGCAGACCAGAGAGCAGGCGTCACAGCTCGATTTCAGACCATCGAGGTGACGGAAGATCTCCAGGAACAATTCATCGGGAAGAACCGTGTTTATCAGATCATGACCTCTCATTACAGAAAAGATTAAAAGAAATAACAAAATTAAGGAGAAACAAATTTAATCTGAGGTTTCTAAAAATAAAATTACGGAATAGCGAGGATTGTAGCCTGTGATACAAAGGAGTGACTGTAGAAGCCTCTCCACGCAATTGTGCGGAAAAAACGTCGAAGGAATAAAAAGTATGTGAATGGAAACGGATCCATTTTATAGTGCAAAGAGTATTTGGCAATTAACATCTATTTAACATTCTACCGTACACCATTTCCCCCCCCCCCCTACCCCCTTTAAAAGAAAAAGGAATTTTTTTTTTTTTGGTAGAAAAATAAAAAGGTAAATGGGGTATGGGTACCTAACGTTTTGACAAATTGCATTTTAGATATCTGACATTTCGCATATTGTGTTTGGGATACCTAAATTGAATTATAGTGATCCGATTACTCAATGTTTTTTCTATTTTCAATTTTACCCTTTTAATAATTTTTTATTTTTTAATATTAAAACCTAATGGGCCCACATCACCATCCCTCCTCTTCTTCTTATTCTTCTTCTTCTTCTTCCTCCTCCTGCAACTCTGCAGGTTACAACTAGCAACCCAACACTACCCACCCCTAACCCCCCACCTCCCAATCCAACCCCACCACCACGCCCCATGTGAAAACAATGACATGGTGGAGAATCGCCATGTGTCTTCCACCTCATTCCTCTTTTGGGAGAAGAGAGAGGTGAATTAAATGTCGCCACCAAGATTGTTAGGGTCTAGGACTTGGAGTGTAAATATAATGACTCTCATGTTATGCCCTTTTGGATATTGATCAGTCCATTGTCTAGGTACGGGTTAAGTTACGGTCTAGGAAAGGTATTAGGCACCTCAGTTCGCCCGATCAAGCAGGTCTTCTTTTCTTTTTTGGTAAGAAGCCAATCTTCTTATTACTTGTATAGGCAATGGTTATAGCATGCTTTTGGGTGAGAGAATAAGTAAATTACAAGAAAAAAAAGCAAAGCAAGAAATACAGAGAAGGGTAAGATGACATACTTGAAAGTTTGGTTGCATGCTAAGGATTAGTATACATAAAAGTAAAGGAAATAAAGACACACATGTGAAATTCATGAACCTAATACGTATGAGGTAAATATACATGGAGAATGAGGAGATGTACTAGGGATTAATATGCATGGCTATGGCGATATGAAACAAGAATACGGAGATGTGAAGAAAGAAATGGCATGTTCTACGTGCATAAGTATAAGATGCAAAGTATGGAAGCATGAAGAAATGTAAAAGCATGATGTGAAATATAGATCATGGGTGAATCGATGCATAAGAATAATGGACAAAAGGTAGAACATGGTGTGTTGGCAATACAAAATATAGATCTTAGCACGTGGGATATAAAAATAAGATATAAAGAAAGGAGATCATGCATGTAGGTCATATCATAAGAGTGAGTGCAGATCATACAACAAGAAGAAATTAAAAAAAAAAATACAAGCAAACAACATATGTGTGTGTATGATCACCAACTAAGAAGATGAGATCACACACCCTTTCGTGCTCAAGTGTGAGGTAAAAGCGAAAAGAAAGTGATAGAAGTAGTAAAGCAATGTAAAATAAAGGAAAATTCACCTAGTTAGTGAAGCTTTAAGTAAAATAAGTGGAGGTTGTTGACCTAATGGCATTACTGTTATTGTTGGCAACTTGGTGGACAACAGTGGTGTAAGGAGTGTGTTAAGCTTGTCTGCAAGTTAGGAATAAGGAACACAGTGTGAGCCTCAAAGATAATAAATAAAGTTCTCATGGCATGTGAGCTTCCAATGAGAAGACAAAAAGCACGACCTTGAAAATGAAAGGGGCAGCAAAATCTCATAGCATGTGCGAGCATTCAACATTCTATCATATAAACATTGCCAATAAAATAAAATAAAATAAAAAATTAAAGTTGTAGAAAGGCAAAAACATTGGGTGTCTGACTCTTCTTACAAGCCAAATGATGCACATGAACAATGCCTATACCTCCCCAAGGGGTTTCCAGCTCATGACAGGTATGCCTATGGTTGCATGATCCTTCTAAGCTTAGTGTGGTAGCACACTAAAGGCTAGTACATCATATTTCATCATACTTTAGCCATACGTGTGTGTGTGTGTGTGTTCATGCATTTTATTTAAGCCTATGTTCTTGAGGTGTGGATCTTCTGGCATTCATGCTCATCATTAGGATTGCTTATGACTCCAGCACATGTATTTTAATGTTGTTCTAACTTCCATTTTGGAGTTCTATGAGTCCTATTGGTTTTGTGAACAATTCATGGAATGCCTGAATTGGTTCTACATGCATGGTGTTTGGTCTGACATGTGACTTTTTGAAGCAGAGATGGTTCTGGCTATTTGAAGGCTTGACTGTGTTTATTTCAGTATTTTGAGTTTGCTCAAATCAAGTTTCAACAACATATCAGCTTGGTGGAGAGCCACACAAGCTTCCTTGGTAGCCAAAACATGGTTTTTAACTTATTTCAACAAGTTCAGCAGTACAACAGCTTTTCTGATGCTTTAGAGCCTCTATAGCAGTTGTTTTAGTGTATGGAGACATTTTGATGTGTGGTGGGGCCTACACTTTGTACATGGAATTCTAGTTACCCAAGTAGCAGTGTGCAACTTGAAATTGTCAAGATCTTTCTATAGCAGATTTTTGAAGTCTTGAAGATATTTGTGAGGAGAAAGAGTGTGGAGCCATGTCCAATCCCATGTGAGAGATGAGATGGAAGTGTCACTTGAGCAAGATTCTGGCTATTTGTGAAAGTAAGGTGTCCAGTTTGTGAGTTTTCATGAACAACAATACTTCAAATACAATGGTGATCAAACATTTTTAAGGCCTAGAAAAGTGTGTCAAAGGAAGAGAAAATGAAAGGGATTTGTGTAAACCTATAGAGAAATATTTTCGATGTGAATCCCAGTACTGATCCACAAGGAATCCCAAGTGGAGCCCACAATGTGGCTTGAGAGTTACTGAAATGCAAAAATCTGGATTGGCTGTGATCATGAGTAGTTTTTGAAGTGACATTTAGAGATGATGGTGGGCCACCCATAATCATTAGAACTCCCAAGTGACGATCTATCACGAGGTATCAAGTTTATGCTGAGATGGCGTCCTAGTTGGTAGGACTACGTGGCTAAAGAGGGCTTGACAGTCAGCCTGGAAAATAATTTTTCAAGTTACAAGCAAAGCTGATTCTGAGCAGGTATTTGGATCATTGTTTTGAGAGACTGGTAGGCCCCACAGGTTGTACCATGGGTGAGTTAGATTCTCCATGTGATGGACTTTCAAATGATGTCAAGTTATGCCCAAGGAGACGTCCCAGGTTGCTTGTACACGTGGCCAAAGTAGTGATGACAGTTAGTCTAACAATAAAATTTGGGTTTTGAGATTCCTTTTTGGGTGATTCTATTAGAGCAACGGACTGAAATTACTACACCTGCGCTATACAGATATAGTGGACCTAGGACGTTACATAAGACAGGTCACTACTTTAAGTAGTGACGCACGTGTCACGAATTATTTTGCACATGCTAATTTGTGTATTTAAGATTCTAATCTAAAGCATTTTGTGGTTATTGATTAGTCAATGTTTTAATCGAATTTCAAAGACCGATCTAACGGCTCTCAATGAAGGGGTGTTTGAGATCTACGGTACACCAGTGGGGTGTCAGATTATGTCAAAAATAGATTCCTTTTTAAGCCTTTCTATAGGCCAAAAATCTGACATAGGTTTTGCAGGCTTTAAAGCTTGATTTTGGGGTTTTGCACAAAGTTGCTACCCCCCCCTTAATTTTTTGAGATCTACACGGTGGTGGTCTATGTTTTTTGTTTTGAAGTTTTTGTGCAAAGATATTCATGTTTTGTGATGAATAATAGAGTTTTGATCAGTTATTTGCATTCGGATTCGTGCCAATGTTCTCTAAAACGTGCAAGGTTGTGTCAGAGGTGGTTTGGGCATGGTTTACCTCAATGGAATTATCAGAAGTCGTGTTTTGAGGTATGTATTGTTCCAATTCCTAGATTGGTGTATTAGGGCACTGTTTTATTAGTATTTTCTTATGTAATGAGTGAGGGAATTGGGGATTGATATTTTTATTGTAAAGAGCATGTACTGCTGACACTATGGGTGTAAGGAGTAATTCATGTGTGTTCCTGTGTCATAAGGAACTGTAAACCTGGGTTAAATGGTTTTAGTGAAGATTGTTGAGCAAAGCACAAAACTCGTGAAGGGGTATTGCTCCGTGGACGTAGCCCATTTATGCCGAACCATGCATATGCTTGTCTTGTGGTGCGTATGTTGCTCTATTGAAGTGCTTTGATTGCAGAGTGGTTGTTGATCACTGGTAGACCTTAACTACACTTGTAGCGTGAGGTGGGTGACTATATGCTTGTATGTGCTTGATGAATTTGGTTGTTGTGAAAGGATTTTTAAATATACACAGATTCAACCCCTCTTTGTGTCCGATGGCATTCATCAAATACTTCCTTTTGTGACTCAGGGGAGAGATGTTCGTAGATAATATCTCCAATAGTTCAGGCATCTCAGATTCTCCCTTGGGCAGCACTTCGTTGTCCCTACTCGAAGATCACTCAATATAAGCTAACTAGCCAAAATAGGACTTAGAGAATTGTCCAAGGATCCTCCTCAACGTGAGAGGGAGTGTATTTATAGATGTAGAGGGGTGTGTGCACTCCCAAATTCGTGCTAGATGTTGGGTTTGATCCGGATCATCGATTAAGCATCAAAATGGGTGTTTTTACATCGATAGTGGGTGCTTAGTCAAAGTTATAGCCAATGGGGTGTGGACAAGTGGTATATTGTCAAAAGAGGAGTTACTTGGGGCCTAAGGAAGCCAAAATTTGCATCCAAATTGCCAAATATAAGCTTGTGCATGAAAGAAAGTGAAATTGGAGTTAAACATGACAAGTTTGGGTCTCTCGGATTTGCACCTGTCAACATCGATGGAAATGCTTTGGGTGTCGACATTAATATTTGAATGTCGATGTAAAATAGACAATAAACAAGCACTATTCAACATTCAAAGGAGGATGGGTCGATGTCGATGGAAGGTAGGGTCGATGTCGACTCGAGGGCTTTCAATGTCGGCCTTAGTCTAGGTGTCGACAGAGAGGTTTTGGACTATTTAGGTTGGTTTTGTGCTGGACCAGGCCAATTCTGAGGAGGTCTAGGTCTGGTCTAGCCTTTCCAAGGGATCTTTGAGTGCTCTGAGGTTCTGGTTTTGGCTCTGGTGGTTTTTTGAACTATTTGTGGATGGATTCAGGAAGTGCACACTTGCGCTACATCTACAGATACATCGACTCTACACCTTGGAGAATGCTCATCATCGTCACGAGAAGTCTATGGGGGGAATGACAAAATGAGGTTTCTACACCCCATCCTCTCATTCTCCCTCCCGCCCCACCCCTTGCAATCCCACTCCCTGCAACCTCTCCTGTAATCCCACTCACTTCAACCCTGTCTCTCTCCCTTTTCGTACCCCTACTACTCCTCCCTCCCCTATTCTTACTACTTCCCCAACCCTGCAATCCCACCCTCACCGTTCCCAGCGTAGAATACGGTCGCCTCACCCCTATAACCTTACGCTCCATCCCCACCTCCTACAACCTCCCGCACTACCCCCCTCTACCCTGCCGCTATTTATAGCCCCTCATTGAGGTGAGGTTATATCATTTGTTGATGAGAAGATCAATGGGATAGAACCAACAGGGAAGATGACTGACGATTCCCCGTCGCTGCTCCTCACATCCGTGAATGTGAAAATGCTTTGCTATCATTGCGCGTGTTGAAAAGTCTAGTAATATTGATTAATGCGTTTGTTATGTTCATGCTCATGTCGTTCCAAGGACGGATACATTGCATGATGGGATGCGGATAAAACATCAAAGGATGAGAAACACGAAATTAATAATGTCAAGATGACTACGGTGTTGCGTGTCCCTGTGGCCAGACGCTAGGTGGTCAATTTAATCCTTTGGTTTCTTTTATTTTTATTTATTATTTTGGTGATGAAAGAACACCCCTGTTGCAACCTTGCGACTACCCTATCCCCTCATCTTCTCTGTTCATCCCTATCACACCCCACTCCTACTGCAACCCCGTAACCACCCCACCCCCCTCATCTTCTTTGCTCACCCCTACAACACCACATCCCTGTTGCAACCCCACGACCACTCCAAACCCGCTCCTGCATCAAGATTGCCTGCTATAAGAAAGGAGGAAGAAAAGAAAAGGGAAAGAATAAGCCAGTATCACGCTCATCAACTCTGTTTTCTCTATAACCTAACCCATCATCAACATCAACCACTGCAGAAACCTGAATATTCTTTGGTGGACGGGGTCGGTATTGCAAGATTGAGTTGATTACGAGGATGGGGTGGAGTAGCAGTAGGGTTAGCGTTGCAGAGCAGAGGGAGGAGGTTGTGTGGCCAAATTGAATTGGGGCTTGGGGTTAGAGGTCGCAATGGGGTGATGATCGCAACAGGGGTGGGAGTTTGGGAAGGATTAGAGGGAGGGGGAGATGGGGAGGGTGCGGCATGGTGGTGGGTTGGGGTTGCAAGAAGAAGGAAGGAGACAGTCAGTGATGTGGTCCGTTAGATTTTATATTAAAAAAATCAAAGAAAAAGTTATTTATAAGGATAAAATTGGAAATAAAAAATTTTTGAGTAACCGGGTAACTATATTCCAATTTACGTATCCCAAACACATTATGTGAAATGTCAGGCATCTAAACTACAATTTATCAAAATGTTAGGTAACTTAGGTGCCATTTACCAATTAAAACATTGATTGGCCATTTCCCTTCAGATTTACATGGTTTTGGTGGTATATTTGGGAAATAGATCTGTTAGGGAAACATGCATTCCATTCCATAAACATAGAGGTTTAGATATAACCTGAACGGAATGGAGACGCAGCGAAAGGGATGATCGAACACGACTTGCAGTTACGAGCACTTGACAATCTCTATAGGCTTCTCTCTCTTAGAGAAATCCACACTACAAAACCCTAGGCTAGGATGGAAACCCTAGGAAACGCAGAAGTTGAAGGAGAGGGAGAGAACGGCTTCTCAAAGATATGAAAATCAATATATGCCCTAGGGTTTAAGCCTAATACTCATTTATAGGCAAAACCCTGGGCGCCCCTCTCACTTGGTCGACTCCCACTAGGGGTCTAGACCGAATAGGAAAGGGGGAGGGATTGGTCACTTAAGTGACCGCCCCCTCCAGAGCTTGGGTCTCCCTCGGCCAACCTCTTGTGGGCGCACTAATTGGGCCCAGCCCATTATTGTTTTACATCTCCCACTCGCCCACACAGGATGCATAAATTTACTTATGCATTCAAGTTTCTCTCATTCCGCGTTATCCTCCATACAGGTAATGGGGCGTACGACCTGTCGAGATGATACAAGGTAGGAGTACTATATCAAACTTTCATCTAGCCAACATAGTACATCACTATAAAAAGTCTCAAAATACCCCAAACGATCTACTTACACCAGATTTAACACTCTCGACCCCTCATGATGAGCAGTGTTAATCCTTGGTATGTAATGTACTCATGACTGTGTCGATCACAAATACGATACATAGCCCGGGCAATGAGTCACATAACAAAGGTGTAACATCCAATGGTTTTCCCTGAGCCCCTCATATCAATCCAAATATCCCCAACAGCTTTCCCAATCGCTACCTGCTGGACCGCATCATCCATGATCCTAAGGAGAACGTCAAAGTAGCGTCATTGGGTGTCATTTTCATGACATTGTCTTAGGTAATAAGGGTACTGTCACACCCCAAACCACCCCCTAGGCGGGTCGGATGGGTGACCCGGATGTTGAACCACATCCGCCAAATCTCCAGGATCCATAAGCAAACACCACTCAATAGACACACACAGCATTTACAATATAATATTGGAAATAGAGTGCAATGGAAGCTAAAGTGTTATATTTACATGAAAGAGCTATCATAAGTACATTGTTCAACAGTAGCTCACAACCCACAGTACTTCATAACATGCTTACATACATGGCCTTTTCATAGCGCTATATCAAGATACAATATAAACAAAAGCTGCATCTGTAAGCTATACAAAAAAGTGTCATACGGCTATCCACAAAAAGAATGTTCTATGAACATCAAAAAGAGAAGACAACTGCCATCAGATCAGCTCCTCCAGCCTAACTCTATGCACCCGCATCAGAGGGATCACTTCCATCGGGGTCCACATTAGAATGACCATAATCACCATCACCAAACTGTCCGTAATGATCCTCCCATTTAGGGAGATATCCACCTGCAAAATCATCTAAAAGAAATAATCCACGAGGGATGAGCTCCATTGAGCCCAACAAATGAATAATAAATCATACAAGCAGGTACAACCATCATCATCATCAATCTACATGCTGGATTCAATTTTATTACTCTAGTCCACCTAGCAGCACAACTAAGTCACTAGGTATATGCTACTTGCAATGACTCGGGCGACAACCTCAGTCGCTTCTCTTTCGTTCTTCGGTTGCCACCTTAATCATTACGGGTAGAACCTGTGCTGGTCTGGGAGCATCGACTCCCTCCCTTGGCAGACCCCAAGATAACCATGATAACCTATCCCGAATTCTATAACTTCTCGGCTTTCAGGAGGCCATGATCACCCAACACATGCACCCCTGTTGGGAAGGGCTGTAGCATAAGGGTATGTTCACCTAGCCCAATGTTCTACATGATAAGTATGAGTTGAGTGGTGTCAACCGTATCCCATTTTACGAGCTACCATAAACCTCATGTCCAAGTATAAAATGTACGGTGCTCCCACAACCCATACTACGGCTCACCATACCTTTGATTGCTAATTCTGAAGATTGCTGATCCGCAAAAGTGCTCAGACACGCATCACTAGGCAAATAGTCAAAGCCTAGGTAAATAAATTAAAAAATTTATATTAATACATACTAAATTACCCTAGGAGACTAGGGGTAACCTTGGTCTAACTGCCAGACCAAAGTAGGGCACAAAACTGCCATGACAGTACCAGTAGTCGATTGGCATTGGTCTATCCAATGGACCAGTGGCAATGGACCAGTAGGACTACTGTGGCAAAAAATAAAAGGGGTTTATACCATTGGTTCAAAAGAGGTGTTTCAGACCTTAGGGTAGGTCTAAGATAACACAGGGTTGGGTTTTTTTGCAGTGGTTGATTGGTACTGGTCCATCCAATGGACCAGTGGGGTCACAGTCACAGAATTGGAAAGGGTTCTAGGGGAAAGGTCATGGGTTCACACCAAGGATTTTTAGATGATACTGCAGTAGTCCTATCAATGGTTTGGGTCATGGTTCCATCCCAAACATGAGTTGGTTGCCCAAAACATGTCCTAGAATGTCAAACTGGCTCCAAACAGAGGTACAGAGCATGTATTTCAACTGGGATTACATGCAGGGCTTCATGCAGGGCATCACAGACCTAAAGGTAAGCCAGGGGTAACACAGGTTTCAATTTCCTACAGTGGTCGATTCACAGTGGTTGATCCAATCGACCAGTGCATGAGCAGCTCGAGATTTTCAAAAGCCATTGCTGTTTTGGCTTGAATCTTTGGATCTATGGGCTACATGGATGATCAAAAAGCATCATTGAGTTCCATGCATGATAACCAACATGTACATGGTGGAAAATCAAACATGCATGGGGTTCTTGGGAGTATAGGTACCTTATGCTAGCATGCATGGCTGCTCAAGCAAGGAACAACAAAAATTAAACAAGAGCAGGTTTAAATCCGTGCAATAACAGTTCTGTTTTAAGAAATACAGCTATGGATTCATCATGCATTCAAAGCAAACATGACCTACACTCATTTCCATGGTCCAACTGTACACCAAAGCATGGCAATCAATCATACAAGGTTGGAAACAGTATGTACAGCATGCAAACACAAAAAACATGGTGGGTGAAGGGCCAGGTACAGCAGGTTGCATATGCATGCACAGATTTAACATCAAAGCTCTTAGAATATGACAAATATAATAGGCACAGTAGAACATGGTTGTACAGCCAATAACAGAGAATGGATCATGGTTTCAGCCATGGAAAAGGAAAGATAACAGTACAAGGTTGCAGGGTTTGGGGTTACCTTGTTGAATCCAAGCACCAAAAGGGGTTCCAAGCCCTTCCTTCTTCCTTTTTCTCCTCTTCTTTCTTCTCCTTCTCTCCTTTCTCTCCTCTATCTCCCAACAAAATGAACAGGGCTTTTTTAGGCTAATGGTTGGCTTATATAGGTACCAGCCATTAGGGGTTGTTTGGCTAATGCAATTTCTATGAAGAATACATTCTTGAAATTCATTATACAATGCAATTGGCTTCAAGCGGGCCCCATATGATCACATTGTTAGGGTAGTACCTCCACAAGTCATTCTAGGTACGGGCAGGTGATCCGGGGTGCGAGACACTGGGTCCCACACATCTGAGATGGATTCTATGCAGTACAGCAGTACTAGTCAATCCAATTGGTTGATCCAATCGACCAGTAGGTAAAACCCTGCTATTTTTGCACCTGGGTCCCATTGAGGCCAGTGCTATGCCTAGGACATTGTCCTTGTATAATTTGTGGCCATTAAACCATGTTTAAACATTTAAAAATGAATTTAATCCTGTTTTGGTTAAGCAGGGGTTGTACCTTAGGTTGCCCATCAACTGGTGTATGGAACAGCAACACAGGTCTGGTAGTTGCCTCCGGATTGGTAGGTATGACATCACCGGAGATTTCCCTTAAAAAATGAGCACCGGGTCGGTGCACCATAGGTTGCTAGTGGGTAAGACCCAGGATCCATCGGGTTCCAGACCTACATTCGGAGTTCGGGTCAGGGTCCGGGCACAACTGTAACAGGTACTGTGGGATTAATATAATCCATGTGGCTCACACAGTGATGAAGCAGGGATCCATTCGGTCACTCTCACAATCGGTCGATGTAAGCATATGCAGTATGATGTGCATGCTATGACGTAACTCCCACTAAGGTGGGCATGTCACTCTCCGTAAATAAACACCATACAGATCTTAGTCTAGTCGCTACTCTAAGCGTCTAACCTGAGTTTCTAGCGCAGTCACCCTCATGGTTTCTGCCTATAACCTCATATCTGGCTTCTAATAGGTTACTTAGGAGTGTGGTATCTTCCAAGTTGGACCAAGTAAATGTCTCATCTTAGCTCTAACTAAGGCGCCTTCAAGCACACATGCTCATGGGCTCATCTCGCTTGCTACGCTCAAGCGCCGAGGTGAATCACCCGTGTGAGTGGGTCGATTCAATGCCTGGTCGTGGATGTACCGCCATAATTGAGCTTTACCTGGTCCCACATGAACTTGGTAGTCTCGTACTTCTCATATTGGCTGATGAGATCATCATGCATCATGCTTAACATAAGAAAGCGTGCACTACGATCTCTCTTAAACCAATTGTGTAAGTTTCTTTTTCTTTACAGTGATAAGCGGTAGTACCCACTTCGAGTGGGGTTATTTCAGTGGTCAAGCGTTCAAGGTAACCTTGCTCATTAAGCAAGAACTGAGCCTTTCAGTGCCACATGTCATTATTGGTGCCATCCAACTTGTTGCCTTGGTTAAGGTCAGCAACAACACTTTTAGAGGCCATCATTACAATGTGCTCTACGTTCATAAACCAAATTTGTTTAAGAAACCCTAATCAAAGTTAATGGTTCCTTTTCCCACACAGTGAGACCAAAAATTTCGCTAAGCTGGTAATTAAATCTCACATTGTGTGGGTCTGGGGACGTATAACTTTAACTGATTTTGAACAAATATAGGAGGAAAAAAAATATCTCCTAACCACAATTTAATGCGCCATCCATCAAGTGCGCAAGGGACTCACATAAGAGACCCAAATTGGTACTTGAAGTGATATGCCGAGTCGGTACGAGGTTCTGATACGCAATGCAGTAGCTCCCATTACATGGCTTCTCAAAAAATATTAAAAATTACAACTGGCTCTTTACATTCAAGATTCCTACTACAAACTACCTGCGAGCACTGCACTTTGTATCGCTTCCAGGTACCAACTCTAACGCACATACATCCAAACAAACATATCACTTTAAAATACCAAAACCATCCCATACGAAATAAAAAATAAGGGTAATTTACACATACCACCCCTGAGGTTTGACGAAAGGATAATTTTTTTTCACAGTTTTGAAAATTCTGCGTATCCCCCTAAAGTTTGCAAACAGTAACAAATAAGCCAATTCCGTCAGTTCATGATTAACAGTGTTAAAAATAAGAGGTGAACTGACAAAATTACCCTTGTAAAAAAAGGAAAAAAAAAAAAAAACCTATGACTCATCTTCCCCAAATCGATTGGGGAAGATGAGTTGCAGGTTTCAAAACCCTTTCAACCCTTAAGGAATTTAGGGTTTCAAATTGGAAAAAAATCCCAAATCAAAACCCTTTTGCGCACCTGAGATACTCCGGGCGAGAGAAATATTACATTTTAATCAAAGATCTGCCAACGACAGCGAGTGGAAAGCGGTCAATTTGGTGTTTGTGAGTCTTCCATGTTTATTCCATCCATACTCCTCGTTCCTCAAGAAGAAGAAGTCTATTCATTGTCCATTATTACAGTTAATACAAGCCTTAGCAAAGCAAGCCAATCCCTTCAAAACCCGAATGCTTCTGTTGTTTTCTCCTAAAAATGGTCAAACTTCAAACATTGGGCGATAGATGACCCCCGAGTCTCGCTCGTTCGCTGGCTTCTTCTCTATCTGAGACCAAATGTTGTCTTCGTCTCTGCACCACACCAACAACACCCCCATCCCATATTTTCTTTTCTTTGATTTTGAGTCGCAAAAAGTGGCCTCCAATGGGACAACCCTCCAACAAAACATCTCTTCCACTTCTCCATTTTCATGTTACAACAGTAAGGAATCCTCAATCATTTCTCATATTCTTATTAGTTCATCTCATCTCTATATTGCTTTGCTTTAAACTATACATATAACATCATATTGTAATCCTTTTTAGTGATATAATGTATGTAATACGGGTGTTTTTCAATTTCCAACAAAGTCGAGTTTTGCATTTCTTTGAAGCAGTACTGGCAGTCGCAGTTACATGATTTTAATAAATGGCAGCAGAACATGCTTACATTCTCCACCCCCCCTTTCTCCATTGATTTCGTCTGGGTGCTGCTGCTTTCATTTTCTCATGCTTCGAGAAACTTGCGCGATGGTTGCTGTAATTGTAGCATTGCAGTCTTTTACCTTCTCAAACTTATTTAATGGTGGACTCATACATCGTTGCAAAGATTTTTGCAGGTGCGCTAAAGGGTTTTGATTTGGGATTTCTTCCCAATTTGAAACCCTAAATTCCTTAAGGGTTGAAAGGGTTTTGAAACCTGCAACTCATCTTCCCCAATCGATTTTGGGAAGATGAGTTGCAGGTTTTTTTTCTTTTTTTTCTTTTTTTGCAAGGGTAATTTTGTCAGTTCACCTCTTATTTTTAACACTGTCAGTCATGAACTGATGGAATGGGCTTATTTGTTACTATTTACAAACCTCAGGGGGGTACGCAGAATTTTTCAAAACTGGGGGATAAAATTATCCTTTCGTCAAACCTCAGGGGTGATATATGTAAATTACCCAAAAAATAATGAAAAAACACATGGTGTGCATGGGATGGGGTGTTTGACAGCGTCAAAAAGGTCTATACTGTAATGGGGGGGGGGGATCATCTGTTTCTTTATTAATAAAGTGGCCCTGGGTGGTCTCCAATAATATGAAAAAAATATGGGACGATTTGGGGCAAAACCCTATCTCCCATTTTTCTCCCATAGATATCAAATAATGATTTCTCACTAATGGGGGGGGGGGTTGCACATGATATAAATAAAATACCCCCAAAACGAGAAACCCTATAGGGGAGATCCCTCAAATTTTGTTGGGGGCCACCAGAATAAATCACCAATATACATATAAGAAATCTAATTTAATACATGTATATTTTAAACATATATGATTTATTCAATAAAGAAATCGTATAAATAACCATATCATTAACAATCCCCAATGCATGTATAACAAATCAAAGCATATGCATATAGTTGTATCTAACCAAAACCATATCACATGCATATTGTTATAACCAAATACTAAAGTATGCATAAATTCCCCCCCCCCCCAAAAAAAAAAAATCGTATATGCAATCGGTTATAAAATATTATATAATTTTTTTATTTTCTTCTTCTCCTTTTTTTTTTTTTTAAATTGTGTTGCTGCCTAGGTAGTAGCCCCTTTTTTTTTTTAAACAGTTGCAGCTGTGCTTGGCGCTACCGAGCATGCTGCCTCTGCCTATTGCGTGCACGCGGCGGCGGGCCGAGGCCTACTGCTGCTGTTGTCGTACGCGGGTGGCCTCTCCTTCTTCCCTTCGTTTTCCCCACCTACGCTCCTTGCACATAGCTGCGGTAGCGACCGTGTGCTGCTGCCTCGCTGTGCGCCAAAAGCCGCGGCTTCCATGGGGCTACCTACCAAATGGGAAGAAAAGAAAGAAAGGAAAAAAAAAAAAAGGAAAAGAAAGGAGGAAGGAGATCGACTATCCATTCTTCCAAAAATATTTTAATCTCCATATAAAAAAAAAAGAAACTCATCCATTATATGCGAACTATAAATCCTAATGGCTCTGATACCACTGTTAGGGAAACATGCATTCCATTCCATAAACATAGAGTTTTAAATATTACCTGAACGGAATGGAGACGCAATAGACGGGATGATCGAATATGGCTTGCAGTTACGAGCACTCCACGATCTCTATAGGCTTCTCTCTCTTAGAGAAATTCACGTCACAAAACCCTAGGCTAGGATGGAAACCCTGGGAAACACAAAAGTTGAAGGAGAGGGAGAGAACTGCTTCTCAAAGATATGAAAATCAATATATGTCTAGGGTTTAAGCCTAATACTCATTTATAGGCAAAACCCTGGGCGCCCCTCTCACTTGGTCGACTCCCACTAGGGGTCTAGACCGAATAGGAAAGGGGGAGGGGTTGGTCACTTAAGTGACCGCCCCCTCCAGAGCTCGAGTCTCGCACGGCCAACCGCTTGTGGGCGCACTAATTGGGCCCAGCCCATTATCGTTTTACAAGATCAACACATTGCTCCCTTGTATTGACATCATACAGTCATAGAAAGAGAGAGGATAAGGACCAGATGAAAGGAAAATTCTACTCCCACTTTCATGACATCCTTTGTATCAAAATCATCTAATTTGGAATATAAAATAAAAAGATGTGTGTTTATATATGATTCGATGTACGTATAGGCAATTTAACCCATGTAGTGAAGCAATCTGCAATAGAGTATTATATTTTGGGAGTATTTGAATGACGCCTCTATAGGTGTATTTAGAATGTGTAAAATCACTTAGAGGGGGTGAATAGGTGATGCTATTATAAAATAAAATCTTTTACGGAATATTAAGTTATAACAAAACTTAAAGTAATTGTACAAATAACACATATATTTTATAATGGTTTGGTTAAAACTTGCCTACATCCACTCCTCTTACCTTAGAGTGAATTTCACTAAAAATAATCTTGAGAATGAGCAAGAGGACTCTTACACAAATCTTGATTCCGAGTAAGAGGACTCAAACTACTCTTGATTTTGAGCAAAAGGACTCAACCAATTTTGATTATGAGCAAGAGGACTCAATTAACACATAAAGTAAAAATTATTAAGTAAAGGGTTACCTCAACCTTAATAGGAGTGTATGCTACCTTCCACTCGTGGAGCTTGAAACTAGATAAGGTAGAGGAGCTTGAGTGTGTGAGCTTGTGATGATTAGTTGCTTGAAATCAATGAATGCTCACTTGAGGCTATGGCACTTAGAGCTTGTAGTAAAGTCTCTTAATGATGGTGATTAGCATTAATTAGAGCTTAAACAAGTGCCTATTTATAGGCTAGGCAGCTTAAATTAATTAGGAATCTGTCTTAAGATTGGATTCAAAAGACAGAGCTAATCCTATATACTGTTTCCCAATCCAGTATGTCGGATCACCAAATTACTTAAAATATAGCCTTTGACTCAAGGGTCAAATTCCAATGGTTAGATTTGAATTCGGTATGCTGGATCATGGTCTGTAGTGACATTTTTTATCCAGTATGCCAGATTCAGATTCGGAGCATTCCGTTTACCCTCTGTGACTTATATCTGTGGGATTAATGGGATTCGGTATGCCGTTTTCAGATCTGGTATATCGAATCAACAGTTTTGTTGGAATACTACAAGTCCTTTAAAGGGCTGATATTGGATGACTTCCATTTGGCATGGGCACATAGATTTGGGGTATTTTTAACCTCCTAAGGTCTTTCTTCATGTATGCATGCGTGTGTGTGTGCGATACATTGATTTAGACCTTAACACATCTTTTACAACTTTATTACAATTTCAACACTTCAAAAATACTTCAAGTCTTGGGTGCTTCGTGTCTTGGGTACTTCATAGCTTAGCTTGAATTTCTTCCATGAATTATTGAAGTGTTTGTGTGTATAGACTCTTGAACTTAGGTCACTTGTTGCCGTGCTCTTGTAAAGAGCTTCTTATACATCTAGAACAAGAGTTAGTACACTATTGATTTATTTATTTTCATCAAAACCATAATATGAAAGAGTGCGTGAGGTCATTTCCTCAATAGAATGTGACTCCTATTAATTGTCATTTATCTTACTCAAAAGTTTTTTTAATTTAAGATTCTAAAAAAGTTTTTAAAAATAAATTGAAAATGACATATCATTATGACATTATCAAAAGGTCGTGCACATATTTTGAGTACACATGTGAAATAACAATAGTTACCCTCATTAGAAAAAATTATGTATAATACTAAAAGGGAAAAAAAGCAAAGTTACAACTCAAGGTGTCAATAAGAAAATCCTTTATAGTTTTGTAAAAAATATATAGGATAGGTCATAGTTGTTTCATATATAGTAAATAATTTAGAGGGGAGGTTTGTCATGCTCTTTGGTCTAGCCACAAAAAATTACAGGTCTCAAAAATATTATGCCGAAATAATAGTGACAATGGTCATCTCTCTCTCTCTCTCTTTCTCTCTCACATACACACACACACACACACGAAACTTAAATGTCTATCTTTGCAATGGGGAGGGCAGATATTGCTACTTGGGTGGGAAAGAGAACTGAACATGGGTATTTATGGAAAGTGTAATACTTCGTCAATAATGTAACTTTATTTGGATCTTATAAAAATAGTATGATTGTTTATTTTTTAAACAAATATCTATTTTAATTAACAATGCAATTTTGGCATTAGAACATTGTATATTGGTTTTGTTTTGGATTACACAAATTATATATTGTAGGTATTAGTGAAAATATTTTCGTCCTCCCTTAGCAGAGACCAGGAATCGGGAGTCGATTCCCCCTTTTGCGGTGTTCTCGGGAGAGAGGGATAGTTTGTTTCCTAACTATCTTCTCTTTTATTTTTTTCTTTTTTGGAGTCAACATCTAAGTAAGGGTTTAGGACCTATAAATATCTCCCCTTATGAGGGATAGAATTGACTCTAATGGATAAGACAAAATTCCTCTTTGATTTCTAAGTAAATTCAAGGTTACATGCTGGGAAAGGTTTACGTACCCAACTCCGTCCATTTAGAGGTCGGTCTCCTTCTATTTAAACCATTCATAGGTTTACTAGTCCTACTAACTTATCTTAAGTACTGATATGCATAGTAGAATTACTGAAAATAAACTAACTTAATATAGGTTTCTAAATTGGAAAGCAACAAAGCACATGATAAAGCACACATGATAAATGAAAAGAGGAATAACAGAAAACAATACACATGGGGAGGCGGAGGACCGAACTTCAACAACATTTTGTTGAGTTGTTTACGTATTCTGAACAATTCGAAAATCAAATCAAATGTAATTCAGACATGATATGACACATGGAAAATCACGTGAATTAATATAAACATGGTATGGATTATCATAATGAGTTTAGACATAATGAATATTACATAAATGTGAGATTATATTATATACATATGAGAGACCAAACACTGACACAACTTTGTCAAACTGCCTACATATCTGTACTAGGGAATATGTCATAACGAATTAGCACTTCTCAGATTAGGCTAGGCCTCTCTAGCTGAGTATTGTTTCCACATTGGGATAATTACATGCAGAAAATATGTATTTGTGAAAACTCTTTTGGAAAAAGCTAGCAGCGTAACTACATGATCGGGATATTTTAGGAAAATTGACATCGTGCCAGGATTTTGAAAATACATATATGTATATCATTATAATTTAAATGTTGAAATGGGGACCTGATTAGAGCACAATCACTAGTTTTGTTTCTAAATAGTCTAATTATCTACATTTAATCAAACTACTTAAATAACTTAATTAAAATGAACAAGAAGTGAGGAGCGAGGAAAATGCCTTATTTGGTAAAAAAGGGATTTATTGACACAATTCTACAGATTTCTTACGCTCATGCAACCACCCCAGTGAAAATTTCTTTCGGGGGTATTTTAAAATTTTTTGGATTTTTCAAGGGTTTCCCCATGCTTATAGGGATTTTTTTGGGATTCTCTTGGATTTCAAACTTTCTCCAGGGTATCAAGGGACTTCCTAGGTGTGAGAAAGGGGAAAGAAGGGGTGGAGAGGTGTGTAAATGCCCTCCAGGGTTTCAAGGGACTTCCTAGGTGTGAGAAAGGGGAAAGAAGGGGTGGAGAGGTGTGTAAATGAGAAGGGGTGAGGTCCCTATTTATAGGAACCAAAAGGGAGGGGGAAAGAGGGGTTTATGAGTTTGGAAACCCTTCTAAGGGAGCATGGCGGCACCTCCGAGTTATAGTTGGCGGGGTCACTAAGGGTTGCCACGTGGCAGCCCCTAAATGGCATTGAGAAATCCCAAATGCTGATTTTTACAACTTTATGCAACGAACTTCAGACAATAATATATTGGGAAAACATTCCCTACCTCCATGATTGTTTTGATGATAACAAATGTGTTGGCACAAGCCATTATATATAAATATGTCAACAGGTTTGATGATGGAACTAAGAAGATCAAGCCAAGATATTGAAGGACATAAAACACAAGAATGTTCAAGACAAAGCTTGAAAGATCAAGGCTTTGAAGACTCCTCACTATTCTCACTAAAGAATAATTGAAGAATGAGAATTGAAGATTGAAGTACATCACATGAAGAATTCAAGATGGTATGAAGATGCTTGTGTACACACTTATAAAATACACACACACACACACACTTGCATACTTGTATTTGCATTTGCATCATAAAGAGACCTTAGGAGGTTATACTTGAACCCACATGACCTTAGGAAATGTTAGAAAAATGTTAGAGCAAAACCTCGTGAAACCCCACAGTTAGAATTGTCGAAAATAAGCATAACAGGAGAATGGGATTGTGATCCGGTCGATCGGATCTCAGAACCCATTCCAACCGGATGCTGGCAGTAGCATCACAGGAACGTACTCGTGACTTGGTCCGGTCGATCGGATCAAGTGGGACGATGGTTCGGTCGATCGGATCGCAATCGAATGCCTTTTTGCCTTCCAACGACTAGTTTCCAATGACTATATTTTTCTAATGGCTGTGATCCGATCGATCGAATCATTCTTCAGGTCGACCGGATGGACAAAAAATAGATCTGTTAGAGCTCATTTTGCATATGTTTTTAGTGCATTAAATGACCCTATAGAGGACTTATCAGGGCTTTTCACACATCCAATACAATCCAAAATACTACTTTTGTGAGATATGAAAAGTCATTCTAAAGTCCTATTGATTGAAGTCAAGTTATCTCTATTAAGATCATTCTAGTTTGACTTCAACACTCAAGACCTTACAAGCTTTCATTCTAAAGAGAAGTTCTAAAGAAGGTCAAAGCATTGATCATCATTGCATATCATTCATCACTTGCAAGGAGTATATGCTACAATCCTTGCTTAGGTAATTCTTACATTTTCTCTATTGTATTGTTTATGCTTTTGAGTTAAGAAAACATTAGTGTGTTAATCTAGACTGTAATTAAATTAATACGTTTAGGATCCTCTTATCCTGTGAAAAATTGTAAAGGTATTCTTCCCACCTATTGTACTGAAAGGAAGAAGCTAGTGAAATTCTCTCAAAGTTGAGAGGAGTGGATGTAGGCTGGGTTAGCTGAACCATTATAATTCTTATGTGTTGTTCTCTTGGAGTATTTATTTTTACCTATTTTGTCTTAATCAACGAAAATTGTAAAAAGACTAATATTTCACTAGTGATAACCTATTCACTCCCTCTAGGTTATCTCACATAATATCTATCAACCCGACTGTCAGAATTTGACGATCAATATATCATTGGAAATTTTTTTCATAGTATTATCCAATGATATGGAGATCAATCACAATTTGGGCCAAGAGCACAGTCAAAACTATGTTCAACATAAGAGATCTTGCAAAACATGTATTTTGATGAAATGATGGCCAAACAATGTTGTATTCACACCAAAATATAGATTTACAATTAAAATGATAAAATAGATCATTCCTAAAAGTTTAACTCATTATGATAAGATTTGGGCACCCCAGTCACTCTACAACAAAATGGTCATTTTATGCCAGAAAACTTCTGGGAGCAAAGTTGGGTTAAAAAAAATCATCATTTAGAGGGTGTTTTAGGATGACAGAATTCAGTGTCTACACCTATTAATTTGACAAGATTATCATTTGGGCAACATGACAATACATTTGTGGGAGAACTGGAAGAGTAAGGGCCTAGGTTACATGAACATAGATCAATAACAACACTATGTGATTATTTTTTCTCTTAAGGGCCTAGGAAAGACATATTATAGGTACAAGAAAATTAATTGTGTGATAAATGACATATTGATTTGATTTTGCATAAAATATTTATGAGTGTATTGACCAGACTAATGCAAAAGCAACAATGGAGGCTGATATTATATAAGTTTTGAACGAGGAAAATAATGATAGTGATGCGAACATATAACTTAAAACAATTCCTAAAAAACCCATGAGGACTAATAAGTAATAAGGGAGTTCACACTAATCCATATACTCATGGGCTTGAAGAGGGGCAAACACTAATTTCTGTATAGGACTGGCTTGATTTGGATTGATTCCTATATGAATCAGCATGAATCGGGAAAAAAAAACCCTTTATCCTAGTTTATGTATAGGAGCAGCCCGATTTGGATAGATTGGAACTGGATCAATCCAAATTGGTCAATCCCATCCGATTTTTTAAACCTTGCCTAGAATCGACAAAAAATGCTAGAAAACCTATTACAAGCCGCAATTAAGAACGGGCCAATTTCGATCATAATCAGTCATTTTCACCCATTTGAGCCCGATTCCTTGAATCATTCACATGACACATGACAATGATGAATATGATCGAATCAACAATGAAGTTAGATAATACCATGGCCAATGTTTTTACTTGATACTAGGTGTACAATAAAGATTTTATAGTTAAAATAATGATTTGAGGAATCAATATCGGATCAGCTGGCCGACCAATTTGTATAAGCGATACCAATATTGATTTGTATTGGTATCAGTTCAATACTGGATTGGTACGGGCCAAGGTTAGAAATATAAAAAATTATTTTTTAAAGAAGAAAACATGGGTAAAACTGTCCTAGTGAGATCGATAGGGATACATATACCGATTACTAAATCCCTGCAATAGATTGGATTGTCAATGACTTCATAGCGTGGTAGAAATTGGAATGACATGAAACAATTGGGGAAAAGCCTTAGGCCATGTTTGGAAGCCAAGAAAAGAAATTTAAAAAAAAATGAATTTGAATAGAGAGATAGACACATAAATCAATGATTATGTCATCATGTTTTTTGTCTTATTATATTTTGCCTTTTGTTTTCTTGACTTCCAAACATAGATCAGGATCGCCTCCAGGGAGCTGGGAATGCCTAGGGCATTGCCAGCCGTTGGGTTGTGCCACACACATCCCTAATCGTGCATCGAAATGTGTGTGGCACAGCTCAACAGTTGAATGCCCCCTGGACGAGCGGAGACGAGCCGAGATCTCCAAACATAACTTTAGGAAACAATCAATTCCTTCAAACAATAATTACATCGAACTAATATACGTTGCATGCGAGCGAGCGCATGTGCTATTTGACAAGGGGGAGAGAGAGAGAGGAGTTGCAGGGAAAGATTCTAAGGACAGTTAATCATGTCATTTTCTTTCTTCAAGCAGAGACCCAAACCAGTACCGGAGCTCGTGAAAGCGATCAGAGATAGCCTTCTCGCCCTTGACACCAAGACCGTTGTAGAAGTTAAAGCCCTTGCAAAGGTTTGTTTTGTTTGTTTTCTTTGATTCCAGCTATCTTTGTTTGCAACCGGCAATTATCCACACATTGATCTGTTTTTGTTCGATTTTCCACATGGAAACCCTCTGCTTTCCCCTCCAATTAGGATTTATGGACAGACGTATTTTATTAAATTCATTGGAGTTTGATGCTCCCTTATAACTCTACCATTTGGGTAGATTGCCTTGGTGTTCGGATTTACCTCATTTGATGGTCACCATTGGAGACCGAGTATAATTTGGAAGGCAAAACTGCTGCTCACAAATTTTACATTGTGTACAATATTTTGGGTTTGCCAGATGAGCTATGGTTCGTGAAACTTTCTACATTGGTTTACTTTTGGTGTTCTGAAGGAGAATCTGAAATGGTCTCGCTTGTTGAATTGGATGTATTATGTCTATTGTTGGGTTTCGACGATTGGTTTGATGGTTTCTGTCATCGTGTGTAATTAAGAGGTTTGATCCCAAGATTCCTGATGGTTTTCGTGTAGGAGGGGAGTATTAGAACGTGGGTACTACTTGCAATACGTTATTGATGATGCCCAGTCCCATTTTCTTCGACTTTTACCATGACCTTTGGGTTGTGGAGTCATTCCCTGCTTGGAAGAAGAAGAAGGGGAAAATTGTCGATGATACAGACATCCATTGCACAGATGGAGTCTTCATGTATATATGTATATATTTTCCTTCTAGGTAGTTATCTATGGATGCAGACTATCCATGGATCTCCTGTTGAACCTTGAACCTTGGACCCCTGAGTTTGAAATTATGGTTATATCTACATTATGGCCACAAATAGGATACATCTGGTCACCCAAACTGTACAATTGGTTTCATTTAATCCAAGATAGTGTGATTATATAGACTCTGACAGTTAAGATGGTGGCACGACCATTGGCCCATTTATTGAGATTTTTATCATGGTGAAGAGTTCTTTTTGTCTTCTATTTATTTTTCATTTGGACTCTTTTCATAATGACATTTATTTATTTTTTCTCTGGCAGGCTTTAGAAGAAATTGAAAAGAATTTTGTGGGAATGAGACAAATGCTTTCTGGAGATGGGGAAGTTGAACCAAATGCTGATAATGTTTTACAGTTTACACTTGAAATCTGCAAAGATGATGTTATTGGCCTTTTTGTTCACAAGTTTCCTATTTTGGGGTGGGAAGTAAGTCATGCTATTTTCTGCAGATTCACACATTTTTAATTGATTGATCCACTTGCTTTGAAGTGATTTCAAATACCAATGCTACAGGCAAGAAAAGATTTAGTTCACTGTTGGCCTATATTGTTGAAGCAAATGGTCGGTTCTACTTATTGTTGCGTGGACTACATTGAGAATCATCTGGAACTGCTTGACTTCCTTGTTGTGTGGTATGGTTCTATGACTTGCAACATCACAATTTTCCCTAATTTTTGTTTTATTTTTTTATTGTTCTTATTTATTTTGATACTTCATTGTCATGCATTTTAGAGTTTCGATATGCTGTTTTAATGTGAGGAAGCATTCTCACTCATTTATGACAGAAAGGTCAAGGGGACTGCGGTCATCTATTGGCTGAGTTCATGGTGATTAATTGCAGGATAAGTAACAGGATGGATTGATCAAAGAGATGTCAATGGTTGATATGGACAATGTACTTAAAGATGGATACACTGGGAGTGAATTAGTTTCTATTTTTCCTGAATGCTACTATGTGGTTATTCTTTATCATGTTTTCAATATTTTTTAGGGATACTATGTATAGAAACTGTTTTTGGTAAGACGTATATAGGAACTTAAGATGCATAAAATGATAATTTAAGGAAACTCCTAAGGCTATTGTTCTGTCAAGGCTTAGCTCATTAGTTTCAAACATAGTACAAGATCTCGGCGAGATTTCGTAAAAATATCGGTTTCGTGAAGTCTCGTGATGAGATGGTAGGCAAGACAGGATTTGTGCAAGATCTCGGTCGAGATCTCGGGTTATATCTCGATCTCGGTTCGACCCAGTTCTATAAAAAGGCATTGTCTTGGCGAGATTTCGACCTCAACTCGAAATCTCGCCTCTCTTGCTCTGTTGTGAAGGAAAAAGACCTCCAAGTGAGGGTTTTGGTGTTTTTTTTTTTGGCAAATCTCACATCAACTGAAGATTAAAGCTTGGAGATTCAAGATTGAAGCTTCAACATCAAGAGAGGGAGCTGCATTGCATCTCAAGAACATCAAGTTTCAACATCATTTAATCTATGTCTCTTTCCAAGTTTCTAACAATTATTAACAAACCGTCAAACGATCACCATGAATGACTATGAATATGATGCCTAATGTGTAAATGTTTTATAATTTGATTTTTTTAATTCCTAGTGCTTAATTAAGTTGTTTTACACCTCTACTTTATTATGTGTTCTAAATATAGTGTGGAATAGCCTAGGGTAGAGCTCACCTATGTCGTACACTTCCAACCTAGGGTCCGAAGTCAAAGTACCATTTTTGGTTTGAATTTGTAATAACTAATGTTTCTATTGTGTTTAGAAGGCCTAAAATAGGATGGATGTCAAGATTCAGGACCTATCTTGGCCATATGGCCACCAAAACCCACCACCGAGTCAAGACAGGAAAAAATACACCAACTCACCGAGGTCTCGGTTTCATGGCCTGGAGAAACCAGGGGCGAAATCGAGACCTAGAACCTTGGTTTCAAATGCTGATCTGCTCTTCCCTATTGGTTGGATATGGGTAGACAAGTGCCTTCGGGAGTGAAGGTATTTGGTTGGCTGCTTGGTTTGGAAAATACAAATAGCTGATAGTTTTTAAGAAGCTAGGTTTTGCAAACATGCATCTGAAAGAGGAGAGTTGGTATAAGTATATATTTGCCCGTTATTTTGTGGTCCTAAATGTTGGTTCTAATATTTGGTTGTGTTCAGAGTTAAGTGGGAGATGCCATAATTGATTATAGAGGTTCTTATTTCTTACCTACGTTCCTCTTCACCTCTCATGGAAGAATGAATATGTGGGAGATGCTTCCCTTGAGATAAGCTAGGAATAGGGAGGGAAGAAATGCATGGTTTGTCAATGACTTATCACACACTTTTTTGAAGAACTTACTAGTATATGGGCTCCTACCTCTTAGATTGATGTTTGCCCTTAAAAAGGTAACACAATTAACATATCGAGCATTTGGCTAAAATCTAAACATCTCCACCATGCATCAGATAAGCTATTATGGGTTTGAGAAACCATTATTGGGCATAATCTCCTTCGTCAATTTCAACTGACTTAGAATGGGAAGTTGTGTCCAGTCCTTGATATAGATTTTTTAAAACTTAAGTAAGATTAACTGCCGATGGAAATGCCAAAGGTGGTTAATTTTTGCTAGTTTTGCTAATGTATTTTCATTTGAGGTAGTCCTTGTTTATTCATGTAATTTTATTTCTTCCTGTTAATCTTCATCGCTTTATCTTTTAGCCCCCCCTGATGCAGGAGCAATTTTTTGGACCGAGCTAAACCCGTTGGGGACCCACATGAAGACGAACCGGGTCCAAATGGGGTTTTTAGTTCAGTAGGATATTTAGGAATTATTTTATTTGGAAATCATATGTAATCTTTTATTTTGGGGGTGGCTATTAGACATGTAGGGAAGTTTCCAATTTGAGTTTTATTAAGTTTCTATTTTTATTAGTCTAGGTTTTAGTAAGTAATTAGGAGTCTTTATTTTCTGGGTCTTATAAATAGATGTGTAACTAACGATTGAAGTAGATTTGAGAATGGAATTTGATTGAGTTTTTTATGGTGCCGGTTAGTACATAGCAATGGTTGTGTGACCTCTCTTCTCCCCTCCTCTGATATTTTCTTCTTTTCTTCTTCTCTTCTTCTTCTTCTTCGTTTCCCCATCTCCTGTTCTGGAGTAGGAACAGTCCCTCACGATTGAGAACTGCTCTCTCTCATCTCCTCTTCTTTCTGCCTCATATTCTGGGTATTAGATCACCTCCATTGGGCGTCCCTACCCGTACAATCTGGTGGCTGAAACTCATGTGGGCTGTGAGATATCAACACAAAGCCTCACCTTGTTTATATCCTACCGCCTGAACATGTTGCAGAAGTAATTGCCTTTTCTAATCCTTGATTCTGGGTCTAGCTAACGATCACATTTAAGGGGATTAGTAGATGCGAATCAGTCTCTGAAGTCTCAGTTCAAGCAGATTTGATTTGGGAGAGTTCCATCTCTTGAAATCCAACCTCATCTACCATGGGTACTGAGTCTTTGATAAGAGGAAGAAGACAGGTCTTATTATTTACAAATAAGGACATCTTTGATTATTTATACTAAGGCCCTTTTTAAAAAAAAAACTGAGTTCTGTTCAAACCCGTCTCCATATTATTTTCCAGAACTGCACTCCTCCCTTAAGAGTTAATTCCAGGTTGGTCCCATATTATGTTACCTTACTCGAGGGCTTATTTTATCATGAAATTACAGAATTGCCATTACTCTTGATATTTGAGTTGTTTCTTTATTTAGGTGGGCCCACAACCGATCCGGGTTTTCGAACCCCAGGTCTGCATCAACCCCCCCCCCCCCCCCAAAAAAAAAAAAAAAAAAATTATGGCTGACATGCACTTGACAAGTGGGCAAAGATGCAAGCATTAGTGATTTTTCTTTATTAGCATCATATGTTATAATCATTTCATGATGTAATTATGCATTGGAATTATAGAACTTCATTATGCCTTTCATGTGCAGCTATGTTGTCTAAGATTCTGTACAAATCTATTAATGCATAAATAATTACAATTACATTTTTCTTCTGTTATCCATTCTTATATCTATTTATTACTATCATAAGTTGTGTTCATGACATGATGTAATTATATGGAACTTATTGTAGTCTTTCCCCTAACAGCTACGATAACAAGGAGATTGCATTGAATTGTGGAAGCATGTTGAGGGAGTGCATCAAATTCCCCACCCTTGGAAAGTAAGATGTTTAAGTTTTTGATTAGTTCTTCCCCACTCCCCACAGTTGTGTAAAGTCCTTTCTTAATAAAGAACCACAGTGGCATGTAAAGGAATTCAACAAAACAATCTCATCTAGAAATTTTCTTGTTATATTTTTACTGCTCTTTTACCAATGTGATTGCTGGATCTCTGGAGCTTCCAAGGATCAAATTCCAAAATGATATGAAAAGCTGCAATGTTAACCAAAAAATCTCTTAAGGTTGCTTTTTCCCATGTTATATAGTTGGGTGCTGGTTGCTCTCCATTTCTTTATCCAAGTAGTATCTCCCCAAAGATGAAGAAATATGACATTGCTGTACTTCTTTTGGAGATTGTGCTCTTCCATGCAGAATATTTATTAAGAAAGCAAGTTTTGAATTTCACACGTTCGAATTTTTGTAGTGATCTTTCAGATATATATTGGACTCAACTAGCTTTGAGTTGTTCTTCAAATATGTGGAGCTGCCTAACTTTGATGTTGCCTCTGATGCTTTTGTTACATTTAAGGTCAGTTCTTTTCTCTGGTCTTTCTGGCGTTAAAGTTTAACACTTAAACTTAAAAACCTGTTATGTGTCATTCCTGGAGTTTGTTTCCTGAAATAAATCTGGCAGGATTTGCTTACAAAACATCAAACTGCAGTTTCGGAATTCCTGACTGCCCATTATGTGGAGGTTAGCTAACTTCTTGTACTTCTAAATGTAGTCTGAGTTGGAACAGTTCTTGTTGATCCTAATTGTAAATTGTTGATTGGAACTTTCAACTGTTGATGTCACTGTTAATTTGTCCATGAGAAATGCTCATGCCAGGATGGGACAGGGTTATATCGACGGATATTTTACCTTTGGGTAGTAATGACAAATTATGGGAAGTTTGTTGAGAAGTTTCAAAACAACAGAAGACCTATGAAAATTAGGGATCATATCAGAAAAAGCATGAATGTTTTTCCTAGATCTTCAAGTAATACTAAAATAAGCTTGTTTGGATGGTATGGGCTAAAAATTACTTGGGGCAATGTGTTGCAATTAAAAAAACAGAGGAAAACTAGCATTGGTAACAAACAGTCTCAAACTATTTGTTCTTATTCTGGTGGGCATAGTGTTGGTAATTAACATATCTACAATACTGTTAAGTGATCGAAAAAAAAGTTGTGTTGATTGTGCCATTCACTTGCAACTAATCTAATGATAATAATATTAAAACCCTGATGCATCGAGCCTATATTTACAGATTTTATAAGGCTGATTTCAAGGATAGGTGGGGGGAAATAGTGAAGGTCAAATAGATTTTTAAGAAGTAGAAGAGATTAGAGGAAGAATAAAAAATCAGGTGCTGTTATGGGAATGTGAAAAGGACCCATGAACAGTAACCTTGAATGAAGAAGAGAGAAATAGACAGTGCAATAGACAATAATCAGAAGAAGCAAATAGCAGTTACATAGACCTGATAGCAGGCAGCAGCCTCACATCCAAATAATAACTTCATTCCATTCAGTGGAAAAAAATAAATTGTAGGGATACATCTTATTTATCAAGACCAGACTGAATCACTTTCAGACTCCTAAACTTACAAAGCAACTGCCCCTTGGAGTTACCTAAAAAAACAGTTAATAGAAAACCTAATAACTTATGAAATTGAATCCTAGTCTAATTAGACTTCCTACAATAGAACTGTCACAGATGAACACACCATCAGAAAATTGATGGAAATAGCTAATTTATTGTAATAGAATGTACCCAAACAGCAAAACTGATCCAATGGTTCATGGAACCATAGGTATTCTTCTCTAGGATGCTCAGCTACTGCAGCACACCCCTTGTTACAAGGTCAACTTGACTGACTCATGAGAATCAGAACTAGCTTGAACAAACGTTCCCCACTATGACTTTTTATATGTTTATTTGAATAATTGAAAGAAGTTTTGAATGAGCTTAAAAAGAATACTGCACTGATAAATGGTTAACAGTTATTATATTGACTTGATGTTTTGCTTATATGGAATATTTTAGGTGGAACTCACCTATCCGTTGGTCTTAATCCCCTCTAATCATGGTAGCTCTGGCAGGATTATTGCTGCCCCATGCCCATGTAGGGGTCCTGTAGGCTGTAGCACCAGAACATGACTTCCCCTCTGTAAAAAGGACATTTGGAAATTAGTAACACTGTAATAGAGTATATTGTTCAGAACCTTAGGCTTTAGCTGATTTAAACTTATTTTGCTAAAGTTTTTGCCAGCATTTTAGATTGATGGTTTTGGGAATTGTGACTTGTGTCAATAAGACACCAGTCCACCTTTATTTGTAATAATAAGATGTTAAACGCGGGAGCCTTGTGCACTGGGTACAGCCTAATATGATGTGAGGTACAAAGACAATAAAGCCCCTAGGACAACATTACATAACTCCTAAGGACAATTTTACCCTTATATCCCATATTACAACACTCCCCCTCCAGTTGGTGCATGGATATCATACATGCCTATCTTGCATACAAGAGAACAAAAAACTTTACTACTTAAACCCTTGGTAAAAAAATCAGCCAACTGGTCTCCAGACTTGACAAATGTAGTGCAAATCACTCCTTGTTCTAGCTTCTCTTTGATGAAATGATGGTCAATCTCCACATGCTTGGTTCAGCCATGGTGGACCGCATTATGGGCAATACTAATAGCAGATTTGTCGTCACAGTAAAACATCATAGGTAATATAGGAAGATCCAAGTCTTTCAACAGTCCCTGGGCCCATAGTTGTCACGGCGATCCAAGTCGGTGGAAGGGTGTCACGTTGATATATCGACAACGCCATGGCGAGCATGTCGACCATGTTTAATTTTTTATTTTCTCTATTTTTAATGTCATTGAGTATGCTATAATATATGTCCTATAACATCAAAAATCAACATGAAAGTGTACTACACTACTACTAATATACTATGCCACTATGGTTTAATTCATGAAAGTGTAACTAATAACCATTAGTGTATATGAAAGTATGAAAAATTGAAAATATAGATAACCTATCAAATAATTGAAAGCAATAGTAAAAATCAAATGATAGTGGACAAACTATCAAAGTACTGGTTTTTCTGCTATAACATTAAGTTGAAGGGGGAAAAAAAAAAAACTGAATTATGGACTAATGGAGTTGAATATGTGCTGCTGTTGTGTGTGGCTGTGTGCAGGGCAAGAAGAAGAAAAAAATAAAACACCTTCTCTCATTCTCTGTCTATGTGGAAGCCTGCAACTGCAAGGCAAGAAGCAGAAAAGCTAAAAACCGAGAGGTTGTGTGCAAGCCTGCAAGGCTGCAAGTGCAAGGCAACAAGAAGAAAAAAGGAAAAAAAAAAAAACTGAGAGGTCTGCTGTAAGCAAGCCTGCAACTGCAAGGCAAGAAGAAGAAAAAAGAAAAAAAAACAGAGTACTGTGGCTGTAACTGGAATAAATCCCTCCCCCCCCCCTCTGTCTCTCGACTATCTCCCTGTACAAGCAGTTGCGAAGAAAAAAAAAAGAAAAGAAAAGAAAAACCGAGAGGCTCTCCTCTGTCTCTCGAGTCTCGACTATCTCCCTGAGTCTCTGTTCACAGAGACTGAACAAAGAGGTTGCGAAGAAGAAAAAAAAAAACCCAAGAGGCCCCCCTCTCTCTCGACTATCTCCCACTGTACAAGTAGTTGCGACTTGCGAAGAAGAAAAGAGAAAAATAAAAATAAAAAAACCGAGAGGACTACTACCCCCCCCCCCCTTCTGTCTCTCAACTCTCTCCCTGTCTCTGTGTGTAACACTGTAACTGCGTATGTGTGGCTGTGCAAGACAAGAAGGGAAAAAAAAAAAAAAACAAAAAAACGATACTACTACTACTGGCTGGGAGGAAAAGAACTGAAGAAGAAGAGGACTGCTGGGAGGAGAAGAACTGAACTCAAAAATCGAGTTGCAGAGGACTGGGAGGAGGAAGAAGAACCAATTTAGACCAAAATACAAATTACAAAATAATAAAAACTTACCGGAATGGAGTCCTAGAGGTTGCTGACTTCCTGGAGATGTTCGTAACTTCGAAGGAGTGAAGAACTGCTGCCGAGAGTTGCAGGAAGCTTGCCGGAATCTCGTCTCAACTCTCACGAACTCTTCCTTACTTCCTCCGTCTCGACTCTCTGAGGAGAACCTTGAAGTCTCGAACTGTTTAGGCGTTTAGCCTTTTGCGATTTCTATTTCCCCCAAATTATTAGGGTAATATGTTTATTGTTGATAAATTGATAATGTGTATTGCAGGTGTATACTTTTAAGTTACACCTCCAATAGACATTAATAAAAAAGCATCTAAGCTATTAAATGGTTTAAAAAAAATAAAATTTAAATCTAACTTTTATATGTACAAATATCGACTGATATGCCAACATATCGTGGTATGGCGTCCATGGCGACGCCATGGAAGCCATATCGAATGATATATTTACATCCACCATGGCGTAGCTCGATATGCCACCTCTCCCAGCGCCAGGACGCCATGGCGGTGCCATGGCGACGCCATGACAACTATGCCTAGGCCACATTAATTCACAAATTCCATGGGACATGGCATGGAACTCGGCTTCAGCACTTGACCGGGCAACAACAGTCTATTTCTTGCTTCGCCATTTGACCAAATTTCCTCCAACAAAGGTGCAGTAACCAAAAGTCGACCGTCGATCATCAGGAGAGCTAGCCCAGTAAGAGTCTGTAAAAGCCTCTTCTCGTAGATGATCATGAGGAGAGAACAAAATTCCTTTACCTGGTGCAGCCTTCAAATACCATAAGATACGGATCACAACATCCCAATGGGAAGTATATGGGTCATACATGTACCGACTGGCCATACTGACAACAAAGGCTATGTCTGGCCGAGTATGGGAAAGATAGATCAGCTTCCGAACCAACCTCTGATGTTGCCCTTTGTGCACAGGGTCATTCGTTTTACTAGAGAGATGGGCGTTTGTTTCAAGAGGAGTATCTGACGGTTTACACCCTAACATGCCAGTCTCAGATAACAAATCCAAAGTGTATTTCCGTTGAGAGAGAAACACTCCTTTGGTAGAACGGGCAACCTCAATTCCAAGAAAATACCTTAATGTGCCAAGGTCCTTGATCTCAAATTCCTTCCCAAGATGTAATTTGAGACAAACAATTTCTTTATGGTCTTTTTGGTATCATTTTTGAAACTTGTTTTTATTTAAAATAAATGAAAAAACCCCAAAAATAATAATAGACTCAAAAGTCTATTATGGATTATGGGCAAAACCACTAGTTTTTATTTTTTATTTTTGCGCTCATCTTTAATTAACTTGTGCTCTTAACAGCTCTTTTTTGAGGCTAAAATGGTAAAACTACTTGTTTTTATAAAACCTACCCTCATCCCAGTGTTTTCTCTCTTGTTCCCTCATCCCGTATTTCTCTCCCTCTCTTGTTCTCTCATCCCGCGGCTCTCTATCTCTCGCTTCGATCAGCAGGTAACTCTCTCTCTCTCTCTCTCTATTGCCACCGGTGGTAGAGGAGAGCAAGAGTTGGATGGGGTTCAAGATACAGACTTGTGATAGAGGTTGGGTGCTGTTTGCAGCGGAGATGGCTTCCGGGAGCGGGAGCGCCAGGGTTTGCAGCGGAGGGTGTGAGGGGCATCGGTAATATGGATGTCATCTACAGACCCGCACTGAGGCCTACTAGTACCGACCGATCAAAAACCGAGCCCGACATGACCGGTTAATAAATGTGCGGGCTTATGGCCCGACTGAATACTAATTGGTCGTTCCCAGTGCAATATGGGAGACCGACCGACCTGACTGAATTCTGTTTTAGATGATTTTTTTTAATGATTGAATATTTGAATGAGTATATTGATTTAGAATATAATATATTTAATGTCTCCACCGACAGAAGTTATAATTCCAAAACTATTAAAATAATAGTAGTTCTCTCACAAACTCCAATTTATTTCTCTTTTTTCCTTAACCTTAAATGACTAAATTAAAAAAACCCTTTTCATCCTAATCGCTAAGGGAAGAGAGTAACTGAGTAAGGGGCTAAGGGCGCCGCTGGAGGGTGGAGGCTGAAGGCCTGAAGTTCAGTTTGGCGTGAAGCGTTGAAGCAGGAGAGTGGAAGCTGAAGTGCACAAAATCTGTTTATTTTCTCCTATTCTTCTTAGTCCTCTTCTTCTCTTGAGCGGTTGAGCCTATCATATTCTTTCTCTGATTTGAACTTTATAAATATAATGCAAGGGCTGTTCAGCCTCTCACGTTGGAATGGATTGAAGTTTTGAGTGTTGTTTAGCCTTGAGAATCTATGAGAGTCAGAATGGGTGAGATACCCTAGCCTGTGATAGGTTTCTTTCTCCCTTCTGCTGCCAGCCTTGGTTTATGATTAACTTCTGCTCTATAGCTTCAATTTCTACTGGTGTTTATCTTCTGATTTCAAGAGAGCATATTGTCTTTCACTTCCTGTTTTATTCCCAACTACAGGTAAGAGCTAATCAAAGTTTAATTTCAGTTTAAATCAACCTGTGGCATGCTCTGTTTTCAGACCTGTTTCAGTATGTATTGTCTAATCCATATAATCCTAACCCCTCCTCTGATTTGAGTTTGATACAAATCTGAGTTTTCTCCCTCGATCAGTATTTTTTAAATTACTCCTAAACTATCACTGCCCTCAACTAGTATGTGGTTCCCCCCCACCCCCCGATCTAACCCTCTCCTATTCCCTATATCATATCCACATGCTGAAAGAAGAGCCAGTAAATCTTACACTCTTCTATGGGGAAAGAGAGACACAATTACCCTGCTTGGTATTCCGACCATTGATGCAAAGAAGGAATTCTCCACTCTTAGGTGTACAAGGAAATAGGTTGCTGATGGATAGAAGGATCAGATGAATGATGTGGCTACAAGAAGACGCAGCCTAGAGTGCAAAAATAAAAGAAAAAGTTGCTTACATGCCAGGGTCAATCAGGGCCAACCCGGCCCTGCCCGACCCAATCAGGGTCAATCAGGGCCGGGTTGGGCTAGGGAAAACCCTGGTAGGGTCGGGCTGGGTTGAGGGTATCTTAGGCCCTGGCAGGGTTGGGTTGGGTTTGGGTTTAGGTTAAGGCCCCTAGGGTTGGGCTAGGGTTTAGGGTAGGCCCGGCCTGGCCCAGCCCGGCCCATTGACACCCCTAACTCTACTGTGGCGATGTTTATTTATCTTTTTCCTTAACCCTAACCCTCTTTGTTTTGTTCGTTTCCACTTTCCACTCTACTATGCCTCATCGCCTCCACTCTACCACTCCATTATCAGTTGAACGAAGACGAACCCTACCTCCCTCCACGCTGTTGATGCTGGCTCTGCTAGATTATGGCAATGGAATTACCTTCTCTCTCGCTAATGGAAACAGAAGTTCTTTGTTCTCTGCCTGTTGTTCTAGCTAGATGATGGCAACGGAATCTTCCTGTCTCTTGACAATAATAGAAGCAATTTGGACGCTGCTTGCTCTTCCTGCTAGATGAGGGCAAGATTAGCTCCCTCCATCTCTCTCTCTAGATTCCGTCCTATTTGGTTTCCTCGGATCCTTTTTGGAGGACCAATTGTATTCTCTTTCCATTTTATCTTCCAATCTCCATGAAATAAGCCTTGTCCAAGGTCAAGCAATCTCTTTGGTTTCTAAATCTGACTCTGCAAGTAATTATTTTTTAATTTGAAATGATTTATAGTTTTAATTAGACGTTCTTCCGATTTGGCTTCTTGATTCTCATTCCTCACAAAATGAATGCCCGTTTATTGATCAAAGGGGTCAACCACACTTTCCTTTGTCTTATCCCCAAAAAAGAAGGTGCTTCAGTCATAGTGCTGCCATGGCGTCCTGGCGCTGGAGAAGCATGCATGTCGACCTACGCCATGGCGTCCCTCTTCGATTTCTTCTTCCTGTCTCTCTGTCTCTGTTTTGCAACTAAGAAGTCGCCAGATCTGATTCTAGGAATTAAATACTCCTTGTTTAGTTGATTTCTGTGATAAGTTCTTGCTGGAATTGATAGAACATGATGTGGCGATGCTTCGCCTGAAGGTTTAGACTGGACCAAGAAGAGTTGAAGGAGTTATCTCCTTCGTACTACTCTGTTTTCCGTCCCAGGCTGAAGTCGTAAGGTTGAAGACAACCATAAATCCGTAATCCGATCGTGGGTTATTACAAACCCTTATTTTTGCCTTTTTCCTAAAGTACCCTTCTCTTCTTTTATTCCCCTTTGTCCATACTTTACACATCCCTCCAAGTTTACCCTTAGTCATTAAATCAAAACCCTCTTATGCCCTTTCTTAGATTCTGCTTAATTACAAGATTGCCATCCTTAAAACTTGAGAAACAATAGAGAAAAAATAAAACATGGCTTGAGTATACATCTATTAAAACATTAAAAATAGAGAAAATAAAAAATAAAACATGATCGACATGATCGCCATGGCAACGCCATGGCGGGCGACATGTCGACATATCGTCGTGATACCCCTCCACCGACTTGGATCGCCATGACGACGTGACAACTATGGCTTCAGTTATGACAGACTTCAGGCCCATTGCTCTTTGCAATCTGATCTACAAGTTTATGGCCAAAATCCTTGCCATCAGACTTAAGAGTGTTGTAGACTTACTTGTCAGTGAAAACCAATCAGCCTTCATCCCGGGCAGAAATATCTCTGACAACATTCTCCTTTGCAATGAGATTGTTAGAGGTTTTGCTAGATCCAGCCACTCCCTTACTGCCCTTATGAAGATTGATATTCACAAGGCTTTTGACTCCCTTAGATGGGATTTTATTATCCATGTGATGACTAAGATGGGGTTTCCTCCGGCTTTTGTTCATTGGATTCATGCTTGCATCTCCACTACAAGACTCTTTGTTCTAGTGAATTGCAGTCCGGCAATCTACTTCTCAACTTCTAAGGGAATCAGACAAGGGTGCCCTCTTTCTCCCTATATTTTCACTTTGGCTTTGGAAGTTCTTTCGAGGGATATTCAAATTTGCACGGATCAGAACCTTATTTCTCCCATCCCCAAGTGCAAAGCTCTCAAGCTCTCCAATTTAGCTTTTGCGGACGACCTAATGATATTCTCCAAAGTTTCCATCAGCTCCTTTGAAAACATCATGTCTTGTTTGCAGCACTTCCAATTGATCTCGGGTTTGTGCATAAACCCATCAAAGTCTCTTCTCTTCCTTGCTGGGGTTCCTGATTTGGATAGAGCTGCTCTTATTGAGAAAGTGTGATTCCCTGTCGGCCAGTTCCCTGTCAAATAATTGGGTCATGGTAGGCTCTCTGCGCATCACTGCACCCCTATATTGGATCTCATCAGGAAGCGTCTTCAGCTCTGGAAAGGAAAGCTTCTCTCTTAATACGGGTTGCTTGGTTCTCATCAAATCAGTGTTGGAATCCTCTTATATTTTCTGGTCTGGTATCTATCGGTTGCCTCACTCTACTATCAAGGCTATGGAATCCCTAATGGCCTCTTTCCTTTGGAAGGGTACGGACTCCTCCAGATTCCTTCACCCTATTAGTTGGGCTTCAGTTTGTCTCCCAAAAAAAGAGGGTGGCTTGGGTATTCGAAGAATCAAAGAGGTTAATTTAGCTGACATTATCAAACTGATCTGGAAGATTGTCTCTAAAAAGAGAAGTATTTGGGTTGACTGGATCTACTCGAGGCACCTGCAGCAAGATTCTTTCTGGACTGTTTCTCCGTCCTCTGATGCTTCTTGGGTCTGACGCAAGATTTTAGCTGCTTGCTCCCTAGTTCAGGGATCTATCTGCTCCCGCATTGGGGATGGCACCTCTATGACTCTACTTCCCTTTGGCTGGATTATTGGCACCCTATGGGCATCCTTCTCCACCTAGTCAGCCCCAGGGCTATATACAGATCTGGCCTTTCTAGACAGTCGAAGGTTGTTGCTATCCTTGACATCAATGGTTGGAGTCCGCCACCTTTCTCCCATCAGTCGCTTATCAACATTTGGGCAGCTCTTCCTTCCATCATTAAAAGCACATCTGGGAGAGGTGATTGTGTAATTTGGTTGCATTCCTCTTCGGGTTCCTTTAATGCTAAAGCTGCCTGGGATCACATCCGCTCCAAAAAGCCTTTGGTCCCCTGGAGAAATCTTCTATGGTTCAAGCATCAAATCCCCCGGCACTGCTTCACAGCCTGGAGAGCGCTCTCCAATTGTCTTCCAACGCAGTCCTTCCTCCGTCATTGTCAGATTGATGTACCCCCTTCTTGCTGCCTTTGTTGGAACAATGTGGAAGATACTGAACATCTTTTCTTTGCTTATCCTTTCTCTTTGGCTATTTGGAAGGAAGTTTTAGCTAAATGTTGGCCTAGAAGTCAAAGAATTCTTCCCTTCAGTAGAGAGTGGCTTTGGATTGACATGACTTTTGCTGGTTCTTCTATTTGCGACACTGTTGGAAAGTTAGCTTTTTATGCGACCATCAACCACATCTGGATGGAGCGTAACCTAAGAAAATGGACCTCCAAATCGCGATCTCATCAGCAGATTTGGGACTCCATTTCCTTTGAGATCAATGCTAGGCTTTCTTCGGCTCCCCCCTCTTTTTGTAATGACTCCCCAAGGAACAGGCTTATTGTTGTCTCCTGGGGTCTCTCTTCTACCTCCCTCCGATCCTCCTCCTCTTGAGGATTTGGCTCTTCTTTTCTGTTCCCCTTTGCTCCCTAAGGGAGCTACTGCATTTTTCTCTCTTTTGGTAATGAATTTTTTTATTCACCCAAAAAAAAAAAAGCCCGTTTAGCAGCAAATGCTACAACAGTTTAGCCTGAATAGTTGTAGCCATTTAAAAACCAGCAACCGACCGACCAAAATTAAACATGTTCATGCCTGGCATATGCAGGCCCGATCCCATTAACAGTCGGTCACGGTGAAAGTGTTAGAAATGATGTGGCCCAATCAGGCCCAACCGTAACCGACCATGACCGACCGGTTGACATCCTAATTGGCAATATGAGTTTCAGGTGGGGCTTTCAGCAACAGGGGTTTCGAGTTGCAGACGGTGGAGGTTCAGCTGCTGGCGGTGGGGGAAAGTGCTTGGTGGTGCTATTGGTGGCTAGTGGGGTGACAAAATGACGGTGGTTGATGGGCTTTGATGATGGAGGTTGCAAGGAGAGTGTGGGGTTGTAGCGATGGAGCCTGATGCGATGTGCAGGGGTTGCAGCGGCTGTTGGCAATGGGCTGGCGGTGATGCACAGCAGCTGGTGCTTGCGGGTTGCAGATGACCTACGAGGTTGCAGCTGCAAATGACCTACAAAATTGTTTGGGCTGTTGCAGTTGCGACTAGGTACTCTTTCCCACATGCATAGAAAATGAAAAAAATACGTGAAAGACCCAAGCAAATTTGCAGTTGCTGGCCAAATGACTGGCCAAACTTTTTATTGCAATATGAACAGCTAAAACTATATACGTTGTATCAAGCATTTCTAATCTGGTTAGCTACCCTGTAGAATGACCTTACATGAAGGAATTGGGAATTGAGATGGAAGATGGGTGAAGGGGGAACCACTTCACCTACTACTTAAACTATATATGGGCTTTGGGCTGTGTAACTTCCATGGTTTGGACTTTTCCCCAGAAATTATTTACACCTAGGTAATTACCAACAGTTTTTCATTCCATACTCTATTATGTCTAATGTTTACCAAACAATTTTTATATTTTGATCGAAAACAGTTTTCAGTAATATATTTTTTTTAATAGGCAAAAACAAAATAAAAAATGATACCAAAAAGACCTTTAGTGTCGCTGCCCGTGACAACAATATCATCCACATAGGTGATAAGAATAACAATTTAGTTCCAGATCTCATGATAAAAAGGGTGTGATCAGCATTGCTCTGGGTGTAGCTGAATGAGACCATTGCACCATGAAATCTTCCGAACCAAGCCCTTGGGGACTGCTTTAAACCATACATTCTTCCTCCAGTTCCCCATGGAGAAAAACATTTTGCACGCCTAATTGTTGCAACTCCCATCCGAGGTTGACTGCACATGACAAAATAACATGTATCGTGTTCATCTTTGCAGCAGGGGCATACGTTTTGGGAATTGTGACTTGTGTCAGTAAGACACCAGTCCACCTTTATTTATATTAATAAGATGTGAGGTACAAAGACAATAAAGCCCCTGAGGAAACATTACAGAACTCCTAAGGACAATTTTACCCTTATACCCCATATTACAAGATAGTAATGTTGAAAAATTTAATTTTTTGTTACAAGTTTCAGAAATATACAATTGATATATTCAAATCTTTGAAATTCGGCAAGATATTATCATTTTCTTTTTATCCCCATCTTAAGATGAAATTATTTTCGCTTGGTTTTATTTCTTTCTTTCGTTCTTTTGCTGTATATCATGAATATCATTCAGGCCTGCTGCGATCCAAATTGGTTCCCACCTTCAAATTCTGTTTGACCAAAATTTTCGGATAGGTTCACTCTGACCATGTAAGCACATATTTACATAATCATCGTTAATCCGCAACACCCCTCCCACCCCCAAAAAAAAAAAAAAAAAAAAAGAAAAAAAAAAAAGAAGAGGAAAACCTTGCTTCACTCCAATTTGTTAATGACTAAACAAGTTCTGCTTCAACTGATTTGAGTTCTGGTAGTAGTGGCTTTACTATCACCTTGACATGTATGGCGTGTGGCTTCTTTACATGTATTGCCATTTCTTTTGGTGTTTGTTTTTCCCTAATCTCATCTGATTAGAGAACATTGTTCCAGTTCTTTGAGCTCTATGAAAAGCTCCTTACATCAGCGAACTATGTAACGAGAAGGCAATCATTGAAGGTTTGTTGTAGCTGTTATTTTATGTACTTTTACTGTATTAGTTTAGTTCTGTAGTGTTAACCATAATGTGATGGTTCATGGTTGCATTTCTAGCTTCTTTCGGAATTTCTTTTGGAGTCTCCGAATTCCCATATAATGAAGCGCTATGTTGTAGAAGTTCGGTACTTGAAAGTCATGATGACATTGCTCAAGGTATTGAAAATATGTCTTCCCTTGCTTCTCAGATTCTCTTCAGCATTGTTTATATGCTCAGTGAGAGCACCTAATGTCTAGTTGAATTCTTCAAGCATATGGTTAGTAGAACTGGCATTCAGTCTTAAATCTTGACACCTTAATGGTTCTCTAGAAATAAATACCCCAAGAGCACAAGATGTAACAAAATGCTTGTATGGATGTTCATTTTTATTTTATTTTTTGGTTGGGGGGGGGGGGGGTGGACTTGGGAGAACAGCATTGTGCAGAAGCATATTCAGTCCTTTGAGTGCTTCAAACAAACATTCCAGCTGTAAGCTGGTGATGCATATACCCTGGGGATTGCAATGGTGTGGGATGGTGGTGGGTTCACCAATAATATACCCAACCCTATTAAAACATTCTCTACCCTAACTTGCTGCTGAAACATGAATGGTTCTCAGCAATTTTACAAGTTAACTGGGAGGGTCCCTAGGGGTTGAATACTATTGGTGGAGGGTAGATAGAATGAACCCTAGGGACAGATTCCCTTATATGGGTAATGTCGATTTCAGCTCAAATAAAGCCCTAAACAAGGCTGCCACCAACTTCTGGTTGGTGGTTCAATACTGTGATTTAAATTTCAGTATGAACAGTGAATAAAATTAATGATCAACCCTTCCAAACTCAAGGTAAATCATACTCAGCAATCACCAATAACAATAGATGAATTTGTACTTGAGAGAAGAAAACAATATATAGAGAAGGGGATATGACCTTTGATATCCCACCAAAAGGCCTAGATCAAAATCTCTCTAATCCCAAGAATTTCTCACTCCACATTGAGTCTCACAACAGCAAAAAGACAACACCCATAGCTTCAGGCCTTCAGTTATAAAAATCGTTGGTGGCCAATAAGCCTTACAAGCTCTTTATTTAAAACAAAAGAGGCCCTAGCTATTTAAGAAACCTATCTTATCACACTTACATAGCCATTAGGTAACTAAAAGAAAAGGACACTTGAGAGGAAAACCCTCTACAGTAGGTAAAGAATTTAAAATAAAAAAGAAACAATTAAAGCTAGCCCACGATGTGGGCTGATGACATAGGCCCATAATGTGTTTAAAGGTCTATTGCCGACAAGAATTAAAAGGCCCTCTTGTTTTAACATTGTGGCCACTAGCTAAGTGGCCTTTGTCTTTTCTTCTTTCTTCAGGAGTTAGTATTAAACTCTCCTGCATCAACTATCCCCAGCCTGAAAGCATTCTTCCCCGACAAATGTAAATGTGACATTTACTACTTGTACAGAAGCAGCCTCTCTGTGAAGCGGGGGTGAGGCTGCGTACATTGTGTCCCTCTCCAGATCCTGCAGTGGCAGGAGCCTTGTGCACTGGGTACGCCCTTTTTTTTAACGGAGAAGTCCTGGTCCATAGGGTACTCAGAGTATGATCAATACTCAATTACTCATGGCACGTGCCAAAATTGTGTGTAAGGTTAGAACCTTCCTGCTTAATGCATCAGCCACAGTATTTTCTTTGCCTGCCTTCTATTGGAGAGCGAAAGTAAATTCTTACAGATATGTCACCCCCTTGGCGTGCCTCTGGCTTACCAATTTCAGAGAGTGTAGATGCTTCAATGCTTCATGGTTGGTAAACAAGATAAATTCTTTGCCGATTAGGTAATGTTGCCAATGTTTCAACACTTGGACCACTGCGTACAATTCCAGATCATACGTAGAGTAACGCTTCTTGGTGTCGTTCAGTTTCTCACTATAGAAGGCTATAGGATGACCTCCTTCCATGAGAACACCGATGCCGATGTGAGAAGTGTCTGTAGTCACCTCGAACACCCTATCAAAATCAGAAAGCTGTAGAACAGGTGCCTCTGTCATTTGCCGCTTGATAAGAGCAAAGGGTTTGGTGGCTGCTGGTGTCCACTTGAATTTTCCCTTGCCTTTAATGCATTCTGTGACAAGTGCCATATTGGTGCTGAAACCTTTGATGAAACATCTAAGAAAAGATGACTCACCATGAAAATTGTGTAGGCCAATCAACAATGCTTTGAACCTTTTTCAGATCAGCTTTGACACCCTTTAATGATACTATAAAACTAAGGAAAATCACCTTGGGCAGCATGAAGGAGCACTTCTTCATTTTGATGTAGAGTTTCTTAGACTGTAGTACTCGCATCACAAGTCGCAAATGATCAATGTAGTCAGACTTATCCTTAATGTAAATCAGGATATCATTAAAATAGACAACAAGCAACTTACCGATGTAGGGGCGTAATAATTGTGTCTTCCATTCATCACCTAGTTGAATACGGATTTGGTGGTATCTGCTCCCTAAGTCAACAACAACAACAACAACTCAGCCTTATTCCAAATAAATGGGGTCGTCTACATGGATCCTTGCCCTCAAATCAACTCTATTCGAGGTCATACTTGATACAAGGCTTAAGTTATGCATGTCTTTTCTGACCACTTCGCCTAATGTCATTTTAGGTCTGCCCCGGGATCTTTTGGTTCGTTCAATCTGAATTAAATCACTCCTCTGTACTGGAGCATCCAAAGGCCTCGGTTGAACATGGCCATGCCACCATAAATGACTTTCTCGTAGCTTATCATGTATCAGAGCTACTTCCAAACCAGCTCTTTTATGATCATTCCTTACTTTATCCTTCCTAGTTTTGCCACTTATCCTTCTCAACATCCTCATCTCCGCTACACTGAGTTTATCTGTATGATGCTTCTTAACTGCCCAACATTCCACACCATACATCATAGCCGGTTGTATGACTGTCCTATAAAATTTTCCTTGAAGTTTTAAAGGAATACGCCAATCATACAAAATAAGGTGAGTCCCCTAGGGAGACCTGGTGGTGGGATGAGGAGGTCCAAGTAGACATCAAGATCAATAAAGAGAGGTTTAAGATTTGGCAATGGACTAATGAAACAGAATATAAAAAGAGGTACAATGAGGCAAAAAACAAGGCTAAGAAAGTGGTAGGGATGGCTAGGGAGAGGAAATACGAGGAGCTCTATATTAATCTAAACACAAAGGAAGGGGAAAATGCTATTTATAAGATAGCTAAGATGAAAGAAAGGAAGAGTAGAGATTTTGACTAGGTGAGATGTATAAAAGGGGAGGATGGAAGAGTATTGGTAAGGGATGAGGACATTGTGAGGAGATGGGATAAGTATATTTGTGAACTTCTAAATGGAGATAGTTCGAATATGATCGATTCGGTTAACTACATTAGTCATCAAGACACCACACATCATAGATATGCACGAAAGATTGGTGTGGCAGAAGTGAAAGAAGCCTTAAGAAAGATGAAAGTGGGCAAGATACCAGGCCCAGATGAGACCCCAATAGAAGTGTGGAAGGCCCTAGGATCTTGTGGGGTTTATTGGTTAAGCAAGTTATTTAACAAGATTATGATTACAAGGAAAATGCCAGATGATTGGAGGAGAAGTATTGTAGTTTCGGTCTACAAAAATAAGGGTGATGTCCAGAGCTACAATAACTATAGAAGCATAAAACTAATGAGTCATACTATGAAACTTTGGGAGAAGGTTATTGAAACCCGTCTGAGAAGAGAGACTCATATCTCCAAGAATCAATTTGGTTTTATGCCAGGTAGATCCACGACTGAAGCTAACCTACTGAGGAGGTTCATGGAAAGATGTAGGACTAGCAAGAAGAACCTCCATATGGTCTTTATTGATCTGGAGAAAGCCTATGATAGAGTCCCTAGAGATTTAATCCGAGATGATCTTGCGAAGAGAGGGGTGTCGAGTAAATATATAGATGTAATTAAAGATATGTATGAGAATGTGGTGACTAGTGTGAGATGTGTGGGCGGCCAGAGCAAGGAATTCCCAATTGCAGTTGGGTTACATCAAGGATCAGCCCTAAGCCCTTATCTATTCGAGCTTATCATGGATGAATTAACCAAGAATATCCAAGATGAGGTACCATGGTGTATGCTATTCGCCGATGATATCGTTTTGGTGGATGAGACAAAAGCAGGGGTTAACGTTAAGTTAGAGATGTGGAGATCGACCTTGGAAGCAAGTGGCTTTAAGATTAGCAGATCAAAGACGGAGTATATGATGTGTAACTTTAGTCACACTATGATGGATGATCATATAGTGAAAATTGAAGAGAGAGAGCTACCACCAAGTGACTATTTCAGATATTTGGGGTCTATCATACACAAAGAAGGTGATATATATGATGATGCTTCACAAAGAATTAGAGTGGTATGGATGAAGTGGATAGGGGCGACCGGAGTACTGTGTGGCCGACACATTCCAGTAAAGCTTAAAGGAAAGTTTTACAGTACTGTGGTCCGATCTGCTATGATGTATGGGGCCGAATGTTGGGCAGTTAAGAAGTGCCATATAGGGAAGCTATGTCTTGCAGAGATGAGAATGTTAAGATGGATGCGCGGCAAAACTAGGAAGGATAAAGTGAGGAACGAAAGGATTAGGGCTGATGTGGGAGTTGCCCCGATCAGGGACAAGCTCCGAGAATGTCGTCTGAGGTGGTTTGGCCATGTACAACGAAGGCCTGGGGACGCCCCAGTAAGGAGGAGTGACCTGATTCCGATTGATGGAGCTAAAAGAACTAGGGGCAGGCCTAAAATGACCATACATGAGGTTGTGAAGAATGACATGCAGAGTCTGGGTCTTGTGCCAAGTATGACCTCAGATAGAGCCTATTGGAGGGCAAGGATCCACGTTGTTGACACTAGGTAGCTGAGATTTTCTGGGCTTGCCCCGTTCCTCCTAATCTCATTTTTCATTTTTCTATCTATCACTTTTTCTTATCTCATTTCTTCTTTTTTATTCTTCTTTCCTCTGTTTTCCCTACTTTGTTTTGTAAGGGTCCATGTAGCCGACCCCATTTAGTTGGGATAAGGCTGAGTAGTTGTTGTTGTTGTTACACCGATCACACAAAACTCCAGACACACATCTCCACTTCATCCATCCTATTTTAATTCTCTGTGAAACATCGTCTTCTATATGCCTTCTTTATTTTATGATTGTGCCAAGATACCTAAAATAGTCACTTTGTTGAATCTCCTTCTCATCAAGTTTCACCATCTCATTATCTGTCCTATTGTTACCAAATACTCCGTCTTCGTTCTACTTAGCTTAAAACCTTTTGTTTCCAACATAACTCTAACTTGGCGTTAATCCCTGCTTTTGTCTCATCCACCAAAACAATATCATCAGCAAAAAGCATACACCAAGGAACCTCATCTTGAATGTCTCTGGTTAAATCATCCATGATAAGCGTAAACAAATAAGGTCTTAAAGTTGATCCTTGATGTAACTTAATTGTAATTGGGAATTCACTACCTTGGCCCCCCACCGTTCCCTAAGTCGATCTTCAAAAAGATCTAGGTACCGGATAGCATATCTCGCATATTATCTAGTCGAGGAATTGAGAACCTATACTTCACTGTAATATTGCTGATTGCTCGATTGTTGATGCACATACGCCACAAACTTTCCTTCTTTGGCATGAGGAGGGCTGGTATGGCGTACGGGCTCATGCTTTCTTGAATGAAGCCCTTTTTCAGTAACTCGTCCACTTGTCGTTTCAAATCAGTATGCTTTGTGAGTGAGACGATAGCCAGGCAGATTTGGCAGCACTGACCCTAGTACGAGATCAATTGCATGTTGGATGTCTCGCATCGAGGGCAACTCATCTGAAAGCTCCTCAGGTACTAGATCTGCAAAATCAGATAACAAACCTTGTAAGCCCCAATTCCAAAACCTCCCCCAACACAGACACCAGCCATGACTACCTATACTCCATTCTTCCCAGATTTTCCAGGGACTATCCAGATTCCAGTCTCTCCTACACCAGATGGGCCCCACACATTTCCCTCAGAAATGCTAAAGGAACTACAGCAAAAACAGCGCAATTTGACTCAGTTTAAGGCTAGATCAAGGCCACACAGCCACCAGCCTTGGTCCCCTCAGCGACAAAGGCCCCCCTCCATTTCAGCCTTACCTCCCACCAACTCTTACCATGACTGAACTGGTCAAACTGATTCCTGAATCTTGGATCACTTCGTATGAGCAGAATCAAGAGGCTGCACCACCACCACCTCCCGTGGTTGCTACTAATCCTTCTTATAAGAGGCTTGAAGATGGCAGAATTTCAGTCTCTTTTCCCAGACCTACGGACATGAGCACCATGGTCCCATTTTTCCCAACTGACCTCAAGCTCCGACTACCTCATGTGCCCATCAAAGCTTTTGACAATGCCGGTGAACCTATCTATGAGTTCCAAAGCCCCTCAGGACACAAATGGTTTGATGTCTGCGATTGTGCAGATTGTTGCAATGAATCAGAAGATGAAGAACCTAGGCGATCTCGGCATAAAAAAAAGAAGGCTCCAGACCCTCTTTGGCAACGATACAAAGCAGGTTGCCCCAATGTTGGTCCCCTTGGAGACGACCCAGGCAAATACCAGTTCATTGTAGAGTATGGTACGCAAAGACCTTGTCCTTTGGGATGTTGCAATCCCCCTGAAAATCCTCCCTATCAAACCTCTCCCCTCTCATCTCCACTAACATCTCCTGGTATCAGATAACAATTCCCGAATGGGTTTTGGAAAAGTTAGCTCAGGTGGAGGAGTGACTTCCTTTGTGACCAAGGCCAAGACAAGGAGGTCTCTTTGCTGGTTTGTAGGAATTCTTAGTGTGGTAGTGTAACAGCTTAATTCCACTGGGCTCTCCTTTCTCCAGCTTCCTTTCTCGCTTCTTCACAGGCTTAGTGTTGGCTTTAGTATTATGTCGTGCCTTCTCTGCTGAGATATTTAAAGGTTTGTACGCTATGTAAATGTTGGTCCCTCTTGACTCCAACCATCACATCATTGTCGTAAATTTAGGGCCTACCAAGAAGAACGTCTGTCAACTACATAGGTATAACATCACACCAGACTTCTTCATTGTCCAATTTGAGTGTAACTGAACACCTTTGCTTGATTTCTAAGGTGTTCCATTTAGAAGAGAAACCATGTAAAGTTGTGGGTGCTTTTCTTTTCAAATATTTGCTCTCTGGGTGAAGATATTTTAAACCACGTTCACACAATTGCTGCTGTCCACTATTACTTGTGCTACTCTGGGTCCGCTGGCCATGCTACGGTAGAAGATGCAGTGTTGGCTCCAGCCTTCTCCCTGTGATAATGTGATTGACAATGTTAACTTTATACGTCATCATCTCATCATCATCCTCAATGGCTGGCTGTTCTTCAGTAACGTCCTCTAGGGGAAGCCCATCATTTATCTTTTTGTCTTCATTAGTTTGAAGGGCAGCAACCATGGCATTTGTACTCTGTGCTTTCTGAGGACAATTTTTTGCAAAATGTCCATACTTGTTGCAGTAATAACACTTTGTTTCGCTACTTGCATTCATAGGAGCTTTCCCTTTATCAACTGAAGTGGGAGTGTTATTCTACATACTCATATATGGAGGTGGTCGGTAGTAGTTGGTGGTCTCCTGTACTCCCCGACTTGATTTCCATAAGGTCTGATGGGAATCTTCAGTAGGTCTTCTGCTTCCAATGCCTTCTGATAGCAGTCTTGAAGATTGTGGACACTAGCTGTACCCATAGCTCTTCTGACATGTGGTCGTAACCCAAGCTTGTACTGTGACATCAGTTGTGTGTCGTTTTCTTCAACTTCTGTCTGTGATAATGGAGCATCAAACTTATGTGTGTATTCAACCACGGATGGTGCACCCTTCCGTAGTGTGTTCAACTGATCATGCTAGCGATTTACGAAGGGCTGTGAGAGATACTTGCTCTTTAAATCTTCTTTCATATCATGCCGGGTAGTAACTGGTGTGCCTCCATTTTGCATCATTTCTTCTTGTAATCTCCACCATTCCCTTGCTGGTCCAACTTAGTCTTGACTGACTCGATCTTTCTAGCCTCAGCCATGTCGTACCAGTCAAAAGTAATCATCAATTGCATTCACCCAATCAGGTGACACTTGTGGATCAAGCTTTCCGTTATATTCCTTCAACTCTAGCTTAACCTTCTGTGAGTCATCAAATCATCTTTAAGGAAAACTAGTGTTGTCAAAATAAGTTCTCACGTGATCCTCAAAAGTAACCGGTGGTGCCTGTGGTGTAGTAGTTCACTCTGGCAACCTTCCCTAATATCGGCTAGTATTCTGTGATGTAGCTGGTGTTGGGTAATGCCATCTCTATGGTCCTTTGGAGGGGCTGATATTGTGACATTTTATCAACATGTTGCTCCAAGGATACCAATCTATCAGACATACTTTTTCATCATATCAGCAAGTTGTTGCATAGAAATCTGATCCTCTCTTGACTCTTTAGTGTTAGAGCTTGATGTAGCCATATCTCTGATACCAAATTGGTGGAGGGGGGGGGGGGGGGCGGCGAGGGGTAGATAGGATGAACCCTAGGTTCAAATTACACAACCCTTTAACAGGATCTCAAGAAAACCCTAAAACAGAATTTAGGCCAACGATACGGTCAAAGTCAACCTTATCCATGGAACTCAGATTCTGGTCAATGATAATAAACTGTTAGAATAAGCAAACCCAGAATACAGCAACTTTCTACAGATTTGAGTGAACAGTCAGAACAGTAAAAATCTGAAACCCGTAACCCAAAATTTGAGAGATTTCTTGTATCAGCAGATCTGATCTGGCTAAAACCATGGTCGAAGGTCACTTCCAAGAGGGTCCTTAATTTCTCAAAATATGGGCAGCATTTAAGGGACAGATTCTCTTATATGGCTGATGCCCATTTCAGCCAATAAAGCCCAAAACAGGGGTGCCGATAACTTCTGGTTGGTGGTTCAATACTGTGAACAGCAATCACCAACAGCAAATAAAATTGATGATCAACTCTTCCAAACTCAATTTAAATCAAACTCAACAATCACCAGTAACAGTCGATGAATTTGTACTTATTTAAGAGAAGGTATATATAGAGAAGGGGATGTGACCTTTGATTTTCCACCAACAGGCTTATATCATAATCGCTCCAATCCCAAGAATTTCTCACTCTATATTGAGTCTCCAACAACTCCTTTCACAGAATCACAATGGCAAAAAGGCTAGAGTCATAGTTTCATTCTTAAAAAATGTTGGTGGCCAATAAGCATTACAAGCTGTTTATTTAAAACAAATAGTCCCTAGCTATGTAAGAACCCTATCTAATCACACTTACATAGCCATTAGGGTAACTTAAAAGAAAAGGACACTTAAGAAGAAAATCCTCTACAATAGGTAAAATTACTTCAAAAAAAAAAAGAAGAAACAATTAAAAGCTAGCCCATGATGTGGGCTGATGACATAGGCCCATAATGGGCTGTAAAGGCCCATTGCCAACAAGAATTAAAAGACCCTCTTGTTTTAAAATCGTGGCTACTGGCTAAGTGGCCTTTGTCCCTTTCTTCTTTCTTTGGGAGTAAGTAATAAACACCCCTGCATCAAATATACCCTACCCTAAACCAGTAAGGTTCATAACAATTATGAGCATGGCAGTGCACCCCCATTCCATTGCCATCCCTAAAGCCCTAATTTCAGTTTGATATTCTATTTCCCTACTATCACTTTTTGACAAAATTCTTTTGGAATTTCTGCTGCTTTTTCTCTGTTGATATAGATTTGCAATTCATAACAGAGACATATCTATGATTTCTATGTTTATAAATCTTCTTTGAAGTTTGAACTATGCAGGACTAGAAGTCTAGGAATTCTCTATTAGTCTGAATTTACTTAATTTATGAGGTCACATTAATTATTACACATAGTGTAATACCTTTTTGGCATAAAAGATGTTTTGGTTCTGTCAGCTTCTATAGTAGTTTCTCCTTCATGGTGCTGCTACTTTGTTTATATTTCTTATCGTACAAGCAACTATTTGAAAACTTTCATCTATTCTTTTCAGTTTCGAGCTCTTTACTTCCACTTAATTTAAAAAAATGCTCATCTTCTGAATTCTTTAAAGATGATTGTTAGCAACCTTTAGGAATGAATGGTTGAGTGATCAATAGGATCACCAAGCCTCTTTATTTTAATAAAAGAGAACAAAATATTACAGAAATACCCCCCTCATAACCGACTCTAACTAATGAGTTGGCTATGGGAAAAAAACCCCCATAATGCCCCTGTGGGCTACATAACTCAACACTCCCCCTCAAGTTGGTGCATGGTAATCACACATTCCCAACTTGGACAAAATAGGATGAAATAATTTCCCACCCAAGCCCTTAGTGAAGATATCAGCCAATTGATCATTGGTCTTCACAAAAGGCATACAAATCTGTCCACTTTCCAGCTTCTCTTTGATGAAGTGTCTGTCGATCTTCACATGCTTCGTACGATCATGCTGCATTGGATTATGGACAATACTAATTGCGGTTTTGTTATCACAGTACAACATCATGGGGAGATGAAGAGCAACACCAAGGTCTTGAAGTAATCCTTGAATCCACAACAATTCAAAGATTCTTTGTGCCATATCACGGAACTCTGCTTTAGCACTGGACCTTGTCACAACATTTTGTTTCTTGCTGCACCACATGACAAGGTTCCCTCCCACAAGCATACAATAACCTGAAGTAGCCTTCCGGTCAGGAGAACCACCCTAGTCAGCATCGGTATATGCCTCAATACGGAGGTGATAATGCAAAGATAACAAAAGCCCTTTTCCTGGAGCTGATTTCAAATAATGAAGAATGCGAAGAACAACAACCATATGTGTAGAATAGGGACCAAACTCACCGCAAACGCGATGTCTGGTCTAGTATGTGAGAGATAAATTAATTTCCCCACTAATCTTTGATAACGGCCTTTGTCAACAGGTTCACCATCTTTATCCTTCAATCTAGTACCAGCTTCCATAGGAATATCACAGGGATGGCAACCCAACAAACCAGTCTCAGATAAAAGATCCAGGACAGACTTCCTTTGAGAGAGAAAGATGCCTTTTAAGAAACGAGCAACTTCAATCCCAACAAAATACCTTAATTTCCCTAAATCTTTTATTTCAAACTCACGTCCTAGGAAGCTCTTCAAACGAGATATTTCAGCACCATCATTCCCTGTCACCACTATGTCATCGACATAAACTATGAGAATAGTGCCCTTGTCAGCAGACCGTTTGATGAACAGAGTACGATCAACATTACTTTGTTTGTATCCCACTGAAATCATGGCCTTGTGAAATCTACCAAACTAAGCCCGTGGAGACTGCTTCAGCCCATAGAATGCACGCTTCAGTTTGCAGAATTTGCCATGAGTTTTTTCAGATGAAAATCTTGGAGGAATCTCTATATAGAATTCCTCCTCAAGCTCTCCATGAAGGAAAGCACTCTTAACATCAAGCTGCTGCAAATCCCACCCCAAATTCACAGCATATGGTAATAGAATATGAACAGTACTCAGTTTTACAACGGGAGCAAAGGTCTCCTAGTAGTCGATGCCATAAGTTTGGGTGAAACCCTTGGACACAAGTCTTACCTTGTATCTGTCAACTGTGCCATTAATCTTCTGTTTGACTACGAACACCCATTTACATCCAACTGGTTTTTTCCCTGGAGGAAGAACAACAAGATCCCAAGTATTATTTTTCCTAAGGCTCTCATCTCTTCCACCATAGCTGCTTTCCATTTTGTATCTGCAAAGGCTTCTTGCTACTAATGTGGAATAGAAACAGAAGAAAGAGAAGACACAATAACATGATAGGAGGGAGAAAGAGAATCATAGGAAATAACATGAGATATGGGATGTTGGGTACAAGCCTGAATACCTTTACGGATAACAATAGGTAATTCAAGAGAAGAATTCTTACTAGACGAAGTAGTAGGCTCTGGCTTAAAGGACGACGATGGGATGAGTAAAGACGCCGCAGTGGTCGTGGTTTCAACTTGCTTTTTGGGGGTTCGAGTGAAGACACGAAGATTTGGGAGATCAAGTCTTCCCTAAATATTTTCAACCTGTAGTCTAACAGAACCAGGAGTAGGCTGCTCCCCTTGAATGGTATCCAAAGAAGGCCCTTGATCTGGCAGCTGCTCCCCTTGAAGAGGAACAAGGGAAGGAGTAGCAAGTGGTGTGGTAGGTACAGCAACAGGTACAACAGGTACAGTAGATATAGCAGATGGTATGGCACCAGGTAATGCTGGCACATCTTCACAAGCTAAGTCAAACTCCCTCTGAAGATGTGACGACGAATAATATGGTAAGGACTGATGAAAGACGATGTCCATGGAAACCAGCACACAACAATATGGAGGATGGTAACATTTGTACCCTTTTTGAGTTGCAGAATAACCCAAAAAAATACACTTGACACCACGAGGATCTAGCTTCCCATGAGAGTGATGATTGCAAGCATATCAAATACAACCGAAAACCTTTGGGAGGAATAAGAAAGGAGGAGGAACCCTGAAGGACATCAACTAGAGCACGAGAGCCCAGAACTCGAGTAGGCAAAGCAGCGGTAAGAACAACATCACTCCAGTACCGGGAAGGGATATTTTAGTCAAACATCAGGGCACGGGCCATTTTAAGGAGGTGGCGGTTTTTTCTTCCAGAATCACCATTTTGAGGAGGTATGTCAACACAGCCAAGGTTCGAAAACTCGGGTCTCGGTGCCAACTCGGACCCTTGAAAAACCGAGTCGAGTCGAGATCTCGTCGAGTTGGTGCACTTTTTTTTTTTTCGGACTCGAAGCCTCATCTCGGTGGGTTTTAGACCTAGTTTGGGTCTGAAACTTGGTATTCAGCCTATTTTAGGCCATTTAAACACAATGACACTATCAGATTTTGCAAAAACAAAGTCCAAATAGGAGTTTCACTTAGTGGGAAAGCAAGACAAACACTTATGCTAGAAATCAAGACAGACACAGGACAAACACACTTTATGCCTAATATCATTTAAGTAAATGAAATACTACTATATTATTCATAAATAAGCAAATACCCCCCTATTTGAATATAATAAAAATAGTTAAAAAATCAAATTCCAAAAGGAAAAAAAGTCAACGCCCCAGTTTAAGAACAAAAACTATATTTTCGGTGGTAGGTGCAATTTTCAACTTTCTAATGCTGGGATTGTTCTCAAATCTAAAAATTCCATAAATCTTATTATGGTTAAACATTGCTAAAAACCAAAAGTGCGGTAAAATATTCATTTGTTTTGATGTCCAAAAAACTATTTTCATTCAGAGCGATTTTGACAGCATTCGCGCACACAGAATTAAGTTTGACCGGTATATAACTCCCTCAATATAAATCAGATTTTAGCAATCTTGGACTTGTTGGAAAGCTTTGTGATCCAGTTTTTGTTCTTGAACTGGGGGGTTGACTTTTTTTCCTTTTGGAATTTGATTTTTTAACTATTTTTATTGGATTCAAATAGGGGGTATTTGCTTATTTATGAATAATATCTTAAGTAAATGGTTACTTAAATGATATTAGGCATAAATAAGTGTCTGTCTTGGTTCCTGGCATAGATAGGTGTCTGTATACCAAGGTTTTCCAGCAAGATCTCGAGATCTGGCACTCATATAAAGGACCTAGATGGGCATTTTCCTATGTCAAACCGAGATCTTGACTGAGACCCGAGATCTTGGAGAGATATTGTACTTTTATGACTCGACCCCCATCTAGTCTCGGGATTTCGAAAAACTGAGAAGCTCGGCGAACTATGAACACAGCTGGTTTGATGAAGAATCCCATGATCAACCATATATTTTTGAAATTGCCCTTTGTTAGAAGATGAGAGAAAGAGTTTGGAACTGAAATGCTTGGTTAGTCTATTAGACCACCCAAGCTTCTATTTATAATAGAAGCCTCAAAGAGGAAAATGATGACACCAATACGCTTACTATGACTAAAAGGAAAAATTACATAGTAAAGTACCCATATACCCCCTCGGTATACACCATACACCCTTCCATGTATTCTCTGCCATTGTCACTGTGGAGAATTTTCAAGGTGGCATTGAATTGAGTCTGAATTAACTTGTGGAAAAGTTGAAAACACCAAAATACTTCACTCTTGTGCTGCATCATATACACCCATGTTGTACGGCTATGACAATCAATAAACGTGACAAACCATTTTGACCAGAAATGGATGCTTTCCGGGCAGGGCCCCATACATCCATATGAACAATATGAATGGGAGAAATACTTCTTTTATTTAATGAAGGATAAATAGAACGAGTCTGTTTAGCCAAAACACAGGCATCACAAAAAAAAACTCATCCTTATTACAATTTTTAACTAACTGGGCAAACAAATGAGATAAAGTCCCAATGGAAGGATGTCCTAGCCTACAATGCCACTAATATAAGTCAGAGGAGACAGAATGTAACTGATGACTATGAGAGGAAACGGTAGTGGGAGGCTGTGAACCACCATCAAGCAAGTAGAGACCACCATGCACTTTACCAACCCCAATCGTCTTCCTTGTCACTAGATCCTAGAAGATACAATGAGAGGGAAAAAAAGTTACTTTGCTGTTTAGGTCCTTAGTAAGACTACTAATTGTCAATAAATTAGTAGAGACAGAGGGAACATGTAAAACAGATTTTAGAGTAAGACTAGAGGAGCAACAAATAGACCCCTTTCCAGATATAGATGAAAGAGACCCATTTTCCATTCAGACAGTATCTTTCTCGGATGAAGGAGTGTATTGATGAAAAAGGGTAGAAGAACCTGTCATATGGTCATTGGCACCAGAGTCAATGATCCATGGGCTGGAGACTGCCGATGCACAATGACCACCAATAGAAATACCCAAGGCAAAGTTAGAAACAGAACCAGAAGTGGCAGCAGGTGTAGAAGACTGGGCATCAGAGGCTTTTAACATCCGACAGACAGCTTGAAGTTCTTCCAGAGATAGACCAGTGTCTGTAGGAGGTGTTGCAATGGTTTCAGTCTGATTGACCTTAGCTTTAGGCTGACCACGGCCCTTGCTACCACCCTTTTTTCGATTGGCTTCAAAATCAGCAGGCTTCCCATGTAATTTCCAACAAGTGGCCTTAGTATGCCACAACTTACCACAATGTTCACATTTGATAGTCTCCTTAACAGGTTTGGAGGTGTCAGTAGTAGTATTAGTTGAACCAGACCCAGTATGTAAGGCTGATCGGTCTGCGAGTGCAGGGTGCAGCGTAGCTGAACGGAGGCGATCCTCAATATGAACCTATAATGTATAAGACTGCTCCAAGGTAGGAAAAGGATCCGTGCTGATCTAGACTTTAATCTGATCATATTCAACATTGAGACCAACCAAAAAATCATGGACTCGAATTTTATCAACATGTTTGCGGTAGGCAGCAATATCGATGGCATTAATGGGCTGATAATCCGAGTAATGATCAAGTTCCTGCCAGCACTTATGAAGCTCTGTATAATATTGGGAGACAAATAATTCATTTTGCTTTGTATCATGATTCTTCTTCCGTAGTTCATATACTTGAGCATCATTCCCAACTTGGGAGTGTCTTTTGCAGCTTTCCATATTTGAGCAGCAGTGTCCAAGAGAAGGTAACTTGGTGCCATAGTAGGATGCATAGAACTAAGAAGATAAGACATTACCATGGAATCGTGGGAGAGCCACCGATCGTGGGCAGGACCTTCTTCATCAGGTTTGACAAGATTATCTGTAAGATGTCCTGTAAAGCCGCGACCAACAATGGTAAGGTAAGTAGATTGAGACCACATCAGGTAATTAGCCCCATCTAACTTGATAGTAGTGGCAGCGAAAGGAAGGCACTCAGTACGAACAGATCCATCTGATGGAGACAAGGCTGTAGTGAGATCAGACATAGTGGCAAGAGAGTGGGGTAGACGGGTTTTAGAATTTTCACAAATTTAACCGTTAGAAGAGGCTAAAAATTAGATCTAGTCTCCCTCTGGTAGTGGCCAAGATGTCCTCCAAAAATCAACACCTTCTGATGAGCCAATAAAGAAAACTTAATTGTGTAAAAAATTAGGTAAAAAACCTGATTTGAAGAAATCGCAGAGCTGAATCTGAGTTTGTCTTGATTCAAATCTGCAGTCTTCAACCAGGAATGGATGTTGACCAATAACCAGCAGGAAAAAAGCTCCAAAAAAGGGGCAATAATCGATCTTCAAAAATTGGAGAAATCGATCTTCAAAGGAGGAGGGGACCTGCCGACAGAATCTGGTCAGCACCTGTAGTCTTCAATCATGATCTGCAATGAGGAAGGATGGAGGGCAGCATCTAGATCTGCAGGAGATCACCTCATAGTGCTGCCCTTAATGGTTGAGAAGAGCCGAGAGTGAGAGAGAAGGTTTTAAGAGGTTTGCGGTAAGAAGAAAAGGGTCTAGGATGGAGTCGTGGAAACCCATAATGCCCCTGTGGGCTACATAACTCAACAATGATCATCTTCATTGTTACTGACTACTACCTTTTGTATCCAGCGTTAATCCAGCCATTAACACTTTGGTGTGGTTCACATAGCCCCTGCAGTCCGATGGATGTACTGACATATAATTCTGTCAAAGTTCAAGATGATTGCATTTATCATCCCCCGGTCCCCTCTTTCACATGGAAGGGGCCTCACCACTGAATCGAAATTTTAATGTTTATTAGTACCAATACTGAGATCATAATGTGGCTGAGTATGGAAAAGTTTCAATGTGTAATCTGTTGCATTTGCGTGAGATGGGTTGAAAAGAAAAGCAGCCTATTTTTTTTTTGGGGGGGGGGGGGAAATCTAAATGTTTATCTGCATTTATAACTTTGCATCGTTGGTCCATTTTTCTGCATTCTGGTAAATCTGTGTGCATATTCTAAATACTTTTACTGCCATATATTCTGTTGAACATCGTAGAAAATAGTGCCTAGCTCCTCAATGAGGGACCAGCTTTGAAAATAAAGAAAATTGATCGTGGGGCCCCGCCATACAGTCCATGTGGACTTGGTGTGAATGACTTCTCATTCATGCAACTAGGCTTTGCATCAGTTGTTTCATTATGTTTTATTCTTTAAATTTATTATTTAGATTCTATAATTTTCCGGATACGTGGTAATTTTGTCATTTTGAAAATATGTTGAAACCATTATATATTAGGAGTTGGGGTTATTTAAATCTCTATTTGCTGGTATTAAGAAGGTACTAAAAATTCTGAAATTGACCAGAGTGTTTCACCTCTCTGTTGTTGGCCTATTGCATTGAAATTAAGTAGTCTATTCCCACTGAAGTCTACTTAACTCCTGTGAAGTTTTGTTTATTTTTTTGTTGCTCTCTTTGTGTCTGCTGGACTTCAAGTAGGTGTATTCTGGATGATTGCTTTTCTTAGAACAATGTCTTTTTGTTTACTCTAGCTATTGAGCCAATGGAATTTTCATGTTGTCTTGCATCACTCCTTCACATGGATTGTTCAATGTGCATTTGAAAAAATGAAACAGGAATTGCTTATTACCTTTACATTTTCTTCTGCTCTAACAAGTTGTTATTTATGCAGGATTCAAGCAAAAATATACAGATATCTGCTTTCCATATTTTCAAGGTGTTGTGCTTTCTTAATTTGTTCTAATGCTGGTCATTTCTTTGTTCACCTGAATTGGCTTTTGCTTTTGTGGAATGCTAAGAGATGGAGGATGGACACTGTAGAAGTCTGTCTGTTGTATCTGTAGAGGTGCATATACTTTGATTAGCCCCACTTAGAAGTTCCCCAGGACCAAAACACAGATCTGGCAGAAATTTACAAAAAATTGGTCAAGTTAATTTACGCTAATGGAACTTTAAAGTGTGATCCTTGAGTGCTATCCCAACATCTCTTTATATGGTAAAGACCATTTTGTGAATCAACCATAACCCAGCCCAAGCCAGACAAAACCAGGTTAACCTGAATCAAGCTATGCCTCTAGATGTTTTTTGAGTTAACTTTTGTTGGTTGTCAATGAGGAACTCACTAGCTAGATGAAGTTGCAGATTCAAATTTCGAATAGGAACCAAAGGTTAAACTAACTGAATGAATTTCACATGGTCTTCATTCTCATGGTGCATTAATATTGCCTGCGAGGCTGTGACAGGCACACTACATTAATTTGGACCATTTATTGGTACTAGCTAGTCATCGATTGCAGAAAACCCTTGAAAGTTGGAATCCTGTATGGTCAAATGCCTCTTGAGGCAGGCAAGGGTCCATCATCCATGACTGTCATTGTCTCATTGGTGGCAAGAACCCTTTGATTTTTTTACCATTTAGGGTTGGCTATCCAGGAGGCAAACTAGAGATGGAAATACAGGTTATTTGTTTCAATTTCGAACCGGTTTCATAATCATGTTTTTTTTTGGTCCTCGTTGATTTTTTTTTTTTTGTTGTTTTACAGGTCTTTGTTGCTAATCCCAACAAGCCTCAAGAAATTATCATCATCCTGGCCAAAAACCATGAAAGATTACTAGAACTGCTTCGCAATCTTTCTGTTGGCAAAGGTAAAGTTATTTCTAGATTGTTGAAATTAGTAAAGCAATTTCCAGATTGTTGTAATTGAAGGTAGCCTTCTGCTAGAACATTGAGAAATTCAACTGATGGCATAGGATACTTGGAAGCAAGCAGGCTGGATCCACCGCCTTTCTGAATCCCACTTGTTAATTTACCTTACGCCAGCCTTCTTCTAATTTGATGGTCACAACCATTTTATTAGGCATATGTTTGGGCAGTAGGAGAACTAATACCTAGGACAGTCCAGGAAGCATTGATGGATGCATATGGTAGGACCATCCTTTAGGTTCCAGCCTGCTTGTCTTGACGTGTATATTGCATGTTGTTGTTATACCTTCTGCACTCTATTCCAGAGTTTATCTTAGATTTCCTCCAAATGCTTTGCTAGGGTCATTCGTCAATACTTGTTTTCTTTCTTGCACATGCCTTGTAGGTGTGGATGACGAGCAATTCGAAGAGGAAAGGGATTTGGTGATCAAAGAAATTGAAAGAATATCTCACTAACCTACTGTTGCTTATTAAATTCTGCTGTTCCAGTACACATGGTGTGCCTCTTTCTACATCTCAAATCTGATCTCCCAGGTTTTTACGTTCATTATTGCTTTTGACATTACTGTGTTTGGCAAACCCATGCATTTGAAGGCTGTGAAAGGAGTGTCTGAGATAACTTGTGGCGGGGCAATTGTGGGAACTGCAAATGTTATTGGAGAATTGATGAAGGGACAGAAAAGTTTCGCTTGCTTGTGTTTTGGGACTAAAAAGCAGGTTCTGTATGTTGCTTTTGATCTTGTGTATACTGTATACAGGAAGTTTTTTGATCATGTTTAGTGTTGAATTGGTTAGCCGACCCCATTAAGTTGGGAGGCTTTGCTGTTGTTGTTGTTTAGTGTTGAATTGGTTGTCTCGTGTGGAACAAAGGGAAAACACTATAAATTGATTAATTAGTTGGGTTAACTATTACTATATATTGTAAATCTGAACTGCAATCACCGATCTGGGTCTCTTTTGCAGCTTGTCTAACCTGATCTGGGGATCTAGGTCTGGGTCTATCTGGTTCTTTAAGCGTTGTTTCCATTTCTGTGCTGACCCTTTTAAGCATAAATGTATGTATTTTATGCTGTGTTTATCTAGCTTTCCTTTCAAACGTGAGGGAATCCTGCTGTTGGTATTAATTGGTATGGATTGGTTCCAGGCTATGAGTACTACTAGTACCATATTCTTGGATGTCCTCGTTCACAATCCAGACATGAGCCATTTCAACCAACACCACCCATGAGGGCAGAGGCAGAGGCTATACGTATAATGAAGGTTTCTATGATCCTGTGTTGTTTTCCAGCAACCCACTTGGCAGTCTGATATGAATAGATGCTAAACATTCCATTCACTGAGTCCTGATTTTTCTTGGCACTACGATCACTGCACTGAAATTGACACAGGCAGAACTCTAAAGATTGATCACTGAGCAACTAGGTTCTTCTCCCTTGAAAGAGTAAAGACGAAGGGATTGGTATTTTTTTTAGGCCAAGGAAGAGGGTGGACCTCAGTCCACGGTGCGGGAGCCTCCTGCACTAGACGCCCTTTGTTCTTTAATCTGATTGCATCGTCCTAACCATGATAATTCTACCAAGAAAAATAGTAGTGCTACTTCAGTTGTTAAGTGATGATTAGATCCAGCCCCACTTGGTGCATTGGGATCACACCATGGTTCTAAGATTGAAATCGGATTGGCTTCGATTCTGATTCCTGCCGATACAGAGCAACCAATTCATACCAATTTCTAGGCCAACTTCCGACCAATTCCGGCTGAATCGGAATTGGCTGAGGCTGATCCTGTTGCCAATTCAACATATTTGAACCCTGTTCACACTAATCCATTGAGAGAGTCGCTTTCCCCTACCTCCATTCTGGCTTTCGTCCTGTGAATACGACTTTTCATTTCTCATGGACCCAGTTGTTGATCCCCCTCCTCTTTCTCCTTCCTTTGCTGTCTCTACACCCCCTTGTCCTTCGTTTCCTATGATGATCAATCCTCTCACCCGTTATTCTAATTTTTCTGCTAATTTAGCTTCCGCTTTGATCGCTGATTTCTCTTCTAACCTTACCCTTCCTAATAGAGTTCTTCTACCCGTCTCTATCCCTGAATCTACAATCCAACATGCTAAAAGGCAGCTGAAGTTTTCTCTCATTGGTTGGGTTCCTAATATTACCTAAGTTCATATCTATGAGTATCGCTCTATGTTCACTAAATCCTGGTAGAGTAAATCTGTTAAATTAAGTTAATGAAGTGGATGTCGCCGATGATGCTCCAAATCGTTTTATAGTCCAGTTTTCGAATGCAAGAGACATTCAAGTCATTCTTTTAGCTCAGCTGCAGATCTATCATGGACATCTTTTCTTCATCCTTGGAATCCAAAAGTACCACCAGCTAAAGCCCTTGTTTTTTTGAATGCATTTATCTGGGTTCAGCTTCACAATTTGTGTTAAATGTATTATGATCAGTATGACATTCTTGCTATTACTATTTTTTTTCTAGAGTTGGGAGGTGCCTTGAGATTGAAAGTCTGCGGGGCTCTAATAGCTCCACTCTTCTTGCTGCTACAAGGTTACTAGCTTATTCCTCTTTTTCAAGAGCTTGTATCCTCTCTTTAATCAGATTTCATAGGCCGGATTTGTTTTTTCTTTTTGAAACCAAATCCTCTCATCTTCATCACATACCCCCTTTGTAGAAAGTTTTACTTTGTTGTTCCTGCCTCTAATAGAGCTGGTGGCCTTCTGCTTTTCTGGAGGAGTTCTCTTCAAGTGGATCTTCTGCAGAGCGATTAGAGTTCTATACTGCAGTTTATCAAAGCAATTCTATGGCCTTTCGCGCATTACAATGAAACACTCTTATGAGCCTACTTAGCCTCTTCAATTGAGTTCAATTTGCACATTGAAGAAAAGCTTAACAGATTTTTTGCCTCCAGCTCCTGGATTAAAGTCCATCCTAACTGGGTTTCTTCTCATTTTCTTAGGACAACATCCATCAGTCCATTGAGCCATTAATTGTTCTACATAAATTTCATATTCAGATTCCTTCCAAGTCTTTTAGTTTTGAACAATTTTGGATTTCTGAACCGTCTTTTATGTCTATTGTTTTTTATGTTTGGATTGCTCCTTTTCATGGGTCTTCGATCATCCTTCACTTTATCGAACAAATTATCTCACCTATGCAATTTTTCTCATAAAAACCTTTCTTATTGCTTGGCATCCATCTTCCTCCATCTGATGTGCTAAAATTAAATGTTGATGGCTCTTGCTTAGGGTGCCCAGATCCAGGAAGCATTGGAGGAGTTTGTCAGGACAGTAATGGGTCGCTTCATCTTTGGTTTTGCTGTCTTTTTCGGGCACACCCATGTCTTTGTCACTGAGGCTTCTTGCTGCTCGGCAGGCACGCTTTGTTGTGGGCTGTTCAATATCACCACTCATTATAGACCTTATTACCCGAATCCATGACCATTTGGACACAATGAAGCAACCTTACCGTTGCACCAAGGCCCACAATACCCACCACCCTCATGGATTATCAATCAATCCATGTTATAAATATGTATGCGATTGGAATGATTTATAGTTTTCAACCCATTGCACATAAAGTGAGTGGCCTCGTGACTGAGGGAACGTCCTCTCCCTACGTGTGAATTAAAAATCAGAATAGGCTGATCCCAAAGGTTGGACTGATTCAGATCGGCCAATCCCTATACATAAACTAGGGTTAGGGCTTGAGAATCTGGCACCATCCTGAGTCATTTGAATCCCACAAAAGTAGCTTCTTTTAGACCTCTCACCGCAACGAATACAGTCTATTCAAAGCATAGTTCTCAAACTAGCCGAGTTCTTGAAAAACTCGAGAATCTCGATCTGGTCGAGACGAGTTCTCTTAAGAGACACAAATTTGCATGGTTTCGATAAATTCGACCGAAATTTTGGTGAAATCTCAACCTGTTTAAGAAGAAAGTAAACTACTCTTGTTTCTTCTCGAACACTATGATGTGGCATTCATATGCATGGAAGAAAAACTTGACCGAAACCTGTCGAAACCATCGAGTTAACTCGGTTTCACAGGCTTTCAAGACGAGTTGAAGGGGAATTTTATAAAATCCCTAGATTCGACCGGGTTTCGATGGTTTCGACCATATTTCAGTGGTTTCGACACATACGCCCATCGAAACTTGGAGAAACTTGGTTCGAAATTACGATAAATAGGTATTTATGACAAAAACTGCCAGAAATCAGGACAAACACAACCAGTAAATGTATTTGTATTTCATTTACTTAAGATATTATTCATAAATAAGCAAATACCCTCTATTTGAATCCAATAAAAATAGTTAAAAAATCAAATTCCAAAAAGAAAAAAAAGGTCAACCTTCCAGTTCAATAACAAAAACTGGATTTTCGACAGTAGGTGCAATTTTCAACTTTCTAATGCTGAGGTTTTTCTCAAATATAACATGCCAAACCTTACCAGTGAACATGTTTAGCTAACGTGCCAAACCTTAGTCCGACATGTTTAGTTAATATGTCGGGCCGATTCGAGCTTCCGCCAATCAAGACAGATTGGTCCTACCGGTGCGGCCTAGAATTGAAACCCCTATCTTGGACATCAAAATGAAAAGGGTATGCTCTAAATTGTAAGATTATGTAGGTTCTAGTTTTTTCTCAATTGGTAATCAACCTACCTAGGCTAAATATGTTAATAGAGAGACCACAGGCAAAGATTGATCCTCTATCATATGTGTGGTTTATGTATCTTTTGTTTCTTTTTTCAGTGCAACCCTTGAACATATTGTCTTTTAAAATAGAAATGAAGAAATCATATTTGTCTTGTTGTAGTATTTAATAATCCTAAACAGGAGAGAAGGTTAGCATTCACTAACCATGTTGTAAAGGTTCTCTTTCTTTCTCCCTCGTCAAAGTCCATGTCTGCAACCCAACATGTTTGAGATGATACTTTTAAAAAGAGATAAAAGATAAGAAAGGAGAGGGGAAGGGACTATACAAGGCTCAAGCCCTAAGACAACAGGCCATGAGATCGAAAAAGAGAAACAGCTAAACCCCAGGATACAACAATGTGATTGTTCCTTAGGGTATCACCAAAAGTTTCTTGGTGGTATTTAGTAGGCATAGAAAAGAAAAGAAAAAACTAAAATTTTATTTTCTGTGTTTGGATGGCATAGAAAAGTAATAAAATTTTTCTTCTTCATTTTCATTCCTTGCTCGTTTTTGTCAATCAATCCAGTAATTCCATGTTCAAAGTGACCACATAGAAGTTGATTACCACATTGTGGGTAATCTTCTCTTATCAAAATGGTTGACATTTGCTAAGAAGGCTTTCCTGTTTAAACTTTTAAAGCTATGCAGTCCATTTTTCCCCCAGCCAAACACTCAAGAGAAGAAAGCGACTAATAAAAAAAGCTATACTGGATCCTTTTCAAGCTTCTCTAGAGTATATATCATATCTATCAGCCACTTAAGTCCTTCCATTACAAAATCTATCTATTCAACCTTAAAAATGAATTCTTAACAATTGAGTTCAATTTAGGCATTCGTTTGAACTTTAGACTCTCTGTACTTGCCAATAAAATTGGATCCACATTCAATGACATCACATATGATTCACATTCAAGCAGTAAAATATATCCCACAAAGTGCCCAAAAGCAAGAAAGGCTAAGAGGGGACATGAGACTCCGCCTCAGGAAGCGAGGTCTCGTGATCAAACCTTCGCTGTTGCATAATTTCTTGGGGCCACCCGCTTGAGGCTCACTAGGGCCCAGAAGCTCCCGGTTCGTGCATGGCGCGAGGGTAATGTACGATCCCGGGGGATTTAGTCGCCCTAAAGTCGGATACCCCTCCTGTCTCCTAAAAAAGAACGGCTAAATTTGTTCAACGAAACAAAAGAATTAGAAACCCAAAAAATTGTATTCTTGTTAACATAATATACAAATAATGCATAACCTTAAAAAAGAGGGCCAAAAGACAAAAGACTTACAGATTCATCAACTTATGAATTAGGGTTCCAACCCTTTTCTTTACAAACCCTGTTCCCTTTCCCTCAATTTCCTATAATCCTCCGAACCAAATCGTAACCCTGGTTCAACAGACGCACGACAAAGCAAGCAAGCAGTGACCCTGATCAACCATGCATCAACACAATTCGCATGAAACACATGCTTGCATTTTGGAAGAACCCTACATCTCTCTCTCCTTCCCTCAGCCCTTTCAAGCAAACAGCACAACCTCCATTCAGTGTGCGTTCGAACACAACACTGTAATTGAAACAGGGAAGCTTACGCAGCTCTTCTTACGACAACCCAAGACCGAATTCAGCATTTTCGTAAGCAAAATCAGAGGAGAGACTCCGCTATAGGCGAGGGAAATATGGAGGAGGACGAAGGCGGCAATTCCTAGGAAGATGAAGAAGAGGGAGATAACAAAGGCAATGACTATGGCTTGGAGGACGAACGAGAGGAGTTTAGGGTTCAGTTTTGTAGTGGCGTGGTGTGACCGTTATGGGTAGCAGCCCGAGAAAATTGGATTATCATGGCGGAGTCATAGGGTGATGCCATCTTCTTCGTTGCTGCTCATCTGCTTCTTCTTCTCTATCTTTTTCTCTGCACAAAATACAAATGCTTCTACTTTGCTATGGCATGGCCAAGTTGTCTTCTTGAAAGCTTTCTTAATTCTGGTGTTCCTCCTTGTTGCTGCTGGTGAATTGCGCAGGATGCTAGATCAGTTGAAGCTGAAGAATGGGTGGAACCGAAGCCCCTTCTTCCTTTCTTTCCAAGATTTTCTTGCAAGAAATCTATACACATCTCGACCTCAAGTCAAGATTTGTTTTTAATGGTGAGTAGAAATTTTCATATATCCCAAGAAAATTTCAAAATTAACCCAAAATCTTCCATAGGCTGTGCATAACCAAACCACAAGAAAAATGGACAGAGAAGAAATTCGTACAGAATCTTGGTGATTTTCTTTTCTTTTCTATCCATCTCAAGACAACCAAACACAGCCTAAATAGAAACTAACAACTAGTTAGAAACTTAAGAAAATAGAAAGTAGATAAAAAAATCTACTCGACAGCTCAATATCCCTTGAAAGGAATCTCCAAGCAACAGCAATTGATCTCCTTAAGCATCTCTACGCAAGTAACTAAATTATCTCCACACAGGCAATTAAAGGGCTCCACAGATCTGAAGAAAATATCCACCTTTAAGCTGCTGCTAGATGAAAAAAAAACAAAAAAGCTGCTGCTAGATGGATATTTGGACAAAAAACTGAGTGGGCATGTGGGCCTAAATACATTCATCACATGAGCCCACATACGGCTGCAGGTTAAAGGAGGACCACAGCGCAACGGTAAGGTTGCTCCATTGCGACCTAGTGGTCACAGGTTCGAATTGGAAAACAGCCTCTCGGCGCAACGGGGGCAAGGCTGCATACATTATGACCCTCCCCAGACCCTGCAGTGGCGGGAGCCTCATGCACTGGGTCTGCCCTTTTTTTAGGAGCCCAAACATGGGCTTCCCTAGAAGTGAAACTGAGTTTTGGTACTGCATCAATGGGGTATAAAATCGACAGTGGGAACAACCACCAAACAGGATTGATCTCTGTAACAAGCTGCACCCTGACTGATAACATGAGCCACTCTATTGGCAACCATCCACATTCCACACATACTGGAAAGAAGCACAAGAGTAAGAAGAAAGGAAATGTCTAATATCTTGAAGCACCACCTCAATCTAGAAGGGAGGGTTTACAAGCTCTTGTCCAACACAGACTTTAAGAGGGTCTCGGAATCAGTCTCACATTGAATATCAGAAACAAAGACTATTTATCATACTAATGGTCGCAAGTACTAAGTCGCCAAGGAAATCCATTATAACCAATCACCCTCAACCAAAGATAAAACCCAGAGGATTGATACCACGAAGCAATGTAAGCATAACTCTGAATGTTGGTCATAAAACATTTGAGGGCAAAAAGTAAGACTGGGAAAAACAAGCATAGATGCAAAAACATGAAACATAACACAGCTTCATCCTTCAAAAAGCCCTACAGTGCAAAAGAGCATACCAGTTCCAGCAGAAGAACTTGGCATAATAGTGATTCTCCCATTAGAAAACATAAGTTCAATATAAGGATAACCGACATCAGATAAAAAAAATTCGTTGGACAAACAACAATGGAACTGAATAGAAAAGGGGGATGGGAGTAAAGAAACAGAAAACACCAGAAAGACATGAGATAGGAAAAGAATCATGTTATTCTTCAAATAAATGATATTAAGCACCATAAGAGCCACAATATTATATGAAACAAGAGTAGGATTACCTAACAGCGACTCATAAAAGAAGGCACCAGCTGATGCTAGAATTTTATAAGAACATTCAAGTTCCCAGCCTACAACGCCCTCTTTTATATATATAATCGCACTTGCCAGTTCAAATATCACAGCAGCAATCTTCATAACTACCAGAAACTTAGCCATAAGACGAGCACAAAACATTCACACAGAAGGAAGAACAGGGAAGAAATAAAAAACATAGAGACAGCAGATTCAACTTCATATATTAAGATACAGAGACAATTATTTACAGTGGAAACCAACAAAAGAGATCAAATTCATAATCAGCAATAATGCAATTAAATATATGCAATAGAAAGTAGAAACCCACAGAGGGGGAAAGGAGGGGATCAGGGGAAAAATTACAACCTTTTTTTTTCCCCACTGATCATCCAGTGTCCTAATTTCAAGTTTAATCAAAGCTTCATAGGTTCATCATCATCTTCAATATCCCAACTCAGATCCTCATCTTCGTCAGCAGCACTCAACCGCTTATGAAGATCAGCTCTGTTGGGGCTTCCACTAGTAGCCTCTTTCTTCTCGTCATTACTACCAAGATCTTCAATCTCATCCCAACCAAGGTCTTCTTCTTCTTCCTCAGGCAATGATGGTTGGCTTGAGACAACCGAAAAGTCGCTGTCCTTGGAAGATTCACCAGCATCGGTCTTCCCTTCTACGAACTTGGTAACGGAATCATCACCATTCAACCCAGACTCATCACCATTCAATCCAGATCCAGAGGGATGGGGCTTCCCCTCTGAGAGAATTTTATTAGATCCATTGTCACTACTAGATTCCATAACTTGATCCACGTTATCAATTTCTCCAATAGAGCTCCTCTCTCCCGTCTTGTCAGAACTACTGACCGGTTCTTCCTCGACAGTCTTCTTCTTCTCCGGAGCAATCTCCGAAGAGAATTTCTTCTCCAACTCCTTTTCTTCCGAGCTATTTACCTTCGCGTCGGCCGCATCAGTCGTTTCATCATCATCATCGACGTCCCAACTTAAATCTTCCTCCTCTTCCCTGGAAATCGCTCTCTTCACAAGATTAACCCTAGCATCTTCCACTTGCTTGAGTCTGTAGACCCTATAAAAGTAACGAATCCAGAAAGTTTCATGATCAACAGCATTGGGTACAAGCTTCGTGTAAATCCCCTCCATAACCCCATTCTCGCCGCATAAATTCTCAATCTCCTCGGCTTTCTCCTCGAGGATAAACCCAGATTTCCACTTGTTGAAGTCATCCAAATCCTCAGGCTCCTCACAATAAGTGTTGACATCAGTTTGGATTGCATGAACTTGCGCCTCAAATCGGTTGTACCGCTTCGAATTCAGACTCGAATTACTGAACTGCTGGCTATCAGAAGAATCGCTTTCGGGATCGGCAGCAAGGATCGCATCCTTACCCTGAGAGATGATCTCAGTCGTCCCACGCCACACGGAGCTCCCAAACTCGTCAATTACTTGCCCAACAGACTCGAGCGATCCCTGGGCAACGGATGCACCAACCTCAAGCGATACGGGAAGTTCCTTCACAGCACGACTGGCAACTTCACGGATCACCTCGGTCTCTTTCTTCAAGCCGGAGCGGAATTCTTCCAGATCGCGACGGTACGTCTGGAGAACCGATTCAGATTTCGTAGACAATGTCTGGATCAGTCCTCCGAAACTCCAGGCAGAACCACCCGAAGCTTTGGGGCTAGGGCTGGGATCGGGATTAGGGATTAGGGTTAGGGATTGTTGAATCGTGTTCTTTCAATGGAGCTTCCTCGTAATGATCTTCTTCTTCTTCTTCTTCCTTATCTTTGGATGATTTTTGAGGAGATTGTGAAATAGGTCGCTGGTTTTCTTCCGCATCTGAGTTCTCTGAATCCTCAGCGAAAACAGCTTTGAAGAAATTCATTGGGAAGAAAATCTATCAAAATTGATTGAATGGGATTATGATTTGCTTTATAGTTTGTAGAGGAAAGAGTGAAAATAACAGATCTGAGAAATGTTTCGCAAATCAACACCGACAGAAGAAGAGTGGGATTGAAGATTTTTTTATCTTTTTTTGAAAGGGACGAATATTCGATGCTGAGGAAGAGGGCCAGAGCCGGCCCAAAGGGGATAAATTATCCTCTTCAATTCCAAAGTGTGGCAATGGAGCAGTGCTAGGAGGAGATGTTGACACTTGACAATTAGCATCCAACGGTCTATATCAAGTCAATCTCCTTAGTCTTTATTGACTCGAGGCTCTTTAACTCGTATCTATTCATGAATTCTATGAAGATCTTGAATCGTTTTTGTACCAAATCTAAAACCAAGCGGATTTATTTTTTAATCCATACATTCTCCCATGTACTAGGAATTGAAATGAATGAAATCTTTTTGTTATTTCTTCATTATTTAGGGATGATTTCTATTTATACGGTCTCATAACCAATCAATCAATCAATCATGATTGATCGAATCATTGATACGAATAATATCAGTGTGATGTGGGAGAGAGCCAGATTTCTCCAAGGGGGATCATAGGCCAGAAACTGGCAAGCCTAACATCAGCTGATCTACGACCACCCTGAGTTTGGGTTTCTAAGTGACCAATCTTTAAAGTTCTTGTTTCGATAATTCAAAAGTGGGAGAATGCTTTTTACTAATGAATGAGATCGGACTGTTGGATGCAACAACTACCAGGTATCGACATCTCAACGCTGCGCTGCCGCACTGTCACACTTTAGGAATTGGAGAGGATAAAAATCCAGAGGGGATGAGCTACCGACCTCAGAAGATCACATGGTATGTAATCTCAGATCGGATCGAATTGCTATCGGTAGAGACCGATCCCGAGACCGATCCGATCCACCTATGCGGACAAGGGTAAAAAGGTTTTAAAAAAATTGGATTCTTTTTTTTAGGCAAAAGTGTCATATTTGGCCCAAGTTTGGGCGATCCCGATTCTGAGATTAGGAACCATTGATGGTATACGAATGGTTTTTTCCTTCTCGTAGATAAGTTGTATTGCACGAGGGGATCAAGAATTTTGTTATGTGTAGCATTGGGACTTGTAAAGCTCCATAGTATTGATGGGTTTGAAATATGTTTTTATCAAAAAACAAAATAAAAAAATTTGAGATGTACTCAAACCTAATTTGACTAAAGTTTGTTAATGATTCTTAAAAAGGAAAATGCATCGTTGGCAGCTGACTTCAGACTTATTAGCTTATGTAATGTAACTTATAAAATATTAGCCAAAATTTTAGCTAATAGACTCCAATCTTTACTTTCTTTGTTGACTTCATCTTTTCCGGATGCATTTATTCTTGGAAGACAAATAGTTGACAATATTGCTGGTGCACAAGAAATTTTTACATATCTCAATCGTGCTAAAGGAAAAATGGGCTTTGCTGCAATTAAGATTAACATGTTTAAGGCTTATGAGAGGGTCGAGTGATAACTTATTGACAATCTTCTTAGATTTTTGGGTCTTAATGAACACTGGATATCTATAGTTCACACTTTGATTTCTACTACCCCTTTCTCCTTTAAAATTGAAGGTAGTTCTTTTGAATTTTTGAAACCCTTTAGAGGTTTTAGACAAAGACGCCATTTGAGCCTTTACCTCTTCCTTTTAGCAATGGAAGTTCTCTCTAGAATCTTATGTGCTTATAGAGATATAGGAATGTTCAAAGGTATCAAGATTGCCAGGAATATCCCTGAAATTTCCCATCTCCTCTTTGCTGAGATAAGTTTGTCTTGGACCTCTTCTTTGACATTACTGGACAACAGATTAATTTTTTAAAAAGTGATTTTTTTTTCCAGCAAAAATGTCAGGGCCTCTAATAGGAAATCTTTATGCTCTCTCATTCGAATGAAAGAAATGTCTTCTAATTCTATGTATTTAGGTGCTAAATTATGTCATTCTCGTTCTAAAAGTAGAAATTTAAAATTTATTGCTGATAGGGTAAGGTCTAAGCTTTCTTCCTGGACATCAAATTTTCTTTCCTATGCTAGTCGACGAGTGTTAATTCAATCTGTGCTTTCTTCTACTCCTTATTTAATGTCATGTTTTCTCTTCCCCAACAAAGTTTGCAATGAGTTGGATTCTATTTATAATCGTTTCTGGAATAATGATAATAGTGATAAGAAGAAATATCATTGAATTGGTTAGGATAAGGTTTGTCACCATACTAAAGGAGGTGGTCTCAGAATTAGAAAATCTATTGTTCAGAATAAGGCTTTGATCCTAAGACTAGGATGGAGACTTATTACTAAGCCTGATTCCTTTTGGGTTAGAGTTTTAAAAGCCAAATACTTTCCAAGGACCTCTATTTTTTATCCCAAAATAATTGCAAAATGTGGATCATGGACATGGATTAGCATTGCTTCTGTGTTATCAGACTTGCAAAAAATGGCGTTTCGCCAAGTAGGGAATGGTAAGTCAACTTCATGTTGGTTTGACCCTTGGATACCTTCATCCACAAGTAATTTTATCCCCAATATCAGGAACTTTACTGATACTTATAATACTGTTCAGGATTTATGTTCTAAGAATGTTTGGAGTCGTTCTTCTCTATTATCCTGCTTTTCTTTAATTACTGTAAATAATGTTCTTAACATTACCTTATCTGAATCTGATGATTGTTGTAGATGTCCCCTTTCAAAAAGTGGGTCATTTTCAACATTGCTGCCAACTTCCTCTCATCTCCAATAAACCCTAGACCCATAATTTTCAAATGGTGGAAGTTTTTTTGGAAAATAAATATTCATCCTCGATTTAAAATCTTCTTTTGGCGTGTTTTAAATGCAGGGATCCCTGTCAGAGCTTTACTTTCGAAATGGATGTCCATCGAGCCTTCATACATTTTCTATGGTTCTGTCAATGAATCCATATAGCATCTTTTCCTTCATTTGATTGGACCAAACGTATCTGGGTTCCTAGTCCTGTTGGACTGAGAACTGAGCATCTCACAACCCCCTCTTTTACTGACCTCTGTGCATCTATCCTCGAAGCCCATGCATCTGAGAAACAATCTATGAATTGGTTCTTCTCTGTTTTTATTTGTAACTTTTTATTTTATTTAAACTGTAAAAAACAAAGTAATTCTAGGTTCTTCTATGGTTGATCCTATATTGGTCATCCATGACGTCTTAAAATGGCTATCTGATATGAATATTCACCCTCCTACTAGTGGTTTATCTGATTTGGTTTCTACACAGAACACACACTCAATTTCTATCTCACATCTACTTGCTCATGTCAAGTTGAATTTTTCTGGTTTAATTGGCGCAGACATTTATGAACCAGCCTTTAGAATAACCGGTTGGACTTTTAACATTTTGCTAGATGGACAGAGTATGCTAACCGATGCAGGTGAACTATCTACTCATGATGAACGAGAAGTTGAACTTTTTGGGATCCTCAAAGGATGGAAATGTGCTCAAGAAGCTAGAATTCCGATCACTCAAGTATGGTTTTGTAATAAAGACTTATGTGAATACCTTAAACCTACTACTCACCATAAGATACCCTGGAATCTTATCGGACCCTTGTTAGAATTAGCGGAAGTCACTGATAACTTCTTTAGTATCCCTTTTACCTAGTTTGATTCTTAGAGCTTTATCAAGTCTAACCTTTTGTAGTTTTTATTACATATAATATAATGTTACTACTTTCCATAAAAAAAGAAGAAGGGTAAATTACACGTCACCCCTGATTTTCAAACAAAACTTAAATCACCCCTCGATTTTTGAAAATACTCAAATCACCCCCTGTATTAGACCCCAATATGACAAATTAGTCCCCACCGTTAGTTTTACTTTTATGCTGTTAAGTGATGATGTTAGCCAGTTAAATAAATTTAAATCCCTAAACTACCCTTGACATCCAAACATAGACTTTGAAGGGTAGTATTGTAAATTTAATTCTAATGTTTTAGTATAAGGGTAAAATAGTCCTTTCACACCAATAACTAACAGCAGATTAACACCGTTACTGTAGAGGGGGACAGATGAGTATTTTGAAAAACCAGGGGGTGATTTGAGTTTCATTTGAAAACCAGGGGGTGACATGTAATTTACCCTAAAAAAACATACCCTTGTGTCAATGATTCCTAAGAAACTTGATGCTAATAAGGTTGAAGAGTTTTGTTTGATGAGCTTACGTAATGTGTCTTATAAGCACATTGTTCAGTCAAATGAGTGTCCTAGTTGTGGGCAAGCCCTTGAGACTGTGTAGCATGCTCTCCTTTATTGCCCCTAGCTCAACAGGCATGGTTTGCTTCTGCAATGTCTATGAGATCTTCATCTTTTCACAATCTTCCATTATTTGAGTGGATCATCAAGTGGGGTAAAGTGTCACGTTCTACAAAGAAGGAGCAACAAAAGTTCTTCACCTCTCATGCCATTGTGGTTTGGGAAATATGGAAGCTCATGAACTAAAGAGTTTTTTGAGCCACTCTTCCTTCTTTCAATCCTTGGGTTTCTACTATGAACAAAAATGTGGAGGAAGCCCCCTCCTTGATTCTGGACTCTCCTTCCTCTCATGCCCCCATACACCCCTCTGTGGGTCCTCTTCACTTCGCTGGTGAAACTCTCTCTATTTTTATTGATGTAATGATATCTTCTTGACCAAAAGCAAAGGGAGTTGGTTGTGTTATCTTGGACCACCTGAAGAATAACAGGCTTGTTGCAACTGACCATTTGGTTGTTATGCCTGCACTTGTGGGGAAAGCTATTGTTATTCGCTTAGCATTGACTTCTGCTCACCTTGTTGGTCTATCTCAGGTTACTGATTTTTCTGACTGCCAGGTGCTTGTTAACTACCTCTCCCCCTCCCCTTTGCTCCCTCCTTCTAGTATTTTCGCTATAGTGCTGGATATTTTGTGTCTAAAGGAGGGCTTTTCCTTTTTCTGATTTTTTCATGTAAGTATATTTACAAATGTTGTGGCTAATTTTATTTCTTTTTTTTTTTTTTGGACAAACTCATTTTATTTCTAAATGGGCCACTTCCTATCCCCATAGGGGGTTTATGGGTGTCCTCCTTTCCAAAGAATATTCCTGTTATACCCAATGGATCACTGAGAGGGGGGGTGAATCAGTGATGTCAAAAAACGTTTCCTCACATGTCACTCTCGTCAACAAATACCTGAAAGCACAAACATAATCCACAAGGCACATAGAGAATTACGAGGTTCACCCGAAGGTTACGTCCACGGTGCAATGAACACTTGAGCACCGACTCGAAAAGTGGCCTATATGTATAAGCACGATACAGAATAATCCCACTAGCACCCACCAGTGAGGAGCACCCACCCCTTACAAAAATTCAACATAGCACCCACTATGTTTGGAGTTACAACCCCAAAGACACTAGTTACGCACCCACGTAATAATGTTTACAACCAATCACCAATAAATAAAAGTTTACAATGAAAACCCCTAATACATGATGTGTACCCAAGGCCCAAAGTAAATATACATGTAGAAAGATAAAAATCAGAATTACAATAATATGGCACCCTCTCTGATTTTTATATCTTCAGCCAACCACCACTTTCACAGATAAGGTGTGAAAATAACCGGAGCAATATGGCAGCAGTAGAGTAATCACAACTTCAAAGATATCAGCATATAACAAGATTATAACCATCATGATCATAACTTCAGATATGGGCAGCACCAACATCAACAAATAAAGAGCACTTAAACTTGAACGAGGCAGCCCCAAGAGCTCATAACAGTAGCAACAAAATCTTGCCCGTGATTAACACTTTGTATGACTCCAACATTAATAGTTATGGCACATGCTCGAGTAGCAGTATTAGATCAACACCATTGTAGCAGTATTTGATTTTTATAAGCAATTCATGATAGCAGTAACACTACTTGAAGCTTAGATCAACAACAAATGGATGTGACAAGCAAGCATTTGAATCCGGGTAACTTTAAATCATAAGAGTGCTTTCATAACCATAGCAGCAACATAAGAGCATATCAGAAATTCAACATACCCGTGGTTCCGAACTCATTCTCTCTTACTTTTCAGATACTCAAATAAAGAGCCTTTCAACTCATAAATCTGCTGCAATTAAGAGAGCTCATATTCTACCTGCACGTTGCCTTCATATTCCACCAATCAAATCAACAAGCAACTGGGAAACATCCTTCTTCTTCAATACACCATATCAGAATGATATTTTCTTACTCTCTCTCTTCTCTATTTCTCTTCTTTTCTCCACACGGTTCTACAGTCAAAACACCGAGCACTATAGATTCTCTCACTTTTTTCTCTTGATTCTTAATTCTACAACTGTAGAAAGTTCCACGCTATTTCAATAGAGAGGTCCCCTTTTTTTTTTATCAAGGAAGTTCGGCAGCAAGCAATCCATATTCAAGGGAGAGAATTCCTAAAAAGAACTTCTTATAACTTAAGCTTTCCTTATTTCAAACGAATGTGGCTGACTGAAATTCACTTTCTAAAAACACACCAACCCATCATTCACATATAGAAGCTTCATATTGGGCCTTTTCGAATCTGATTTGGATTCCTATTAAGGCAGTGATCACATGTAGCAAAGATCTTCTACTCGGTTGCCTTCTAAAATAGAATCTCAGATTTTGAATGCACACAAATAAAGCCATATCACGAATATTCAAGGAGTTGCTGTCCAAAATTTATTTTACCTTGCATAGACATCCAAGTGGCAGCAGCCACTATATTTATAAACCTACCACCTTTGCTAATTAAGTAAAACTTCCTTGAACCTATTTGAAGACCCCATTACCTTGCTGATGTCATGATCCCATGCTGTCCACCATGTGTCAAGAGGCCTTATTAAACTTAACTCCTCTACTTGACCGAGACCAAAGGAGATATGGGCTACCTATCACCAATCCACTAAGTTTATGAAATTATGTTTTATAAGAGAACATGGTAGTGGGCTGACATCATAAATCTACTCAAGCATATAAAATGTCCTTGAACAAAAAACAGTATTGGTTTGGTTCGAACTGAGCCACTTAGAAATTGAACCAAATTGAACCAATACACTTGGTCCTCAATTTAATGTACCAGTTTAATGCAGACATTTTGGCAATGTAATGTTGACACCAATTACAATACATGTGTTGCAAATATGTTGCTCAACACATAGATAACAAACTCCCCTTTTGGAATTGGTGGCAACACATACAACTTCAAACAACGTACAATGCCAAAACTCTCCCTAGCTGAGATAACTTGAAGTTGCCTCTCTCCCCCTTTGTCAACAATTTCAAAGAGAAGGTTCATACCTTGGGAAATAGCTTCGTTGGGCTCCACCTTCACCAACTGAAGTGGAGGAGCAAAAATGTCAAGCAATAAGCTTGAGCTCCCCCTTTCCCATGCGCCTAAGCGCCTCAATGCTGGGGAAGGATAACCATACCCAATTTCTGACGAAGATACTCAAAGGCATCCTTAGGTAATGGTTTGGTGAATATATAGGCAACTTGCTCCTTAGTAGGAACAAAATCTAACTGGACATCACCGTCAGTAACCTTCTCTCATAGGAAATGATAACGAATGGAAATATGTTTCGTACGAGAATGCATGAAAGGATTTTTTGAGATACTTATGGCACTTGTATTATCACAAAATATTGAAATGGGCCATACCTGCTCAACACATAGATCCTTCAGCATCTGTAGCATCCATAAGATCTATGTACAACATGATGTCGTTGCTATGTACTCTGCCTCAGCCGTTGATAGAGATACCGAGTCTTGCTTCTTACTGTGCCACGCGACCAGACTGTTGCCTAAGTAGAAAGCTCCACCACTAGTACTCTTACGATCATCTACACTGCCTGCCCAATCTGCATCTAAGTATGCAGTAAGTGTGAAGTCACTCCCCCTGAGGTACCATAAACCATGCTCCACGGTCCCTTTAAGATATCGAAATATCCGTTTAACCGCTGTAACATGTGACTCCTTTGGATTGGCTTGATAGCGTGCAACCATGCATACAGCTTGCAAGATATCTGGTCGTGATGCAGTCAGGTACAATAAACTCCCAATCATGGATCTATACATTGTCTGATCAATTGGAGGTGACTCATCATCCTTGCTCAACTTGCATCCTATCACCATAGGTGTACTCACTGGCTTACAATCTTCCATCATAAATTTCTTGAGTGTCTCTTTCATGTACTTAATTTGAGAAATAAATATGCCATCTTTCATCTGATGAATCTACAAACCAAGAAAATAAGATAACTCACCGATTATGGACATCTCGAACTCTGTTTTCATTATTTCTGCAAAGTCCTTACACAACTCCTCCATGTGGCCTCCAAAAATGATGTCGTCAACATAGACTACCACAACTATCTGACTGTTATTCTCAGACTTGATGTAGAGATTACTATCCACGAACCCTTTCTTGAATCCCAACTGACATAGATAGGTATCTAAGCGTGAATACCATGCTCTCGGTGCTTGTTTTAGTCCATATAGTGCTTTCTTCAATCTACACACCATGGTAGGATCTTCACTCAATTGGAATCCATCTGGCTGCTCGATATAGACTTCCTCCTTGAGCATCCCATTCAAGAATGTTGACTTGATGTCCATCTGATATACTCTGAAACCTCGATGCACTGCCAAAGCTATGAACAATCTGATGGCCTCCTTTCTTGCAACTGGAGCAAAGGTTTCTTCAAAATCAATGCCTTCTACCTATGCATAGCCCTTGCATACCAATCTTGCTTTGTTTCTCACTACTTGGCCATCTTCATTTAGCTTGTTTTTGATGACCCACTTTGTACCAATAATATTCTTATTAATTGGTCTTGGTACTAAAGTCCAAGTCTTGTTCTTCACTATTTGATCAAGCTCCTCTTCCATTGCTTTCACCCAACTTGTATCTTGTATTGCCTCTGCAATTGATTTGGGCTCTACAAGAGACAACATAGAGTAGGTGTTAGCAGTCTTCATCCTCCTGGTTTGAACGCCGATACTTGGGTCACCAATGATTTGCTGCCTTGGATGATTCTTCTGCCATTTGTTGGGGGTAACTATAGTGTCTTCTATCTGTTCTTCTGAGTCTTCATCTGCTGGTTCAACTGACTCAGGTGTATTGTCCTCCTTGATTTCACTATCATCAGGGTCATCAGTGAAATCCTCGAACATTGGTAGCTCCCTGGTGGGGTCTTTGGATGTTGCCCTCTTCTCATCAATAGTGACATCAGCACTTTCAACAAGCTTCTTCAGTCTTTTATTATAGCACCTATATGCCTTGCTTTGACTAGAGTAACCTAAGAAAATGCCTTCATCAGCTCGATCTTCAAATTTCTCCAAATTCTGATCTAGCCTCTCTATGTAGCATCGACTGCCAAACACTCTTAAGTGCTTAACAGTCGCTTTCCTCCCAGACCATAGCTCATAGGGTGTTTTTCTCTCATGGGGTCTGAGCATGCATTTGTTCTATATGTAAACAGCTGTGTGGACTGCTTCCTTCCAAAATACAGCAGAAACATTGCTCTCATTCATCATTGTGCAAGCCATCTCCTGTACTGTTCTATTTTCTCTTTCGACTACCCCATTCTGCTTAGGTGTCTTGGATGTTGAAAATTGTCTTCTGATGCCATGCTCGTTGCAATAGTCTATGAACTCATCTAGAGTGAATTCACCACCTTTGTCACATCTCAAGCACTTGATCCTTTTGCCAATCATGTTCTCAGCCTGATTTTTGAAGATCTGGAATCGATGTAGTACCTCTGACTTGTGTCTCATGAATAGTACCCATGTCATTCTAGAATAATCATCAATACAAAGCATGAAGTGCCTGTCACTGTTCCAGCTTTGTGTCCTCATGGGTCCACACAAGTCAGTGTGTACCAACTGTAGTGGCTCTGTACTGTAGTGTTCCTTTGCCTTGTGAGTTACTTTGGTCTGCTTGCCTTTCTGACATGAGCTACAAATAGACTCTACAGGTTTGCTGATTTTGGGCATGTCTCTTACTGCGTTCTTTGAACTGATCTTGACTAGGTTATCAAAGCTGATATGACCTAGCCTTTTGTGCCATAGCCAGTTTTCATCCTGTTGTCCAAATAAATAAGAACGTTCCATTTCATCAGTCAACATGTATAGGTTTCCAGAAGTTCTCATACTTGCTGCTACAAGCTTGTCGTTGCTTGATTTCCAGATCTCACATCCATAGGTATTGAAGATGACATCATGCCCTTTGTCACAAATCTGGCTAATACTGAGCAAGTTATGTCTCAACCCTGTCACGTAGAGAACATCATGGGACTTTGCTTTTCTTCCAAAATTTACTGTGCCTTTGCCAATTATTTTTCCTCCATCATTGTTGCCGAACCGAACGGAGCCTCCATCATACTGCTGGTACTTCTCAAATATTTCTTTATTACCTGTCATATGACGTGAGCAACCACTATCGAGAAGCCATGACATTGGCTTGTTCTGAGCTTTGAGAGTTGTCTTTACTACCATAGAATTGTTCTCCACAACATCATTCTTCTTCACCCAAGTAGTTTTCACATTGGTTGTTTTGGGCTGAACAAGATTTTTTCTTTCCTGCATGTGGTTAGTATGCAACATTTTTCTACAATATTTGGCAATATGTCCATACATGTTACATTTATAGCATCTTAACACACCATGCATCAAAGGGAAAAAATGATTCCTAGAGGAGTAGTTTCTAGGGGCATTGTTCATCCTACACTCAGAAAGTCTATGGCCATAAGTATTGCAATTATAACAATAGCCATAAAAAGGAGTGTACCTGAGTAATGCAGCTGACCATGTAGATGGTGCATACCTCAAAAATTTCTGGTATGCCAATTTGCTTCTATTTTGTCTGTGGGGTACTTTCTTCAACTGTATGGGATCTTCAATAGTGCCTTTACCTTTCACCATCTGCTTTGATGACTCACCCTCATAACCTAGGCCAAACTTGATGTGTGCAGGTCTCTGACAGCTCAATATCTCATCAAGTTTGTCTGTTTGAGGATCACTGGATGAAGGAATGCTCTCAACAGATATATCCACTTTGTTTCTAAGCATAACAACTTCTTCCTCGAGCTTGCAGTAATCACCAAACTCGAGGGAGAATTGAGTTTCAAGCTCATCAACAACCTTCTTGAACTCTTCAATTTGAACCTTCATCTCAAGTATTTTCTTCTCAGCTTCCTTGAGTTGCTTTGTAGTCTTCTTGTGGCTTTTGCGTTCAGTCTTTAGCTCATCAAGTGCTGCAATAAGCTCTCCTTCTAAGTCTACCTTAGCCTCCTCATCATCATTATCAGAGCCAGTGGTGGGGTGCTCATCAGACTTCTCAGTAATATCACTTAGTACCATGAATAGTGACTCATCTTTATAATTGTCATCTAAAGTGCTACTGTGGTGCTTAGAAATTAGTCCCTTACTCTTTGATTTCCCTTTCTTGAGGAATGGTTTTTTCTTTTTGAATTGCTTGGGTTCTTCATCAGCCTCTTTGTCCTTGTGTGGACACTTGGCAGCAAAGTGACCAACACCTCCACAATTGAAGCACTTGAATGGTAATTTACCTCTATACTTGCCTTTGCCTCGCTTCAGTTTTCTGATAAAGTTCGTTTCACCGTCATCACTATCAGCATCAGTATCATCTTCATCAGACTTGGGCTCAATCTTCTTTTTCTTATGAACCTTGAATGCAGCCGTCTTGTCAGTAGCTTTAGGTCTGTCAATTCGCATCTCAAAAGCTGAAAGGGAGCCATGCAGTTCATCCATGCTAAACGTATCAAGATCCTTTGCTTCTTCAATGGCAGGCACCTTCGAATCGAACCGGGGTGGCAATGATCTCAACACTTTCTTTACGATCACAGGGTCTTTGATTTCTTCCCCAAGTCCTCTAATGGCGTTGACTGCCTCATTAACCCTCAACATATAAGCCTCGATAGTTTCATCTTCAGCCATCTTTAGGCACTCGAACTGGGCTCTATGAGTTTGTAGCTTTGCTTCTTTGATCTTGGCGTCGCCATCATGAACACTGCATAGCTTGTCCCAAATTTGTTTGGCAGTGGTACAGCCCATGACTTTCACAAGTTCACTGTCAACTAGTCCACTCATCAATGCATTTTGAGCCTTACTGTCATTTTCGTAGGCTTTCTTCTGAGCATTCTCTGTTAATGGACCTTCCACAGGTGTGTAACCAGTCTTAACTGACATCCAAACATCATAGCCAAGTGATCTCAAGTAGGTTCGCATTCGAAGCTTCCAAAATGCATAATTTGTTCCATCGAACAATGTTGCTTTGTTGGATGAAAACCTTCACGATTAGCCATTGGGTACTCAAGATACCACTTATTATACCCAATGGATCACTGAGAGGGGGGGGGTGAATCAGTGATGTCTAAAAACGTTTCCTCACTTGCCACTCTCGTCAACAAATACCTGAAAGCACAAACATAATCCACAAGGCACCCAGAGAATTACGTGGTTCACCCGAAGGCTACGTCCATGGTGCAATGACCACTCGAGCACTGACTCAAAAAGTGGCCTATATGTATAAGCACAATACATAATAATTCCACTAGCACCCACCAATGAGGAGCACCCACCCCTTACAAAAATTCAACACAACACCCACTATGTTTGGAGTTACAACCCCAAAGACACTAGTTACGCACCCACGTAATAGTGTTTACAACCAATCACCAATAAATAAGGGTTTACAATGAAAACCCCTAATACATGATGTCTACCCAAGGCCCAAAGTAAACATACATGTAGAAAAATAAAAATCAGAATTACAATAATATGGCACCCTCTCTGATTTTTATATCTTCAGCCAACCACCAATTTCACAGACAAGGTGTGAAAATAACCGGAGCAATATGGCAGCAGTAGAGTAATCACAACTTCAATAGATAGCACCATGTAACAAGATTATAACCATCATGATCATAACTTCAGATATGGGCAGCACCAACATCAACAAATAAAGAGCACTTAAACTTGAACGAGGCAGCCCCAATAGCTCATAACAGTAGCAACAAAATCATGCCCGTGATTAACACTTTGTATGACTCCAACATTAATAGTTATGGCACATGCTCGAGTAGCAGTATTAGATCAACACCATTGCAGCAATATTTGATTTTTATAAGCAAATCATGATAGCAGTAACACTACTTGAAGCTTAGATCAGCAACAAATGGATGTGACAAGAAGGCATTTGAATTCGGGTAACTTTAAATCATAAGAGTGCTTTCATAACCACAGCAGCAATATAAGAGCATATCAGAAATTCAACATACCTGTGGTTCCGAACTCAGTCTCTCTTACTTTTCAGATACTGCTGCAATTAAGAGAGCTCATATTCTGCCTGCACGTTGCCTTCATATTCCACCAATCAAATCAACAAGCAACTGGAAAACATCCTTCTTCTTCAATACACCATATCAGAATGATATTTTCTTACTCTCTCTCTTCTCTATTTCTCTTCTTTTCTCCACACGGTTCTACAGTCAAAACACCGAGCACTATAGATTCTCTCACTTTTTTCTCTTGATTCTTAATTCTACAACTGTAGAGAGTTCCACGCTATTTCAATAGAGAGGTCCCCTTTGTTTTTATCAAGGAAGGTCGGCAGCTAGCAATCCATATTCAAGGGAGAGAATTCCTAAAAAGAACTTCTTATAACTTAAGCTTTCCTTATTTCAAACAAATGTGGCTGACTGAAATTCACTTTCTAAAAACACACCAACCCATCATTCACATATAGAAACTTCATATTGGGTCTTTTCGAATCTGATTTGGATTCCTATTAAGGCAGTGATCACATGTAGCAAAGATCTTCTACTCGGCTGCCTCCTAAAATAGAATCTCAAATTTTGAATGCACAAAAATAAAGTCATATCACGAATATTCAAGGAGTTGCTGTCCAAAACTTATTTTACCTCGCATAGACATCCAAGTGGCAGCAGCCACTATATTTATAAACCTACCACCTTTGCTAATTAAGTAAAACTTCCTTGAACCTATATGAAGACCCCATTACCTTGCTGATGTCATGATCCCATGTTGTCCACCATGTGTCAAGAGGCCTTATTAAACTTAACTCCTCTACTTGATCGAGACCAAAGGAGATATGGGCTGCCTATCACCAATCTACCAAGTTTCTGAATTTATGTTTCATAAGAGAACATGGTAGTGGGCTGACATCATAAATCCACTCAAGCATATAAAATGTCCTTGAACCAAAAACAGTACTGGTTTGGTTCGAACTGAGCCACTTAGAAATTGAATCAAATTGAACCAATACACTTGGTCCTCAATTTAATGTATCAGTTTAATGCAGACATTTTGGCAGTGTAATGTTGACACCAATTACAATACATGTGTTGCAAATATGTTGCTCAACACATAGATAACAATTCCCTCCATTGTAAAGCAGTTGTTGCCGTTTTTGGCTTAATATATCTCCCCCTTTGTGGGGGCCCTTGCACCCCCCCAAAAAAAAGATGGATTCAATTGACGCTCATTTCTTTTGGGCTAGAAATAGTGATAGGAAATCTATTAGGTATGTGGCTTGGATAAAGTTTGCTGACCCAATAAGGTAGGAGGGGGCATGGTCTTAGAGATGCAACCACACATAATAAGGCCATGTTAGTTAAGCTTGCAATGAGACTTTTGAAAGATAATGGTGGATTTTGGTTTTCTGTCCTTTGTGCCAAGTATTTTCTTAATAAATCTTTACTTGATCCCTCAATCTAAACATAAAAAAAGAAAAAAAAGAAAGACAGTGGGCTTGGAATAGTATTATCAATTTTACATTTTCATAGACAAAGGGTGTATATATGGATTGGAGATGGTGTTACCACTAGGTTCTAAGTGGACCCATGGATACCAAAGCTTGTAGGATGCAGTTTGCCTTCTTCTTGAACTAGGAACCCTTTGTATGACAATGTTAAAGACTTTACTATAAATAATGAATGAAATGTTCCCCTTCTCTATAGTCTATTACTTTCTTCTTTGGTTTCTGTTGTTCTTTATTTTCCTTTATCTAATGTTTCTTCTTTTGATCATTGGTGTTGTAAGAATTCTAAATTGGGGGATTTGTCTACAAAATGGTGGTAATTGTCATTGGAAGAACTCAAGTACGTTTCTAGTGAATTGGGGTAATGTGCCTACCAATAAATGGTAGAAGTTCAAGTGAAAACTAAAAATTCACCCAAAATTTAAATTCTTTTTATGGAGGGTTTTACTTGATGGTTTACCTAAATCTAAGTTAGCTAATTGGGGGAAGGGGATGATCTATGTGTTTTCTATAGTCATTGTAGAGAAACTACATGGAATTAGGTCAAGACAGAAACCAGGGGCCGGGTTTTGCTTCAAGGGATCAAAGCTGGTAGGGAGACAGGATTCAAGTCAATTGAGGCATGTGACTGATTCTGTTAAGTTATGTTCATTGATTCCGAAGGTTAAAGAGTTGGTGTGGTCGTGGGGATGTTCTAGTATTCTGATGGATGTTTATTTGGATTTTAATAATCTCTAACAACTATTTTTTTTAAGTAATGTAATAATTTTGTAGTAGCGCTTACTCGCCTTTTAGCCGTTAAGGCAAGGGAAACAAGTGGAATTCTGTGGTGGGTGAGAATGTTTCGAGCTTTTTAAACTCTGTTATTTTTTAATTGTTTCTAAATTTCTTCCATTAAAAAAAAAAAGGTTTTGATCCTTTTAATTCTCATAAGCTTTAGACCCATGACCTCCCAAATGTTGTTTCTAGTAAATTGAAGGATTGGGAAATCTTTAGTACCACATTGTTTATGAAAGAGAGTAGAATGAGACTTATATTGTATAGTTTTTTTTTGTTTGGGTAAACGACTTATATTGTATAGTGGAAACTACAATGATAGAGTTCTATGAAAGACATGCTTAATATGCTCTCTTGTCTCCAAAACCTTGGTGTGTGAGTTTTCTTTTTCCTTGTTGTAGGACTTGTTTCTGGAAATTCCTTCGAGAGAGACACGTCTTTTGGTCTTATTGGATAGATGTTTCACAGGGATAGCTCTCCTCTATTCTAAGTGCCCTATACCCTCTTCTTATTACCCTGGTTTTCCCTTATGTTATACTGTTTGAGAAGTATTCTTAGTCTATTTTCTTTGTTGATTGAGCACACCCCAAGTGTGACCCAACATGGCTTAGTAAGTGAGTGCAACAACTATTGGAAAGGCATGTTGGGGTTGTTTCATCTTGGAGCTTATTCGCATTATCTATATTGCATCATAGGAGTTGTGTAAACTCTTAAGGAGAGTGACCGGTGGCACGACTCAGCCCCACCTTCTTTCTTAACAACTACAAGTTTCTTGTTCTAGTAGATGTGTACAAGATTGTTCGTAAAACATCACTATTTTGTAGTAATTTCTATTTATGGCCATTTGGTGAAAGATAAGTCTATTTTTAATAACTTATTAGTCTATTTACAACATATTAAAAAAAAGGGCCGTATTTAATGCACAAGGCTTTTGCGTTTTGCAGGGTCTGGGAGAGCTAGATGGTAGGTAGCCTTACCCCCTTAATGGAGAGGCTGAATCCCAGGACTCGAACATGCACCACTACGTTGGCGGTAACGAGACCTTGCCATCGCACCAAGCGACGACCCTCTCCTGAATATGGTCATGCCATATCAAACCCTAGTGGGGTGGAGCGGGGACACACTATAATTTGTGCTATTTCCATTAGAGGTGAAACAAAGCCGAGTTTTTTAAAAACCTAGCCCAACTCTGAGTCCTCTTAGCTTAACCCAAGGCCAACCCGCCGAGATATCTCAGCCCAAGCCCAACCCTGTCGAGCTCAGCCCAACCCAGACCAGCCCTGATTGACCCTGATTGGGGTGGGCTGGGCCAGGTTGGCCTTGATTGACCCTGCTTTTTTTGCCATTCACATTACCTTTATGCATTAAAAAAAAATGAGACACCATGTGATTGAGTATTGGTAAGTTTCATACTCAATTGACTATTAGGCTTTTCTTTGGATTAAAAACTTAGCCCAATATTAAACTTGTAAATGTTTTCGTTCAGTAGATAATTAGCCTTTTTTTGGTAAACCAATAGATAATTTAGATACTAAACAAAAATTGTAAAATATAAACAATAAATTGTAAAGCATAACCTAACACGGGGCCAGACTGGGCTGGGCTTAGCCCGAGGCCTCAACCCTGGCCCAGGTCGACCCTGACACAGGGCCTAAAAATTTCAACCCTAACCCACCCTCAGGGTTGAAAAATCTAGCCCATGCCCTATTTGGGCTCAGGGCGGGGCTTGGGCTGACAGGGCCAAACTTACGCCCCTAATTTCCATCATTCGTGTAAAGATAGAAGTTACCATTACACTTAGACCCACTATTGTAAGTATTATTATGATTGCCTATGTATGAGTGTATGACTACATTTATGATCCAACCATGAGTTTGTGTTTTTAAAAAAAAAAAAAAAAAATAATGTTAATCGATCACATGGTTTCTATGCCTAGATACAAGACCGTGCAAAATTACCTCTCAGCCCCCAATTAATTAAAAAATCACATTCAGTCAAATGCTCTTGTATGTGCTCTTATTGGCTCCCGCACTGATGCAGGGCGCTACATGACCAGACTGTGGTCTCTCGCCCTTTTTTTCATTTTATTTTGTTTTCAACCAAACACACTCTGAGTCAGACCAACCTTGCTCATTATTTCATGGAGAAATGTAAATCATAACCAGGATCCGGATCCTCTACTTCTGAGCTGCTGCTACTGCCGTCTGTCCCAGACAAAGCAAGGCGGTAAAGACCGCCCTACCCTGCCCGCACGGCAGTAGAGGAACCTGACGCCATCAGGAAAGTGTCCCACCAAAATCAGATAGTATCTTCGTAACTTAATAAAGTCGACCAAATAGTATGAGATCCTTCCCCCCTTAAACCCTTCGAAACCTTTCAGGAGTTCGTCTCTGCAAATGTTTACCAATTTCAATCTGCACAAAAGGCTTTGGAGACAGATCTCCCGATCACAAGTTTCATGAGTTGCATTGGAATAGTATCAACTTTCTAGCGGGATTTGGGAATCACGAATGGCTTTCAGACGATCAACGATTAACCATCTCTTGCGGTCGCTCGAAAGTCAAAAATTATCATCGCTGTGAGTCCACAAGTTTCAGTCTTTACTGCATTTCATTTCGTTGGTTTTCTAATTTTTTCCAATCCATCCTTGTTATATATATATTATTTTCAAGCGTAAACTTGTTTGAATTAATCAGGCACGGAAGCTCAAGAAATGACTCAAACATTGATGTGAAAGGTAAATTGTATCGACGCGTTATGATTTCCGATTGGTTTACAGTACTTATATGGCTTTTATGGATTAAAATGCAAGAGATTCGTTATCTGATTTAGTTGTTGACAAAGCTTTCTGTTTCAGTACTCATTCATGGGAGGAGTAATATGCTTTCCTCGTGCAAGGAGCATAGCTCGTTTCCTTGGATTCAGGGAAGTTCTGCGACCCTTCGTTCTACAATGGTAACTTCTTCGAGCATAGAATCCAAATGATTGAGCCAAAATTTCCATCTCATATGTATCTCTCTCCATTTTAGTGATTTAATTCTTATGATTACATGGGTTAGCAACAATATTTTTTTTAATTTAGTATTTATACTTTCACTTTTGAGATTGAGGGCCAGAAAAAAAAAAAAAAATTCCTCTTTAATTTTCTCAAAGATGTGTATATGCTTCTGTTGTCTTCAGGGTGCAGAGTTATCATTCTTTCTGAATGATACTAGGCTGCTAACAACGCAAGTGAAAGCACCTCCTCAAACACGACAAATGGTATGGAAACAGACTGAAAATAAAAAGAAAACGCCAATACATTGGGGTATATGATTTTTTGCTTTAAAATTTGCCAATCCAGACTGTATCCTATCTATCCAACTGTTGGATTGTCTTGCTGAATGGCAAAACTGGGTTGTATGTGGAGGAAGGCCTCCTTTCGTAGGCCGTGCTAATGACCTTCTGCCACACCTTTTTTCTGGTTAAACCTAATACAGCACAGTTGGATGGCCTTTCGTAATTGGCCATGCTTAACTGAGCTTCTTGTGCATTGAATCAATAGTATTTGATTTTGTTATTTTTCTACAAGCCAAGGATGCATATATTTGAAATTCAGTATGGTTTTTAATATGCAACTACAAGTCTTTGTCAAGGTGAGGACTCAAGATCATTTTAGAGTTAGCTCCTTTTGAATGAAAGAGTCCGCCATATGGATTATTCGAATCTTCAATAATAGTCATGTGCTTTCATTTTTTTTATTGTGGCTATTTGTTCGCTGACAGGATGTCTCTTATGATTTCATGTATCCAGGGGGCCTTAAAAGTGTCCATGCAGAGTCCTGGAATTATCTATGAGCCGTATGCACCCCGCGAGCCCATTTCATTTTGGCGAAGGTTGGTTTAAGCTCCACTTGTTTATTTCCTTTGCTGGAGGATTGAACCTCCAGCTATGTGGTCATTTACTATGATAAGACAAGTAACTGATTACTGATGCAAGACCAGAGTAATAAAGATCTGAACTGTGAATGTATGGCTCACAATAATCATAAATAACATACTCCCAGCACCCAACAGTTGATCATAGATGACCCTCTCTTCTCAGAAATTAAAAATGATCCAATCAAACTCAAACTTGCGAATGGAAAGCTTCAATAGAAGGACATTGCCCCAGACAATCTCATAAGGATTCAAACCCTAACAAAGTTTTTGTCATCCAATGGCCAAGGGTGCTTCTCAAATCCAACTCATGAGAAAATGACTTTCACTTCCAATAAACACAAAAGACTTCTGAATCTGGTAGGTTTGTACCCAGATAGACCAATGTAATTGACTTTGCAACACTTTTAAGCTGTTAATAAGATCAGCAAAACAGTTCTAAGCACTGACCTGTGTTGCTGGATGAAGAGCTTCAGAAAAATGTGAAAACCGTAGAAGAGTAACATTGGCAATCACATCAGCAAAGCTTTTAAAGTAGATTAATGGAGAACAAAATCTTCTGCTGTAGGAACATCAATAATCAAATACTCCTCCATATAAATAAATAACATCAGTGAAGCCAAGATGAGGATTTTGAGACAGATGTGGTAAAACTAGAAAGACAAAGTAAGGAGTGAACAAATTAGAGGTAATTTAGGAGTAGCTCTGGTAGATGATAAAAATGAAAGTCGTTTTAGGCAGCACGATTACGAGCAACAAAGATCTTTGAATGCAGTGGTAAGGAGTAGTGACATGATTCAGATTGGACAAGCTAAAAGAGCTGGGTAGGCGTAAAATGACTTTGAGATAATTGATGAGAAAAGGTATTCATGGTTTAGGTTTCAAAACAAGCTTGGCTTTGAGTAGAATTGAATGGTGAAACAGGACCCGTGTAGCTGAACCCATTTAGTAAGGATAAGGCTTACTTGAGTTTAATCAAATCCTCCCCATGGGATGTCCAACCTTATTTATGTTAGTAGTTGTCCTACTTAAGAAGATCTCACATTTACAGAATACAGAACCCTAACTTGCCAAAAACCTTCTCAACTTTGCCCTTTTCAGCCTAATGATCTTGGGCTGGGTTTTTGTGGCCTCATGTGTTGGGGAACATGAGGGTCAGTGACTTCGTTGGCTGCTGATCTGATATGGAGCTTTAACATCTAATCATCTATAATGGTCCCACATCAGTAAAATATCAAAAAATGTTGAACTTGATTGAAGACTTGTTAGCAATCTTATGCTGTGACTCTCATCAGTTACATGAATAAGATTCTAACCACCTAAATGACGTAAAGGGTGACAAGCAGTCATAGAAGCTTTGCCAAAAAGAAGCGATGAGGGACGAAGATTAACTACGAGGAGAGGAAGACTTGTGGCTGTTGACTGTCCTGACAAAATTCAATAGACATGGATCATTGAAGTAGAATGTTTGTATGTTGTGGCATGGGAAATATGCTTCTGCAGAATTAAATAAATAAACAATCAAAATCAAAGATACACAATTGAAAATAACAAACATATGGATAATACCGGGAGATCAACCATTGACACATTGATCTAATTTCTGAAGCATTCTGTCTGTCTTAACTGTGTCTTGGTCAGAGACTTCCTTTACTAAACCTCAAGTTCAGAATCAGAGGTTGAGGAATGATGTGACTTGTCATTAATGACAGTGGTCCTCTCTATTTATAATGTAGTTACAATCCTAATGGGGTAAAAAGGTAAAAAGGGAAAATATAGACCCTAATGTAACCTACTGTAAGGTGCTAATATTCTAATCCCACGGTTCTCGACACTCCCCTCAAGTTGGTGCAAATATATCATAAATGCCCAACTTGGAGATCAATGGATGAAACACCTTACAATTCAAACCCTTTATAAATACATCAGCAAGTTGATTAACAGAACTAACAAAAGGGATCCAGATAATTCCTTGCTCAAGCTTCTCTTTGATTAAGTGTCTGTCGATCCCAATATGTTTTGTCCTGTCATGCTGGACTGGATTATGAGTAATACTGATGGCAGCCTTGTTACCACAGTAGAGGGGCATAGGATCTTTAGAAGCAACTCCCAGTGATGCAGGTCCAAGCATGAGAAAGAAGAAGAAGCCTTGACTTGGCTGTTTCGTTGGAGCCTTTCTTTTTTCTATACTTAGTTTTTTTTTGAGCTCTTAAATTGAACCGGTCCAACCACTGGTCCAATTTAAGTGACTCTTTCTTATTGGTTGTTTTTGTTTTATTTCTATTGGCTCTTAGAGCATCTTTTGTATTTCTTTTTAAAACTTTGTTTTTAGTCTCCCCTCCACGATTTTAAGAGGGTTGAGTTATATTGTGACTATGACTATAACTAGGACTCAGGTCTGGGATTCCTAATCCAGATCTGAATATCTGTAAGGTCCTTTGGCCCCTTTTATTACTATAAATACACCTATCGTGGGCAGGCTCCCCCACTATTTTCTGCACTAAAAAATCTCCTATTTCAAGCTGTGCTTGCTGCCATCGAGCTGCTGCCTCTGCTCCTCTGTGAGTTTTGCATCCTTGTGGATCTCAAGGTGGTGAAGGGTAGGTGGACTCCTGCGACTCCTTGCATTGTGAAGATCGGGAGGTTTTATCAAGTCTTTATTCCTGCATTACAGTAAGTTCAAACCTGCAAGTTATTTTAAAGTCTTCTTCCACCTAGCCATTACCCTTCCCTTAGACCTAACCCACATCCCCTTCCATCCATCAAACCCTAAACTCCATTAAACCTGCAACTCCTACCTCAACTAGGACTCCCTTATAATTCCAGATTTAGCCCTCACCCTCAAACCTTACTTCCAGCCCACATTCCCCACATCACTCTCCACACTCGACCTTAACCCTAGCCTATAGTGTCCACTCTAACCCCTCCATCCCCTCACTCCATTAAACCCTAAAACCTGCAACCCGATTCTGCCCAACTGCAGAATTTTAAAACCCCTCCAAACCCTAACATCTTTATATCATTAAGACCTCCTAAACCTGCATATTAAAACCCTATAAACTCCATTATCATTACTCAACCCTAACCCTAAATTTGGCCCTAATTAGCCAAATCTGTCCCATTTGGCCAACCCTATTACATAACCCTATTCCCCTGGTTCCTAGTGGGACTTGTCCTACCTAGGACTACATTACCTAGATCACTCAATAATCTCTTAAGCCACATGAGTTCACAAATCTCTTGGGCCATGGCACTATACTTTGCTTCAGCAGTGGACTATGATACAACTGACTGTTTCTTGTTTCGCCATGTGACAAGTTTACCTCCAAGGAAGGAACAATAACCAAAAGTAGATCTCCGATCATCAACAGACCTAGCCCAATTGGCATCAGTAAACGCTTCCAATCTTAGGTTCCCAATGTTAGAGAAGAGAATACCTTTCCCAGGGGAAGACTTCAAATGCCTCAATATACGGTGCACAACATCAAGGTGAGATGTCCTAGGATCATGGAGGAACCGACTAACAATGCTCACAGCATAGGCAATATCAGGTCTAGTATGAGACACGTAAATTAGCCGACCAACGAGTCTCTGATACTATTCTCTATCAACCGGATCACTCATGGCACTGCACAGCTAGTGATTAACTTCACCGGAGAGTCTGTAGACTTACATTCAATCATTTCTGTTTCATTGAGAAGGGCCAAGACGTACTTTTGTTGGGAAATAAAATGCCCTTGTTTGATCTTGCAATTTCAATCCCAAGAAAGTACCGAAGAGGTCCTAGATCATTTGTTTCAAACTCCTTTGTTAACTGTGATTTAAGATGGGAGATTTCGGCATCGTTTTTCCCAGTGATCGTTATATCTTCTACATACACAATGAGGGTTATAATTTGGGTACCACTTCTTTTCACAGACAGAGTATGATCAGCTTAGCTTTGTTGATATCCAAACTTCTGCATGGCTTTCAGGATGCGATCAAACCACTCCTAGGAGATTTTTTGAGTCCATAAAGGGACTTTTGCAATCTGCAAACACGGCCAATATTAGTTGCGGAAGCCAAACCTAGAGGTAAGTCCATGTAGACTTCTTCTTCAAGGTTTCCATTTAAAAAAGCATTATTGGCTCCAACTGTTGAAGGTTCCACCCCAGATTGGCAGCAAATGATAACAATGCCCTAATCGAATTCATCTTTGCCACAGTTACAAAGGTTTCTTGATAATCAATCCCATAGGTTTGGGTGAAGCCCTTGGCTACTAGACGTGCCTTGTATCTCTCAATGGTGCCATCTGCCCTTTGCTTGACTATAAACACCCATCTGCATCCAACCAACTTCTTCCCTTTGGGCGAGGGACAAGTTCCCAGGTACCATTTTTGTCCTAGGCTTGCATTTCTTCCAGCCATAGTACTAAATCTCACGAAATCTTGGATAAGATCTCGAATATTTCGAGTATCTCGACCTGACCGAAACGAAACACAAGCTCAAATTAAAAAAATGCAAAAACTCGGTCGAAATTTCGACCATCTCGCGATATCTCGAGACAAAATCAAAATCTCGCGAGATATCGAGATTATTTTTTCAAAAGTAGCTTTATAAATACCAGAACTCGTTAGTCTCCGAGACTTAACAAGCTCTGGTTTTTTTGGGTTTTTTTCTCCTCGTTAGTCTCGGTCGTTTCTTCTCCCATACTATGTCGTGGCATTCATTTGTCCTACAGGCGGAGAACAATGCATGTCGGCTCCATTGGACTATGAGTCGATCCTGGACGTCGGAGTAATTATTATTAGAATATTTGTAAACATTTGAGTCACTAGATGACTACTTGACTTGTATTGGACTATTGGGGATATTGTCATATTGATATCATTTTCTTAACTTGTTATTTACTTATTGTACTTAATATTATGACTTAAGTCATGACTTATGAGTCATTCACTTTATGTTTCCAACTTCTAAGTCAATTTACTTGTTTAAATTGCTTATTAATCCTTAATTTATTATGTCCTCTAGTACTTAAAGTCTTAAACAATGTTTATGTGTAATTAACTAAGTTATACATTAGGATTCGACTGTACATTGCCAATCAATGTTGCAAATCCAAAACACCACTTTGGGTGACTATTTTTGCAATTCGAACATTTAAATGTGTTTTTTATTTGGTAAATGAATATATTACCGAACCCCAAGGGGGGCAGGGAAAGAGAACCAATATACAAAAAAGAAAAAGGAAAAAGGAGAGAGAGAGAGGGGGAGGGGAAAGGGGCGGCCAACCAGCCTACGCAAAGGAGGTAGGCCGCAAAAGGGCAATATCTAGGCCCCAAAAAATCACAATGTGCCTGTTCTTACGGTTATCCATGGAGGGCCTTTGACGGATGCAGCTGAGCTTGGAAGAAACCCACCGAAACATAACAGAAAAATGCAAAATTTCGACCGAAATATCCGAAATTTCGGTCAGCCCGAAACACCGAAACGAAACGAGTTTTCGAACTATGCTTCCAGCATGGCAGCCTTTCACTTTGGATCTTTGATGGCTTCTTTCCAATCTTGTGGAATAAACGTAGAAGACAAAGAGGAAAAAAAGGCCCGATTGAGAGTGATATAGATTCATAAGAGAAAAGTGGGAAATGGGATGTTGAATACAGGAACGAACGCCTTCTCTAATAGCAATGGGACGATTATCATGCATAGGGTTAGCAATATCAGGCACATTATCAGAAGTAGAGAGATATTACCTGATGGTGAAGGCAAATCTGGTGAAGACGTCACAGTGGATAGTGGTTGGTCGTTCATGGTACCCTTTTTCTTGGATCTATTCCGAGTGTAGGTTATCATTTTTGGACCTAAAGCAGAGTGAACCAGCATCTCCCCCTCACTACTGGTACTGTCAATTGTAGGCTCCCCCTGAACTTTAACTGGAAGGCTATCAATAACCATAGGGACTACTGGTAACGGCAACTCTTCCTCAAGACTCTCCCCCTGAAGATGTATCGTTAAATATGGTTCAGACTCATGGAAGGTGACATCCTTGGTGACATAAAGATGGTGAGAAGGAGGGAATAACATTTATAACCCTTTTGAAAGGCCGATTAACCAAGTAAAATACACCAACGAGCTCGGAGATTCAGTTTAGACCGAGAAGGGGAGGAGTTATGGGCAAAACAAACACACCCAAATATTTTGGGAGGAAGGGAGGAGGCAATGGTGGGGTCCAGAAGAAAGGAGAGAGGTGTCTTAAAATTGAGGATACTAGAGAGAACCCTATTAATAAGGTAGGGAGCAGTAAGGACAACATCTCCCCAATAGGTTTTAGGGAAACTAGTAGTAAACAACAAGGCACGAGTCACGTCTAGGAGATGACGATTTTTCCTTTCAAGAATGTCATTCTGTTCTGGTGTCCTAACACAAGAAGTTTGGGAGAGTATGCAATGGGAAGCATGATATTGCTGAACCCTACTATCAATATATTTTGTACCATAATCACTTTGAAGAACCCTAATAGTGGCATTAAATTGAATTCGAATCATGGCATGGAAAGATTGAAAGCAAGAAAAGGCATCAGATTTATTATGTAGAAGGTAAACCCATGTGAGATGAGTGCAATTGTCAATAAATGTAATGAACCAACGAAAACCATTACGATCAACAGTCCTAGAGAGACCCCATATCTCAAAATGAATAATGGAAAAGGGAACATTACTTTTAACATCACTAATAGGATAAGAGTTTCTAGTGTATTTAGCAAATTCACACACATCACAATGTAGTTGTTCTAAACCCCAAACTTTAACTAAGTCTAGAAACATAGAACGTAAAATATGAAAAGAAGGATGTCCCAAACGGCGGTGCCAGTAATGAAGCTTTGTCAATGCGCTATCAGAACGGTGGGTGTGAGATGAAGATGGGAGTGGTACTATTGGTGTAGATTCCAATTAATAAAGACCATCACAGACCCGACCATACCCAATCGTTGCACCCGTCACCAGATCCTGAAATAAGCAATGAGTATAAAAAAAATTGAACAGAACAACACAACTTGTTGGTTAAATAGTAAATGGATAATAAGTTTGCACGTAATTTTGGGACATGTAAAACAGAGGAAAGATGGGAAGAATAGGAAACTAAACCTTTACCCGAAATGGAGAACATAGACCTATTGGCAACGCGTACCTTATCCCGGCTAGAGCAAGGAGAATAGGTTGAGAAGGCCTCTGGGTTACTAGTCATGTGGTCAGTAGCACCAAAGTTAATCAACCATAAGGGACTCGTAAAAGAGACATGGAAATTACCTAATTAGGCAAGGTTAGAGACATGAGAAGAGGAAGAACTAGTGGTCAGCTATGTTTCCAATTTTTGGATAGCAGCCATTTGATCTGGAGAGAGATGTTGTAGTAGAGGGAGCAGGGCAATTGTCAGGTGCTTTAGAGAGATGAGCTTGGGAACAAGTCATGCCCTGTTTAGGATTGTGGCCACCCTTGGGACACCCATGGAGTTTTCAACAAGTATCCCGTGTATGACAAGGGCGACCACAATAATTACATTTCACGGGTTCCCGCGTAGAAGGAGCCTTGGAATAATTTGCAGTGAGAGGTGCAGGTGGTGTAGTGAGCAAGGCAAACCATACGGGAATAGCTGGCAGCATCATAACAATTGTTCTTCGGACTGAACCAAATTATATGCCTGAAGAAGAGTAGGGAATGTATCACGCTCTAGTATCTATACCCGAACTTGATCATATTCAGGGTTCAAGCCGGTCATAAATTCATGCACACATTCCATCTCCCTCTCCTTCTGAAATGTACCAGCATCAATAAAAGTCTAATTGCTGCCAAAGAGTGGTCAAGGCAGAATAGTAGGCAGTGAGAGATAGCTCCTTCTGAGTAGTGCTACGAACCTGACGTTATATCTCATATATTTGGGCATAATTCCCTGCTTGCGAGTAGGTCTGTCAAACTGCATCCCATAGTTCCTTGGCAGAATTAAAGAGAACAAAGCTGGGACTAACGGATGGTTTCACAGAGTTGAGCAGGAAAGACATAACCAACACATCATTAGATGACCATGTGGTAGTTGTAGTAGGATCCGTTGGCTTGGGGTGCCTCCTATAATGAGGCTAGAGTAATTGTGTCCCCAGAGTGTGAGAAGAGATGCATGGGTCCAGGTGAGGTAGTTCTGACCATTTAACTTCATGGGGCTAGGTTGGAGAGTATGATGCCCAGAGTTACTTGAACAACCAAGTGGGTGTACCTCAGTTATGCTAGTGGAGGGCACATCGGTGGAGGTAGCACTAGCATTTTCATTGGCCATGGTAACTGCAAAGTAGGAGTATCACTCTACAACCAGAAAAGCATGCAACACCGGCTGTAGGAGAGACCGGTGGAAGGGGCGCGACAACAAGGAAGGCTGCGGTGGCATCGACAAGAGAACCAGGCCAGTGAGAGGGGTGGCGACTTTGTGGGTCCCGGCGGGTCGAGGCAGCGATAAGGGAGGCCGGCGAGAGAGCCGTGGCGACTAGGGTTGCAGTGGCACTGGCGATACAGGCCGGTGGACAGAGGTGCGACGAGTAGAGTCACGAAGGACGAAGAAGGTGCAACGACTGGGTCGTGGTGGCATTGGTGATAGAGGCCGGCGAACAGAGGCGTGGCAACTTGGGTCGCGTCGATTGGATCGCGACGGCAGCATCGAGAGGCGACCAGAGGGGTCACTGCTTAGTGCTCACTGCAGGAAAGGCACGACAAGAGGCGACCAAAAATGTGGTCGCGGTGGTGGGAGAATGTGCAGTAAGTGAGGCGCGATGGAGAGAAAAAACTAGGGTTACATGGTTCAGGTGTTGTCTACCATACAAGACGAGGAGGCAATGGCCTCCAATAGGCGGCAACAGTGGTGGAGAAGAGTAACGCGGAAAATGAGAAAACTTTCTAGGGTTTTGGACTCTGATACCAAGTTCAGAATCCGAGGTTGAGGAATGATCATGGTTCAAGAACTCGCGAGATCTCCATTTTTTGAGAAACCAAGTCGAGTCCCTATACGATATTAAAAATTACACTTTCTTGGCGAGATCTCGGATCTCGGTTTGACCCAGATCTTGACCCATCTAACACTTTAAAGTTCACCTAACTCGACGAGACTCGACAAAACTCGATCGAGTTTTGTCCAGAGCCTCTTTTCTTCTCCATTTGAAGGCTGTGACTTGAACTTGAGTCATTTTGGCTATGGATTTGAACTTGTAACTTGTGGGAGAGGTGATTCAGCTGCACATATGGAAGATTCAACTACAAATCTTCAAGATTCATCAAAAATTTGAAGGATTTTTCAAAGGTAAACTATTTTTCCCCAAATCTATTTTTTCAAAAAAAATTGTTCAATCCTTGGTAGATTCATGTCATTTTAAGATACGTTACATAACTTGGATGATCTATCACTTGATGGGGTCTGAATTTTTTTTCTGTTATTATTATTTTTATTATATTTCCTGCACACAATGATTTTTTTGAAAAAAGAATTTGAAAAAAATAGGATGAATAGTGATTGTTTGGAAGTGATTTTCATGTATTTTGGACAACTTTGGATGCTCTACAGCCTCATAGAGTCATTTTATTTTTTCACCCATTAAAAATGTAACATTTGTTTAAAGATTGATGTATTGTACACTTTAACATTTCTAATGCTTATTTAAGTTGTTTTACATTAATTGAATGTTTTGATTGCTTTCTATTACTAAACTATGTGTAGAGTAGGGTATTTAAGTACGTTGTCGCCTAGCAACTTATGGTCCGAAGTGAAACTCATATTTGGACTTTGTTTTGGCAAAATCTGATAGTGCTATTGTGTTTAAATGGCCTAAAATAGGTTGAATATCAAGTTTCAGACCCAAACTAGGTTTAAAACCCACCGAGTTGAGGCTTCGAGTCGGGAAAAAAAAAATGCACCAACGCGGCGAGATCTCGACTCGACTCAGTTTTTCCAAGGGTTGAGTTGGTACCGAGTTCCGAGTGTTAGTACCTTGGGAATGATGTGATTTGTCATTAATGATACAGGTTTTCTTATTTATAATGTAGTTATAACCCTAAAGGGGTAAAAAAGTTAAAAGGGAAAATAAAGTAAAACCTAATGTAACCTAATGTAAGGTTATTCTAATCCCACGGTTCTCAACACCTCCCAAATTTTTAAAAAAAATGGACATATATGGTTTCTCTTTCACATGCGTAGACTTGGGACTTGGTTGGCAGGTTGTGCCCAGAAATCTGGGAACTCCTCAAATTCTTTCTAATGCAGCTGCTTTACATCTAGTATTATTATAAAATTTTATGTGAATTGTTATATTTACATCAAATCGCACAATCTAAATGATCATTATTCATACCCAAAGAAAGGCTTGTGCATAATGATATTTCTTGCATGCTTTTTGTTCTTAGAGAATTGTGATTTTGTGGGTTTTTACTGACTTTTTGATAATTTTTGAAGCAGATGGTTCACAAGAAGTGGTTGGAAAAGAACAAAGGAGGATATGATTCTAGAGGTACCATTTGATTGCTTGCAGTTATAGTTCTCTCATGGAGGCGTTATAAAAGGTTTTAGTGTAAAACTCAGAACAATATGTAGGGAAACAAAATATATAACATGTCACTATTATCCCCCCCCCCCCCCAAAAAAAAAATCCCTTTACGTGGCATTCTTTTTTGTGTAAAGAAAAATAAGCTACCTGGCTATTCTACATTGTGAATAATTAAATATGAGTGGTTAATCTAAAATGCACATATGGTTTTTCTAGTTAAAACTTAAAAGCATCAGTTTACACATCATTTTCGTTGCTACTCTCTTTCTAAGACATGCATAGTTACTGATGAGATTCCTCCAGTGACTGAAGTGGTTTATGTGCTGCATCACAGCCAGTAGTTCATGGATTTAATTCCAGCTTAACCCCAAAAAGATATAAGTAGTCATGAATTTTTCTGGGCTTTAATGTTTGCAGCTCAAAAGTGCTTATGCTATTAATAAATTAAGGAAATCTGGATATAACAAGCAGAAGTTTTATCGAGAGGCGGTACAGCTATACAAGGAGGTGATCTTATGTTCTAATTTTTAGTTTTGATTTTTATTAAGCTATTTGGCTTATTTGTTTTCTGGAAATATCCTCTCTACGAAAGCAGGGGTAAGGCTGCGTACATTATGACCCTCCCCAGACCCCGCAATGGTGGGAGCCTCGTGCACTGGGCATGCCTTATTTGGCTTATTTGTTTGCATTAGCGAGTTTGTTGACAACATTCCATGGTGACACAATTTGAACATCAATAATCAGATTCCCTATAGCATACTGTGCGCTGCCATGAAAATGGGGAAAAAGTATCTGATGGGCAGGTGCATACAAAAACTTGCATTGTTGTCATTGATATACCCCCTTGCTTTTCCCCACCTACTCAAGAGTAGCTTTATGAAAGCTACTCAAAGCCGAAGCAACAAATATAGAGGATCCATGTTGCCAACATGAGCCGTGACTAAGCAAAATCTTGGCCCACTATACTGGATGAGTTCAGTAGTACATAATGTTTGTTAGTCTCAAGCAATTGTGTACACATAATTAGTTGGTTTAGCTCCTATGGTCATGGTTAATTTATCCACTCATTAGGCTCTTATACTGGTTAGTTCTGCTTTGGGGTCCATGCCTTTTGAATTATTCAATCACTTTGGCTTGCCTTCCTCGTAATGGACCTTTTGGAGTCGGCCAAATGCCATCTTGCTTTGATTGATGGAGCTGCTCCTTGAAACCTTCCATTCGACTTGTATGTAATATTATAATCATATGTTAGTTTTAATTCTCATTTTCTATAGTATTATTTTTCCTCAGATAAACACTTTAATAGCCATTGGGGACAAAACATCTGTAAGGAAACTAGTTACAGAGAATATGTACTCAGTAAGTTTCCATTCTTTTGTTGTCCACTGCTCTCTATTATATATCAACAATCGTTGCATTTGTGCTCAAGAATGAATGTTGTGTTGCTTTTTTTTCCTTTTAAAAAAAATATTAATGCCATTATTTTCCAATTTGATATTTGACAGGGCCTTAAGAATGAAATTAAACAAAGAGAATCAAAGTGGAGTAGTGTTTACTGGGAATTGATTGAGCCAGTGGTTAAAATACGAACGCTGCGAGCTCGTCTGGTAACTATCAGTTTGATGACTATATGTATATGCATTATCATAAGAGAGTGAGCTAGACAGATGAGCTTAGTAGGTGGAATCGACAAGGGAACCAAGCAAACCAGCCATACTTTGAAATTTAATAAACAAAGTAGCACCTAGGTTTCTTAAACCCCATGGGGAGAAAATAAGAAAGAAAGATCTCTGCTTTTTTTAAAGAATAACAAGAACTCCTACTTAGCTTTTGGCCATTCAATGCTTGTATAAGGAAAACCCTTCTAAGAACTAATCTTGACCCTCTATTCTAATCTAATAGCTAATTTTTATTACTACAATAAATAAAATATCCTTGATATTCTAACTAAGTCGCAGATGGACACCCATCCAATAATCAGTCAATAACTTTCTCGATATAGCTCAAGATCGCAATATCTTGGTCCCATGGGATAGGTAACCGAATAGCCTTTTGAATGGCATCAAAATCACCAAAACGGATTAGTTTTATCATCCAAAATTAATCCTAAAGAATAGTGATGGACTGCTTTGTAGCTACTGAAATGTCTATTCCCATGCCATTGATCTACCGTATTTTTGTTTACTTTAATCTTCCATCAATATCAAAGAGATCTTCTATTGATTAGACACATTTAATCTTTATGAATTTGCTTATCTCCATCTTATATAAAATTTCAAACGGCCTCCTTACCTTGTGTTAGTAAACCAGAACTTAGTAATCAGATCAGAGCATAGAGGAATAGAGGAAGAGAAGAGAGAAGAAGAGAGGAGGAAGAAGACCACGCAAGTTCCAAGAGGAGAGAGAACCTGCGGACAGAATTGAATAATCTGCCGCAGGTCTGCCCCTCATATATTTATATTAGAATCCAAAATAATAAAGGACAGATATGCCCTTACATAAAACGACATAGCAAAGAGTAGAAGTAAAAGAACAATAAAACAGAGTACAAAGACAATTTTGCCCCTATAAATACATATTTCAACACTCCCCCTCAAGCTGGAGCATATATATCACCCATGCTCAGCTTGTTACAACACGACCGAAACCCGGGGCAAACAAGGACTTTGTGAACACATCAGCTATCTGATCAAATGAAGAAACAAATGGAGTCTAAACTAGCGGTCACTAGCCGAACCTGCCCAATTTGCATCAGAATAGGCAACAAGTTCCATATGTTTATTTGGACGATAAATCAGTCCCTTTTAGGGGCACCCTTCAAATACCGAAGAACCCAAATTGCTACATCCCAGTGAGACTTAGAAGGGTACTGCATAAACTGGCTAAGAACCCCAACTGCATAGGATATGTCTGGTCTAGTGACAGTCAAATACAGCAATTTTCCAACCAAGCTTCTGTAAGCATGAATATCCTTAAGACCATCATCAGAGCCAAACTTGTGATTAGGATCCATAGGAATATCTACTGGTTTTGCAGCAAGCACACCAGCTTCGGTCAAAAGGTCTAATACATATTTCCTTTGGGACAGGCTGATTCCTTTTTTACTTCGGATAACCTCAATCCCAAGGAAGTAGTGAAGCTGGCCCAAGTCTTTAGTTTGAAAATGCTGCTGCAAGTAACTTTCACCTCCTTGATCCCACTCTCATCATTTCCTGACACAATGATGTCATCAACATAAACAACCAGAACAACTAACTTCTCTCCTTAGCGACGAACAAACACAGAATGGTTTGAGAAGCACTGGATAAAACCAAAATCAGTCACAACAGAACTAAACTTCTCAAACCATGCTCGGGGAGACTGTTTCAGCCCATAAATGGCCTTGTGCAGCCTACACACGTGTCTACTATTCTCCCCCTGAGCAACATACCCGGGAGGTTGCTCCATATAGACCTCTTCAAGCAGGTCACCATAAAGAAAAGCATTTTTAATGTCCAACTGGTACAAAGGCCGATCAAAATTCACAGCAAGAGAAATAATGAGGCGAACCGAATTCAGCCTAGCCACAGGAGAGAAGGTCTCAAAATAGTCAACCCCATAAGTCTGGGTGTACCCCTTAGCAACCAGACGAGCTTTAAGCCGCTCAACAGACCCATCAAAATGATACTTAATAGTATACATCCATCGACACTTGACTAGGTCTTTACCAGGAGGTAAATCTACTAACTCCCATGTATGTCGAGTCAGTAAGGCATCCATTTCTACATCCATGGTAGTCTTCCAAGCAGGGATAGTAAGAGCCTCAGTGTGAGTGCGAGGAACAGTGTAAGAAGACAAAGTAGTAGCAAAACTACGAGGACAGGACGGAAGATGGGACAAGGAGACAAATTTCTCAATGGGATAGACAACTAAAGACTTTTGTGTATAGGAACTTTTACCTTTCGAGTGGCAATGGGTAGTTCAGTAGGATCCGGATCAGCTGGTAAGTCATCAGGAGGAGTAGGTAAGAGCGGATCTCCACCAGAGGTTGAGGAAGGTACAGGAAGCGATGCTGAGGGGCCAGTCTGATCTGAATGGATTTGCCCAAAGTGCCTCTTGCACTAGTACACCTGTAGTAGAGGAGACAAAGGAACAATGGCGGGAATGGGAGGAGGAGTAGACATAACTAATGGATCACTAGACACGGTAGGCTGATCAGAAAAATAGGATGTACCTTCGAAGAAGGTGACATCCGCACTGACAAACTGGCGTCTAACACCTATATCCCTTCTGGGTCCTAGAGTAACCCAAGAAGACACACTTGGTTGACTGAGGGTCCAATTTATCACCATGGAGATGGTGATTATGAACAAAACAAACGCAGCCAAAAACACGAGGAGGCAAGTTAAAACTCGAAACACCCGGAAACAAAATAGAAAAAGGAAACTTGTTGCCCAAAACAGACAAAGGCATTCGGTTAATAAAAAAACAAGCAGTAAGAACTGCATCGCACCAAAAATGTTTGGGCACAAGCATATGCAACATGAGAGCCCGGGCAACTTCAAGTAAGTGCCTATTTTTCCGCTCCACTACCCCATTTTGTTGAGGGGTATAAGAGCAACTAGTTTGATGGATTATTCCATTAGTAACACAAAAAGAGGATAGATCAGAGCATAGAGGAATAGAGGAAGAGAAGAGAGAAGAAGAGAGGAGGAAGAAGACCACGCAAGTTCCAAGAGGGGAGAGAACCTTCGGACAGAATTGAATAATCTGCCGCAGGTCTGCCCCTAATATATTTATAGTAGAATCCAAAATAATAAAGGACAAATATGCCCTTACATAAAATGACATAGCAAAGAGTACAAGTAAAAGAAAAATAAAACAGAGTACAAAGACATTTTGCCCCTATAAATACATATTTCAACACCTTGAAACTAGGAAAATGACATAGGCCTCTTAATGCAAACTGGTTCATCAGAGAATATATATATATATATCCATGCGGTCGACCCCAGTTAGTTGGTCTTTGTTGTGTGTTGCCGTGGTTTATATTTACCCCTATTCGAGACTTAGCGCAAAATGTTGGGCAGTTAAGAAGCGGTACATAGTTATGAAAAGTCGATGCCCTAGAGTATTGGGCATTGAGGCTACCTTTTTTTTCTCTTTTCCAGGTTTAAAGATGTCCACAGTAATATTTGATTTGTATTTCTATTTCTTTTTGTCCAGATTGGAATTGATAAGAATAACCTCAACAAAGTATTCATACAGCTTACTCTTGAGTTCTTGTCTAAACAGGTATAAAAGCTCACCTTGAACTTGATTTCTTGATTCAATCCTAAATATTTATCTTCATGACTAATGTTTTGTAAATAACAACTTTAGATATTAGTTTTGCTTTAGTGTTACAAGGAACATATATCGATATAAAGTGATGTTTTGCTTTTATATGTGGAGAGCAAGATAGCAGAAATTTAGAATAGAGGCCGAGGCATCCATTGATGTGCTTTCCTTGTTCTGGATTTTTCTTCTTCATGAAGAATCGTTGGTCATTACAGGCTGCAGCCATCTAACTCTAGGATTCAAGTATCTTTGTTCTCGGTTTCATGGTGCACAGAAGACGACCAATGATTTTGCAAACTCGGTGACCCATTTACAGTTTTCTGCTATTTTTTACATTTTTTTCCAGTTTATTTTTTCAAGCCTGTTCGTGAGGTCAGCATTATGTGGACCCAGCCACATGAGCACGCCAAATCCAACCAAAAGCATCAAGTGCCATCTATTATGAAACCATATTCTCAATTTCTCATTCCTTTAACTTTCTGAGGATTGTCTTGGTGTCATGTATTTGCATTGGTATTTTTATTTTCTAATAAAGGTGTGGTCCAAGGTGTGAGCATTCAAGCATGACTATTTTAAAACTAAATAATACATTAGAGTATATGACATCTTTATATAAAGATGGTGAAATAAATCTTTTTATAGGAAACAAATGGTATTTGAGGCATATAATCCCACAATTTTATGGAGTGAGTTAAGTGCAGTATATACTTTACACAGTTACACGAAGTGTAAAGCTTAAGCCTTGAGACAATTTTCTTTTTTGGGTGAAGTTTGCCTAGAGGTGGGCCTCAAGATATAAGTCTTAAATGCCTTTAAATTCAGTGGTTTGTGCATGCATGCATGTGTGTGTATGTGTCTGTGTGCACGGGCATGTGTGTTTGGGTGTGTATTGGTGTGATGTGTGTTTTCTTCCCTCTATGTTGATAGTTGATACAATCCATCTCTTCAATCTGTTAACATCAGTATGCTTCTTGTTTTTTGCAGAAGTTTGAGGCATACGATTTAAAAGGTGCCATCATTAAAGGGGATAAAACAAAAGAGGTAGAAATTATTTAATTATTGGCTTCTTTTAACATCTCTGCCCCAAAATGTTAGTCACTAAACTTTTACTTTACAGACATTACCAATGAAGAATCATTACTTGTTAAGCATTTCCATTTCTGTCTTCTAGTTTTCCTAGAAAATATCTCAATTCTTTTTTCTCCCAACATGAAATGGGTCAAAGTCAAGCATTTTAGATAATTTTCCAGCATGAGTTACATTGCCTGGATAGCAAGGGCACTACCCATCTATGGCATTTGTACTTGAAAGTGATGTGCCAGACATGGTTATGGCTCCTAATTTGCAGTTTCCAGTCAGCATAGGTATGATTACTTATGAAAAAATAACAAGCACCCATTTCATGGGTCATAAGGATATTTTAGTAAATATGTAGCCCTAGATGTGTAACTCGGCTTTTTGGCCATATCTTGTTGGAGCAATGCCGGGTGCCGCAACACGTTAGGTTGCTTTTGCCCCTGCGTGCGAAGAAAGCCGGGATGCACTACCGTGGCCCAACAATCAAACTTTATTTGGTGTGCTTGAATGCTGTCAAAATTGCTCTGAATGAAATTTTTTTTTTAGGTATCAAAACAAAATGATAATTTTACCGCTCCTTTGGTTTTTAGCAATATTTTATCATATTAAGATTTATGGAATTTTTAGATTTGAAAAAGACCTCGGCATTAAAAAGTAGAAAATTTCACCTATTGCCGAAAATCTAGTTTTTGTTCTTGAATTGGGGGGCAGGTTGACTTTTTATCCTTTTGGAATTTGATTTTCTAACTATTTTTATTGGATTCAAATGGGGGGGGGGATTTGCTTATATATGAATAATATATTAAAACTGTAAATAAAACCAGATTTAATGGAGAAGATGGAGAGGAAGAAGATGAAGAAGAAGAGAAGTGGCTGTAATCCTTTGGGGAGAACTATCGAATGAAAATTGTTCTCCCCTCTTCACCAATATTATTAATAATAGGGTAGAGCTAACACACAAGAGAAATTCCCAAACTACCCCTGACTAACAACTCTCATCTTCTAATTACTGTTCACATGAACAGTGTACAGTACTGTTCACGACATTATTCACGTGAACAGTACCCGAAGCACATTAACACTCCCCCTCAAGCTAGAGCATAGATGTTAATCATGCCCAGCTTGTTACCAATATAATCAATTCCCAAGGACTTAGTAAAAATATCAGCAAGTTGCTCCCCTGTACGAACATGTTGTGGAGCAATAAACCCTTCTTATAGTTTCTCTCGAACAAAATGGCAATCAACCTCTATATGCTTCGTCCTCTCATGAAACACAGGATTGGAAGCTATATGGATGGCAACTTGATTATCACACCACAACTGTATAGGTAACTCCTTCGTAAATTTCAACTCAGTCAACAACTGCTTCATCCACATTAGCTCGCAAGTAACCTATGCCATAGCCCGATACTCTGCCTCTGCACTAGATCTTGCTACTACTGGCTGTTTCTTGCTCTTCCAGGACACCAAATTTCCCCCCACAAAGACACAATACCCAGTGGTAGACCTCCTATCCACAGGAGAACCAGCCCAATTAGCATCACAAAATCCCTCAACACGTCTATGACCATGATCAGTGTAGAGTAGACCACGACCTGGAGCTTTCTTGAGGTATCTCAGAATTCGAATCACAGCATCCCAATGTGATGTCCTAGGAGAGGACAAAAATTGACTTACTACACTAACCGGAAAGGCAATATCCGGTCGAGTCACAGTGAGATAATTTAATTTTCCAACAAGTCTTCTATATTTTTCCGGATCATCAAGAGCATCACCACTATCAGCTGTCAACTTCAAATTTGGGCCATTGGAGTATCCAAAGGTTTAGAACCAAGCATACCTGTTTCGGAAAGTAGGTCAAGAACATATTTCCTCTGGGAGAGAGAAATACCTTTACTAGACTGAGCTACCTCAACTCCAAGAAAGTACTTCAACTTACCAAGATCCTTGGTTTGAAATTTACACTGCAAATGTAACTTAAGCTGCTTAATGCCTTCAACATCATCACCAGTGATGACTATATCATCTACATATACCACCAAAAATATCCTGCCAGCCTTGCTATGCTGGTAGAACACCGAATGATCGCTGCCACACCGAGTCATCCCAAATTCCAGAACAACATCTGAAAATCTCCCAAACCAAGCCTTGGGAGATTGTTTCAAACCATACAACGACTTCTTAAGTTTGCACACTAAACTAGACTCCCCCTGAGCAACAAACCCAGGAGGTTGCTCCATATAAACCTCCTCATGGAGATCACCATGAAGAAAAACATTCTTCACATCCAACTGAAAAAGAGGCCAATGATGGGATCCAGCAAGAGAGATCAAAAGACGAACAGATGCAAGCTTGGCAACAGGGGAAAAGGTATCAAGATAATCAACTCCATAAACCTGTGTATAACCTTTGGCAACTAAACGTGCCTTCAAACGAGCCAAAGAACCATCAGGGTTCACTTTATCCACATATACCCATCGACAACCAACAGCCTTCTTGCCAGTAGGTAACGGTACCAAGTCCCAAGTGTGATTTTCAGCCAAGGCAACCAATTCCTCCTCCATAGCTGTCCTCTAGCCAGAGTGGGATAAGGCCTCTGAAACAGACTTAGGGGTAGGATAAGACTCAATAGTAGAGAGACAAGAAGTAAAGTTAGCAGATAAGCCTGTATAAGAAACAAAATGAGACAAAGGATGTTGAGTACAACTACGAACACCCTTACGAAGAGCAATGGGAATATCAAGATCAGAAGAAGGAATACTTAACTGAGGAGTAGAATCCGCAGGCGAAGTTGAAGTTGGAGGATCAGTAGAGACCGGGGGTGCTATATCATCTCGAGGACGCCGAATAATTGTAAACCGAACTGGAGGACGGGCAGGCCGAATAGGAGGAGGCGGAGGCGAAGGTGGCGGAGACAGAGCAGCAGCCGGTTGACCATGGGAAATAGTACGTTGCACCACATATAAAGGAAGATCCTCATCCAACTCCGAGGAAACAAAAGATGTATCATCATAAGCAGTGGACTCAAAAAAGTTAACATTAGCAGAGACAAAAGTACTTTCGAAGAACTGGTGAATAACACCGATAACCTTTTTGAGTGCGTGAATAACCCAAGAAAATACATTTAATAGCCTAGGGATCTAATTTGGACAGACCTGGACGATGGCCACGGATAAAGCAAACACACCCAAAAATTCTAGGTGGTAAAACAAAGAGAGGTTCAGTAGGAAATAAAAGAGAATGAGGAATCCCACCCAGTAACACAGAAGATGGCATACGATTTATAAGGAAACAGGCAGTCAAGACAGCATCAGCCCAAAAGATTTTTGGTAATTTCATCTAAAAAAGAATTGAACGGGTCACTTCCATTAAATGTCTATTCTTCCGTTCAGCTACACCATTTTGTTGGGGTGTATCTGAACAAGAAGACTGGTGCAACATGCCACGGTCAGCCATAAAAGAATTAAATGGAGCAGAAAAATATTCAAGGGCATTTTCACTACGTAAAACACAAATATTCTTATTAAACTGAGTCTGAATTTCAGTAACAAATGTACGAAAAATGGCAAACAGCTCAGAATGACTTTTCATTAAATAAATCCAGGTGACTCGAGAATAGTCATCGACAAAAGTAACAAAATATTTAAATTCCATCTTAGAAGTAACAGGGCAAGGCCCCCATACATCAGAATGCACTAAAGAAAAAGGGTACGCAGACCGTTTATTGACTCTGGGGGGATAACTCACACGGTGGAGCTTTCCAAACTGACATGATTCACACTCTAAACTAGAAAGGGAACTAAAACGAGATCCAACTTCTGTAAACTCTGCAAAGACGGATGGCCCATCCGACAATGAACTTGGTGTGGAGACAAAACACTGGAATAAGCAACTGAAGGAGAGTCTTCAAGATGATACAACCCCCCTTGCTCACGTCCCCTACCAAGCATCTTCTTTGTCATAAGATCCTGAAAAACACAGGAATTAGGATAAAAGGTCACTGAACAATTGTAGGTTTTAGTAATTTTACTAACAGAAAGCAGGTTATAAGGGAAGTCAGGTAAATGGAGAACAGAAGACAAGGACAAGGACTTAGTTGGGTTGACAGTACCCGTGCCAGTGACTTTGGCAAGGGAACCATCAGCCAATGTAACACTAGACTCTGAAGACCGAAAGGAAGAAAAATTACCTGACACACCAGACATATGATCAGAAGCACCTGAATCAATGATCCAGGGACGAGAAGTGGAGAAACACGCAGTGGCATTACCTGTCTGGGCAAAAGTAGCCGTGGAGGAAGATGTAGAAGGCCGAGAAATCTGAAACTGTGTGAACTGAGCATAATCCTCATCAGATAACCTTACTAACTTACCCTCATAAGGTGTAGCAGGAGACTCGGTACTAGCTGCTGAATTAGCATACTGCTGTTGCGGTGGCTTCCCATGAAGTTTCCAACAAAAGTGTTGGATGTGTCCTGGTCAACCATAGTGATTACAAGTCTTCACAGAACCAGAATTTTCACCACCATTACCACTACCATTGCCTCTTCCACCTCCACGGCCAGCTATACCACCACCACGGCCCCCATTACGTCCACCATTACCTCTCCCTTGACTAGAAGCAACAAGGGCAGAGCTCTCACCAGGAGCAGTTGCTGGTTCATGGGAACTATCACGAGAAACACGAAGAACGCGAGAAAAAGTTTCTGCAAGTGAGGCAATTTTATCTCCTCCAAGAATAGTGGAGCGTACTGAGTCATATTCCTAGCCCAGTCCTCCCAAAAATCCCATGACCGCAAGTTGTTCACATTGATCTTGCATCTGTTTCGCATCCGAACTAATGGGCAACAATGCATTTAACTCTTCGAACATTCATTTATAATCGGCAAAATATTGGGTCAACGGACGTCCCTTCTTATCAGCACGATAGAACTCCTGTGACAGCTCATATATACGGGATAGATTATTCTGTCCAGAATACAAAACATGTAAGTAATCCCATAACTCCTTCACAGTATCTATGTGAGTCACTAAGTCAACAATTTGTGAATCCATACTATTCAACATCTGTCCCAGAATGCGTGCATCTACAATTTCCCACGCTTCATCATCCTCTGGTTTGGCCTTTGTAAGATGTTTCTGTTGGCCACGACCAGTCAAAACAACCCACACAATTTTCTTCCATTGCTGGAAATTACTTACTCCTTCCAATCTCTTCTCTGTAATAGATTTGGAAGAGCCCGAAACAACCTCAGAGATAACACCTTTAGAATCTTCAGTTGGGTCACCCATCTCGATCAAGCAAACCGATGCAGAAATTCACCAACAACTAATAAAAACTGAGCAAAAGTGATGAACCAGCAAGCAAACACGATTGCCAATAGCCAACAAAAAATTCAGAGATCGATTTTAGAACAAAAATCGATGCAATCTCAATATACAGCAAGGATCGATTCAGGGAAAACCTTACAAAGAACCTTCAAACCACCAAAAAGAAGAACTGAAATCGAAAAAAAATAATCACCTCCCAAAACCCTGAATCGATATCAAACAATCACCACAAAATCGAGACTAGGTTCCTTTATATAATCATGAACCAGTCTCAGCAAACTCCATCAAACGCAGCATAGGGTGCTGCAGCCCCTTCAAACTGTGGTCATGAAAACCTTCAAACGTGAAGCCTTCAAAACCGCAACACTGTCTTGATCAATTTGAGAGTAATTGAGTAGGTCCTAAGATGTAGAATCGACTCCTAAGATCCTAGCTCTGATACCAAGTAAATAAAACCAGGTTTAATGGAGAAGATGGAGAGGAAGAAGATGAAGAAGAGAATTGGCTGTAATCCTTTGGGGAGAACTATGGAATGAAAATTGTTCTCCCCTCTTCACCAATATTATTAATAATTGGGTAGAGCTAACACACAAGAGAATTTCCCAAACTACCCCTGACTAACAACTCTCATCTTCTAATTACTGTTCACATGAACAGTGTACGGTACTGTTCACGTGAACAGTACCCAAAGCACATTAACAAAAACATTTACTTGAATGATAATTGGCATAAATACGATGTTTCAACGAGATTCAGGTCGAAACTCCAAGGTTTCATCAAGTTTCGATGGGGATGAGTGAATTTATATGGGTTGTTCATGTTGAAACGTGCGAAACTACCGAAATATGATTGAAACCTGTCAAAAGTCAAAACCAAGATATCTCAGTCGAAACTTCAAGATTTAGAACCATGAATGGAAGAGGAGATCAAAGTGAGAGAAGAGAAGTGAAGAGAAGAGAAGAGGAGAGGAGACAATGAGAGGAAGAAGAAAATGAGAAACAGTACATGCAATCCTTGGGGAGAGAATCAATTTCTCTTCCCTATATTGACTTGCTTATAATATGAGAAATTACATAAATACCCTCATACTAATATAAGGTAGCACAGTACATATATGCCCGACTTGCTCAATAGGGTACTGAACTGGTGAGAGTTGAGCCCTTTGGTGAAGATATCAGCCAACTGGTCGGCTGACTTTGCAAAAGGAGTGTAGATGTACCCAAAGTCAATTATCTTTGATGAAATGAAATGTCGATCCACCTCAATGTGCTTTGGCCGGTCATGTTGCACGGGATTATGGGCTATACTTATAGTAGCCTTGTTATCACAATAAAAACGTATCGATACCTCAGTATCAAACCCCAACTCTTGGACTAACCTTTTTTTTGCAGACCAGATCCAACTAATCAGTAGAAGAGAGAAGAAGAAACTAGGAAAGAAGAGGAATAGAAGGGAAAGACAGACTGCCGAGAGAGATGGAGAGAAGAAACAGCCTGCGGTAGCTAGGAATACACTACCGCACGAACCAACACATATATATAATATTAGAGAGGAAAATAGAAAGTAAGGAGGTTAGGGGTTTATAATATTACCCCTAAACCCTTACCTTATTACAGACTTACAACTGAGGACAAAACAATAATAAAATTACTCTTAACTCCAAACCCAAAACTATAAGACCAAAATACCCCCAACTCTCAACACTCCCCCTCAAGTTGGAGCATATAGGTCTCCCATCCTCAGCTTGTTACAAGTTACAACACACGCGAAAGTTAGGGGCAAACAATGACTTGGTGAAGACATCAGCCAGCTGATCCGAGGACGAAACAAACGGAATCTCAACTAATTTTTTCATAACAACATCATGAATAAAGTGACAGTCCACCTCAATGTGCTTGGTCCGCTCGTGATAAACTGGATTACTAGCAATGTATATAGCAGCCTGGTTATCACAATACATCTTCATAGGTGTAGGAACAGAAAAACTCATCTCAAGAAGAAGAGACCTGAGCCACATTAACTCAGCGGTAGTGTGAGCCATGGCCCTATATTCAGCCTCCGTACTTAATCGAGCAATAGTGGTCTGCTTCTTACTACATGAAACAAGATTACCCCCAACAAAGGTACAATAACCTGTAGTAGAATGACTATCACTTGCCAACCCAGCCCAGCGAGCATCTGAATACGCTACTAGATCCATATGCTTATTAGGACGATAAATTAACCCGTTACTAGGAGCACTCTTTAAGTATTGAAGAACGCGGACAACAACATCCCGATGAGCCTTTTGAGGAGTCTGCATGAACTGGCTCAGAACACCAACAATAAATGAAATGTCTGGTCTAGTAACAGTAAGGTATATCATCTTCCCAACCAGACTCCTGTACTGGTGTACATCCTTGAGAGGGTCACCATCATTTACCCCATACTTCTGATAGGGATCCATAGGTATATCCAATGGTTTGGAGGCAAGCATACCAGTATCAGACAAAAGATCAAGCACATACTTCCTCTGGGACAAGCTGAGGCCTTTCTTGCTTCTCACAACTTCAATGCCAAGAAAATAGTGAAGATCACTGAGATCCTTGGTCTGACAATGTTGGCGTAAATAATCCTTCACTTCAGCAATACCCATCATATCATCACCAGATACAATAATATCGTCAACATAAACTACCAAGACAACCAACTTGCCATTACGCCGACGAACAAACACAAAGTGATCAGAGTAGCATTGAGTGAATCCACACGAGACAACCGTCGCACTAAACTTCTCAAACTAAGATCTAGGCGATTGTTTGAGACCATAGATTGCCTTCCGTAACTTGCTCACTCGAGCACTAGTCTCCCCCTGAGAAATATAACCTGGAGGTTGCTCCATATAAACCTCCTCATGAAGATCACCATATAAGAAGGCATTTTTAATGTCTAACTGAAACAAGGGCTGTTCAAGGTTAACGGCTAGAGAAATAAGCAAGTGAACAGAGTTCAGGCGTGCAACAGGAGAGAAAGTCTCAAAGTAGTCAACTCTAGTAAACTCTATAAGTCTTAGTATACCCCTTGGTAACCAAACGGGCATTGAGCCGCTCAACAGAGCCATCAGGTAGGTATTTGACAGTGTAACTCCAGCGACACTTAACAAGATCCTTACCAGGAGGCAAATCCACTAAAGTTCAAGTATGACGAGACAAGAGAGCATCCATTTCCACATCCATGGTGTTATTCCAACCGGGAATGCGAAGAGCCTCAGTATGATTCTTAGGAATAGGATTGGCAGACAAGGACAAGGCAAACTTATGAACAGACAAAGGAAAGTGAGAAAGAGAGACATACTTATCAATAGAATACGCAACATTAGACTGTTGGGTGCAAGAGTGGGTACCTTTGCGAAGGGCGACTGGTAAGTCATCAGAAGAAGAGGGAGCTTCACTAGAGGAAGAAGGCGGTAAAGGTGGTGAAGTAGACAAAGCTAGTGGAACCTCCTCCTGTGATGCTGTCCGGTTCTGCCGTTGATAGACCTGTAATGGTGGGGGATCGAAGGGAACAAGGACGAGAACATGAGGAGGATTAACAACATGCCATTCATCCTCAGAGGGAGACGATGGAAAATATGCGTGCTCCTCAAAGAAAGTGACATCAGCACTAACAAAATACCGGTGATTGACAGGGTCATAACACTTATATCCTTTCTGAGTACGAGAATACCCAAAAAGAAAAAAAATACATTTAGTTGACCGGGGTGAAAGTTTATCAGAGTTGACATGAAGGTTTTGAACAAAACACATACACCCAAAAACAATAGAAAATGACAAATTGTTGTCAAGAACAGAAGACGGCATGCGATTAATCAAATAACAAGCAGTGAGAACCCCTTACACACCAAAATTGCTTCGGAACATGCATATGGACCAATAAAGTGCAAGCAACCTCAAGTAAGTGTTTATTTTTGCATTCCGCCACCCCATTGTGTTGTGGGGTGTAGGAACAGCTAGTTTGATGAATCATACCATGAGCAACACAAAACGTAGAAATCTCATTTTGAACATACTCCAAAGCATTATCAGAACGAAAAACTTTAATAGACATGCCAAACTGAGTTTTAATTTCATTATAAAAATTTTGGAATACAAGAAGAAATTTTGATGTAAGACGAGAATGGTCGTCCACAAAAGTAACAAAGTACATGAACCCACCCTTATCCCGAACACAAGAAGGACCCCAAATGTCTGATGAACTACGGAAAATAAAGACGAACTACGAGCCACAGAACGAGAAGGGAAGGAAGTACAGTGATGCTTGCCCAACTCACAGGCTTCACACTCTAAACGAGACACAAACTTGAAAGAAGGAAATAACAACTGTAACTTAACTAGAGACAAATGACCTAAACGATAGTGCCACTGGAGAGGAGTCACCCCACCAACAGAAGCAACAAAAGAAGAAGAAGCAACACCACGGTTAAGGTAGTAAAGTCCATCCTTTTCACGCCCTCCACCAATCGTCTTCCTCGTGTGAAAATCTTGAAAAACACAATGAGTAGGAAAGAATGTCACAGAACAATGTAAAGCATTAGTTAGTTGACTCACAGAAAGAAGATTCAAAGGTAATTGAGGCGCATGCAACACAGAAGATAAACTAATGGATGAAGTATGAGCGACAATACCCTGCCCAAAAACAGGGGTAGATGAACCATTTGCAAGTATGACAGGAGAAGATGGATGGTTATGAGAGTAAGAAGTAAACAGGGATGACTCACTAGTCATATGAGTTAAAGCCCCAGAGTCAATGACCTAGGGTGGTGTAGTAGTGGTAAAAAGAGCAGGTGTACCTGCATGTGCTAGAGTAGTAGAAGAGGAGGATGGTCCGGTGGATGGATGACTGGATGCCTCGAGGTGTTGCAAGCGCCGTAATATCTACGAGAGATCATCACGGTGTGGAGCTGTAGTAGAACTGCTACCTGGCAAGGGACCTTGTAAAGAATCACTATGAGGAACTGTTAAGAATAGTTGTAAGGGGTATATATGTACATAACCCCTCTTTTATGTATTCTCTGTGTCATTTGTATGAGGCCAATGGCCTGTATGTAAGTATATTTTCTTTTCAATATAAGCATGTTAGTCTCTTGTTTTTGAGACATAACACACCAAACCAAAACCGTGGCTGCTCTCTTGAAGTTTCTTCTCTTCTTCTTCTTCCACTCTAAAAGTTAACATGGTATCAGAGCATTGATCCTGCTGTTTGCAAGTGTTTGAAGGAAGTTTGGAGTGTGAAGAAGGGTTTCATTCACTGTTTCTGTTCTTGTTCGAAGAATTGGTTAGGTCATCTTCTCCAGCTTGTTTCTCTCTTGTTTGGAATCCAAATGGAGTGCTTCTTGGTGGTCTAGTTTCGTTTGGGGGTCCTCTTTGATCTCCTTTGCGTCTCTTTAACCTTCTGCAAACACCCATTCATTCCCATTGCATCTCGGTTGGGCTGTGTTCGCCTGCAATTTCCCTGACTAGAGCTCTTGTTTGGCTGCTCTTCAATAGAGCTTTGTTTGGCCATTTTTATGGTCCATTTGCATCGTTTTTGGGTAAGGAGCATTACTCATCTTTACTCCGCTGCTATTTGAGTATTTTTTGAAGTTCTATAAGTGTTTTGAGCCTTTTTTGGCTATTGTTTGCCCTGTTTTTGTGCCTACTGTTTCGAGACAAACCTGTTTGCTTGAAGTGCTGCTGCTTCCTCCTTTTAAGTGGCTGATTTGAGATCAAATATGGGTGAGAAAAATGTCGAAACACCCTTGCCTCTTGTGGAAACAGCTCCATCTCTCCCTTCTTCCTTTGAGAGCCCCAATATCCAACTTCCTATTGCCAAGCTTGAGAACCACAACTATTTGGATTGGTCCTGATCCATGAAATTGATTCTTCGACGTCGGGGGAAGATGGGGTACATAAACGGTAGCATCAAGGCCCCTCTTCCTACCGAGCAAGGGTACTCCAAATGGGACACTGAGAATTCTCTTGTGATGGCTTGGCTTCTTTTCTCAATGAAGCTTGAGATTGGAAGAAGGTTTATGGGCAAGGAGACTGCCAAAGACATTTGGGATAGTGTGGCCCGTATCTTTGATCGGGCTGGGGACTCTACAAAGGTGTACCAACTTCTCCAACAGATTGTTAGCCTGCGCCAAGGCGATAGAAGCATCTCTGAGTACTATAGTCTTGTTGTGGGCCTGTGGGAGGAGTATGATCACTATAGAGATCTTCAGTTGTGTCCTGATGATGACGTCAAGGTACACCGGTTGTTTGAGAAAGAGAGGGTCTTATTTCTCCTTGGCGGCCTTAATTCTGACTTTGAGCCTCTTAGGGTACAAATCCTTGGCCGACCAAGTCTTCCCTCACTGGAGGAGGTGTGTGGATATCTACAGAGTGAGGCGACGCGTAGGGGTGCCATGGGGACTACTCCCACTGTTGAGCACTCTGCTCTTATTTCTTCCACCCCTCAGGACTCCACTAAAGGAGCTGATAAAGGGGCTGCTAAGGGAGCTGCGAAGGGCCGATTCTTATGTGACCATTATGGCAAATCTGGGCATACGAAGGACTTTTGCTGGGATCTCCATGGGAAGCCCCCTCCTGGTTCCTCTGGGGGACTGAAGGGACAGCGGAAGAAGGGGCCTAAGGCTCATGTTGGAGTCATTGAATCTGATCCATCCTCTCTTTCCAAAGAAGACATTGTTGCATTTCGCTGGATTATGGCCCATCTGGATGGTTCCTCTGCTACTCCTACTTCTACTGCACTACAGGCCTCTTCCTCCTTTGGCACCACACCTTGGGTCATTGACTCAGGTGCCACGGATCATATGACTGGTAGGTCTCAGCTATATAATTCCTATTCTGTTTGTTCTGGGAAAGATAAGGTAAAAATTGGTGATGGTTCCTTCTCTTCCATTTCTGGTAAGGGAGATATTCAGGTTACACCACTTTTACCCTTGAAGTCTGTCTTTCATGTTCCCAACTTTGCCACTAACCTTCTTTCAGTTAGCCAATTGACTAAATCTTTGAACTGCTTTGTCACCTTCTTTCCTACCCATTGTCTTTTTGAGGATTTGGTGACGAGGAGGGTGATTGGCAGTGGTTGTGAAACTAACGGCTTGTATGTTTTGGAGACTGGTGCTTCCCCTGTTGTGCAAGCCCAGTCCTATGTTTGTGGGCAAGAAGGTGGACGTACTCAGGAGGATATTTTGCTTTGGCATCGTTGTTTGGGGCACCCTTCTTTTTCTGTTATGAGGAAACTGTTGCCACATTTATTTACTTCTTTTCCTATCACTCATGTTTTTCATTGTGAACCTTGTCTGTTTGCCAAAAGTTGTAAAACAGTTTATGCATCTAATGGTAATAGATCTACTTCACCTTTTCATCTTATCCATACTGATGTTTGGGGGCCTTCCCCTGTTACCTCTTTGCGTGGCTTCCGCTACTTTGTTTATTTCATTGATGACTATTCTCGTGTTACTTGGGTTTACCTTTTGAAACACAAGAGTGATGTCTATGTTGCATTTAAAATTTTTTATGAGTTAGTGTATACCCAATTTCAAACTCGGATCGAAATTGTTCGTTCTGACAAAGGTGGGGAGTATATGTATAGTGGTTTGGAAACCTTTTTTTCTGACCATGGCATTATCCATCAGTTGGCCTGTGTTGATACCCCACAACAAAATGGGATGGCTGAAAGAAAAAATCGCCATCTCCTTGAAGTGGCTAGATCCCTTAGGTTTACCATGCATGTTCCAAAAACTTTTTGGTCTAATGCTCTACTCACTGTTGTCTTTCTTATTAACCACATGTCGTCTAGTGTCTTGAACTTTAAGGTTCCTCTTGATGTCTTACCCTCATGGTCTTCTTCCTTTTCTCTTCCTCCAAGGGTGTTTGGCTGTATTTGCTATGTACATATTAGCAAATCTGCCCGCACTAAATTGGATCCTAAGGCTCTAAAGTGCATCTTTCTTGGGTATTCCTCTACCTTCAAAGGGTATAAATGGTATCATCCTCCTGCTCGTCGGTGGCTTCTCTCCAAAGATGTCCATTTCTTTGAAACCATACCGTATTTTCAGTCACCTCTTCAGGGGGAGTGTTCATCTCTTGGTGGTGGTGTTGAGGGTGAAGAGGTTCCCGAGTTTGTTTCATTTCCTTTCTCCTCTCTTGTCCCTATTTCCCCTTTACAGATTGACAAGGGAAAGAAAATTTCTGTGGATACTGTTGTTGAGGGGAACCTTCTGTGGATACTGTTGTTGAGGGGGAGCCTCCTAGTGCACAGGTGAACAGAGAACAGGGGGAGCTACTAGTGTATACGAAGGACAGGAGAAATCCTTCTTCATGGCTTCCTATAAAGAAGACCTGCCAAAATCCTTCTCCGTCTCCTCATCCTGAGCCTCCATCCATCGAGACAGGTATACCTTCCTCTACTCCCACATCCTCAGACTTAGATCTTCCTATTGCTCACCGCAAAGGAACTCGGGCATGTACTAATCCCATTGCCAAGTTTGTTTCCTATGATTCTATCTCCCTTACAGGTATAGCCTTCACTGTAGCTATCTCATCCATATCTATTCCCAAGAATGTAGCAGAGGCTATGGCAGATCCAAAATGGAGAGAAGCAATGAACACAGAGATGTTGGCTGTTGAGAAGAATCACACTTGGGACCTTGTTGAACTCCCTAAAGGGAGAATCCCTGTTGGATGCAGATGGGTATTCACAGTCAAGTTCAAGTCTGATGGTACTGTGGAGAGGTATAAGGCAAGACTTGTCGCCAAGTGTTATACACAGGTGTATGGCATTGACTATCAGGAAACCTTTGCTCCGGTGGCCAAGCATAACTCCATTCGTGTACTTCTCTCAATGGCTGCAAATCTTGATTGGCCATTGTACCAACTTGATGTAAAGAATGCATTCTTACATGGTGACCTAGAAGAAGAGGTATATATGCACTCTCCTCCTGGGTTCAAGCATCCTGGTGACAATGGGAAAGTGTGTCGTCTTAGGAAGGCTCTCTATGGACTCAAACAGTCTCCTAAGGCTTGGTTTGAGAGGTTCAAACAAGCCCTCCTGCAAAATGGATATACTCAAAGTCAAGGTGATCACACATTGTTTATACAAAGGAAGGGCAACACTATTACAGCTCTCATTGTTTATGTTGATGACATTGTGGTCACGGGAAACAGTGAAGTTGAAATCTCAAAGCTTAAATTTGGCTCGGCAATTTGAGATCAAAGATCTCGGTCCCATTGAAGTTTCAAGATTCAAGCAAGGGATCAATGTTTGCCAAAGGAAGTTTGTTCTTGATCTACCTACAGAGACATGCTACTTAGGATGCAAACCAATCTCCTCTCCTATTGAGCAGGACCATAAACTAGGGGAAGATTGTGGTGAACCTCTTGTGGATGCTGAAAAGTATTAGAGATTAGTAGGTAAGCTAATCTATCTCTCCCTTACCCGGCCTGACATCACCTACGTTGTTGGAGTGGTGAGCCAGTTTATGCATGCACCCAAGATGGGACATCTTGATGCAGTTTACAGGATCCTCAGGTATTTGAAGTCATGCCTTGGAAAAGGCCTTCTCTTCTCTAGGAATGGTCACTTGAGAATTGAAGTATATACAGATGCTGATTGGGCCGGGTCTATTTCTGATAGAAGATCCACCTCTGGACACTGTACCTTTGTTGGGGGAAATTTAGTCACCTGGAGAAGCAAGAAGCAACCTATGGTAGCTAGGTCAAGTGCTGAAGCAAAGTTTAGAGCCATGGCTCATGGTGTGTGTGAAATCTTGTGGTTGAAGAAACTTGTTCAAGAATTGAGATTTGATACGACTGAACCTTTGAGTCTATATTGCGATGACAAGACAGCCATAAGTATTGCTCACAACCCAGTTCAACATGACAGGACAAAGCATGTTGAGGTTGACAGACACTTCATCAAGGAGAAAATAGACTCTAAGACTATTTGTACTCCTTTTGTGAAGACAAATGAACAAGTGGCAGACATCTTCACCAAAGGACTTAGCTCTTATCACTTTAGTTTTATGTTAGACAAGCTGGGCATGTATGACATATACCACCCAGCTTGAGGGGGAGTGTTAAGAATAGTTGTAAGGGGTATATATGTACATAACCCCTCTTTTATGTATTCTTTGTGTCATTTGTATGAGGCCAAGGGCCTGTGTGTAATTATATATTCTTTTCAATATAAGCATGTTAGTCTCTTGTTCTTGAGACATAACACACCAAACCAAAACCGTGGCTGCTCTCTGGAAGTTTCTTCTCTTCTTCTTCTTCCACTCTAAAAGTTAACAGGAACACCATCATGACCATCATCTGACACAACATGATTGGCCGACTGAGGTGCCCAATCTGGCTTACCATGCTTGTCCCAACAAAAATCAACAGTATGACCTGTCTTGTCACAATGAGTACATTTGCGAGTAGATCTATCACTGGATGAACTACCAGTACCTTGTCCACCACCACCACGACCACGCCCTGGACCACGGCCAGCAACAAGAGCAGAAGTATCCTTGGGAACAGAATCTGTCTTCTCAGGAGTAGAAATACGTTGAAGACGAGAGAACGTGTCAGCAAGAGTGGGAACAGACTCACCAGCCAGAATATGTCCCTTAACCGACTTCAATTCAGGATCCAATCCAGCCAAAAATTTGGAAACAAAGAACTCATTCCTTTGGGCCTTTAGTTTGTCTATGTCAGTAGTGAGAGGCTAAAAACATTTAATTCTTCAACCAGCCCTTTGAAGGAGCTGTAGTAGTCCTGGAGAGGCTTATTGGATTGACGGAGCTGAAATAACTTTTCATAAAGATCATAGGCACGATTCATGTTCTTCTCCTGAGAGTAGGTGTCCTGCAAATCTTCCCAGACACCCTTAGCAGTAGTATGGAACATCACATTTGCAGCAATATCGGGTTCCATGCTGTTCCACAACCAAATTACGATAACAGCATTTTCCTGCATCCAATCCTCATAGTCCGTAGCATCAGAGGCAGGGGGTCCAAGGTAATGTACTTGAGCTTCTTCCTAGCCATAATATATACTTTCACAGCTTGGGCCCATAACAAATAGTTGGAACTGCCCTTAAGTTTAATGGAGGTGATAGTGACATTCACGGTTTCATAAGGAGAAGTAACAACAGGTGTAGTTTTATTGTCCCCCATAATCAACAATTAACACAACCAGCAGCAGGAACCTTCAATCAAAAGCTCAGATATAGGGAAGCAACACAAAACTCACAGCCAATATTAACACAACCAGCAGCTGGAACCTTCAATCGAACACTTAGATATAGGGCAGAAACACAAAACTCACAGCCAATGGCCTCACACCCAACTAGGATACCAGGAAGGCAACAGAACAGCAATGGTTTCAAGGGAAACCAGCAATCAACCAATAAAAAGAAATACTGCCAAAAACAAAATCGACTGGAGCAGAAAAACCCCAAAACAGAGCACTTGCGGCTGCTATATAGGAGCTTTTTCAGAACTTACACACAGCAGGGTTTTAAGGGCTAATATGGTGATCGAAGATAGTACCTGGAGGGAGAATGAAACCCCAGAAGGGCAGGTGGAGAAAACGACCAGATTAGAACCTGTGAAGCCAACTCCAGGTCTCAAAAAAAAAACTCAGAAAACAGTGCATCCGACAGTGTGAATGAAGACATCCCAGAATTAACAGATCAGGCCACCACACCAGAACAAGAAGAGGATTGAGTCTCCTTCCAAATAGGTACAACCATCCCCCAAAATATGAGAAACATCACTTGGCAGAAAATCACTTTTGTTTGAGCTCAACCAGAATTAGAAACTGGGCTCAAAAACTAGAAACTGAGTGCTATCAATGGCAGAATTTAGAACATTATTTATCCTTCAATCAAATCTTCGAAGGGTCTTCAATCACTAGCAATCACAGCAACAGGGAGAACTCCTTTCATTCAAATAGGAGTCTTCAATCCATACCAAGAAACACCAGCAACAAGTGCTACACACCAGAGAAGCTAGAATCTGAAAAGAAGATCAGCAGAAGGAGATTTAGAGGAACCCTTGTACTGATTAGTATGGCTCTGATACCATGTTGCAGAACAGATCCTAACTAATCAGTAGAAGAGAGAAGAAGAAACTAGGAAAGAAGAGGAATAGAAGGGAAAGACAGACTGCCGAGAGATATGGAGAGAAGGAACAGCCTGCGGTAGTTAGGAATACACTACCGCAGAAACCAACACACACACACACACACATATATATATAATAATAATAATAATAAATCAACTCAGTGTAGCCTTCAATCCTCAAATGGTTGTGGCTGGTGTACAATAGCCATTTTTCCTAGGGTAGCCTTGAAGTACCTTAGGATGCGATACACAACATCCAAATGCCTACTCTTGGGAGGATGCATAAACCGACTCACTATCCTAGCAACATAAGTAATGCAAAAAAAAATAAGAAGGATCGATGAACTGGTTGAGAACCGGAAAATTATAAGCCACTAGATGAGGGCCTTTTAGTTTGATGATGGAGATGGATGATGATGATAATTGATGGAGGTAGATAGTTTTGGCTGCTAGAGTCCACTAGAGCCCCACCAAGGAGATCCACCTTGGATATGATTGCTGAATCCACAGCCCACTTGAGTCCACAAGCTAAATCTCACAAGAGGGTTCTTTGTCTTCAAAATCTGGTGTTATAGAGAACAGCCCATGGTTTCATTATGTAGAGGGGAGGCAGATCCCATTTTCCTAATGTAGAAAAGTTAAACCAGAAAAGGAAAAAACAAAAACCGTGAGGATAGACGGCCTCCTGTCAAAAAAAAAGTTAAAAAAGAAAAAAAAGAAATGGCAGAGACCCCGAGGTTACAAAACCGGGCAAGGGGGGGAGGCTGGAAGAGGAAAATAGGCAAAATACAAAAGAAACCTTGTAATCTACGACCCCCTTGACCTTTAAGCCAAAACCAAAAAAAACTCACACAAGCCACTCATAAAATATACACATTTCCACATTAAAAGCCCTCATCTACCTTCATCAATTATCATCATCATCAACCACTAATGAAAAGACTTTTGGATTTTCAACACCAAGAAACTAAAACCAAGACATAGGGAACTACAACCAAGAAAATGACTTAGAAAAACTAAAAGACTCTTAATGACTAATAACTAATACCTAGGTGTATGAACAACCTCATAACTCCACCTAGGAAACTGAAAAGACACGTATTAAGAGTAAATACTAGCCTAGGAAAATGAAAACGCAGAACCACTGGGTTTAATTTACCCAGGCCAGCATAGGTGTCGACCTCTGGGCTGGGCCTTTTAGGCCTGGTCCTGCTGGTTCTGCAGGCACAAATTTGGCCTTGGGCTAGGCCTGGCAGGCTGGCTGAATGCCCTACATCAATAAGTGATACTGGACGGGTCAGAGAGAGATCAGCTTCCCCACTAATCTTTGATACTTCCCTGTATCAATTGAAGATGGTCCATAGTCTTCACAGAACTTGTGATTTTAGTCAATAGGTGAGTTGATTGGTTTACAACCCAACATTCCTGTTTCTTTCAACATATCCAACACAAACTTCCTTTGACAGATATTTAGCCCCTTACGTGACCTTGACACTTCCAACTCCCAAGAAATATTTCAAGGGTTCAAGGTCGTTGATCTTAAACTGTTGAGCTAAGTAAGGCTTCAATTTTTTTCTTCTCTCCTCTTGGTCATTTCCAATCAACATAATATCAACTACTTAGACAATTAGAGCTATAATTGTACCATTACCTCGTCGAGTAAATAGAGTATGGTCAGTCTGACTCTAAGCGTATCCTTTCTTCAGAATAGCTTGTCTAAACTTCTCAAACCAAGCTTTCAGGGATTGTTTGAGGCTATATAGTGCTTTATTTAGAAAACATACTTTCTCTTCAGCTGAGGGAAACTTGAACCCTAGTTGGGTTTGCATATACACTTCCTCTTCCAAGTCACCATGGACAAATGCATTCTTCACATCCAACTGATACAATGGTTAGTCTCTTTTGGCTGCCAGTGATACGAGGACTCTTATCAAATTGTGTTTATTAGCCACATGGCAAATATCTCATGATAGTCAATTCCATACACCCGACTATATCCTTCGGCCACCAATCTGGCCTTATATCTCTCAGTAGTGTTATATGATCAGTACTTGATTGAGTAGACCCATCTACATCCAACCGGAACCCTCCCCTCTGGAAGATCAACAAGTTTACAAGTACAATTCTTCTCAAGGGCTATCATTTCCTCACTCATAGTTTCCTTCCATTTTAGGTCAGGCATGGCCTCAGTGACATTTTTGGGAATAGGGGTTGAGGAAAGAGTAGCTAAGAATGCAACACATGTAGGAGAGATAGAATCGTAGGAAACAAACTTGGCAATAGGATTAGTACAAGCTCTCGTTTTGTTTCGAACAATGATGGGGAAATTTAACTTAGAAGGGAGGGAAGGAGTATTACCTGAATCGGGAAGGTGGAACTCAGGATGAGGATCCAGAGAGAATTCTTGGCATGTCTTCCTTTCCCTTCTTTTGTAAACAAGTGACTCCTCCTTGTAAATTTTCTCAATACTAGGTTCCATTTCATTACTAGCTCCCCTTGAATTGTCTAAATCATCAACAACATCCACACCCTTGTGTTTCCCCACATCATGCAGAAATAGAGGGATAAACAAAGGATGAAAAGGATGGGGAATAGTAGCAGCCTATTCACTTCTAGTACTCTCTCCATGAAGAGATTTTAGATGAGAAGTAAAGAAAGGTACAGATTCAAAGAATGTGACATCTTTGGAGAGAAGCTGCATTCAGGAAGATGGATAGTAGAACTTATAGCCTTTGGTAAAAAGAGCATAACCAATGAAAATACATTTAAGGGCCTTACGATCAAGTTTAGTCTGAGCAGACTTATTATTAACATGCACATAGCACACCCACCCAAACACTTTGGGAGGAAGAGAAGGCAAAAACACGGAGGAACAAAATTTCTAAAGGACATTTGAAACCAAGGATACTAGAAGGCATACGATTCATCAAAGAAGATAGCTGTATGGAGAGCATCAGACCAAAAATTCTTAGGGACACGCATACCAAACAGTATACTCCGAGCGACTTCCAATAAATGTGATTTTTTCGCTCAGCTACCCCATTCTGTTGGGGTGTGTCAACACAAGCTAGCTGATGGACAATGTCAATATCGGTAAAAAAGTTTTGAAAGCCACCATACATATATTCCCTGTCTATCAGAACGAACAATTTTGAGTCTAGTATCAAATTGAGTGCGAATCATCTGGTATAAATTTTTGAGAGCATCATAGACATCGCTTTTGTGTTTCAACAGAAAAACCCACATAGTACGGGAGAAATCATCAACAAATGACACAAAATAGCAATAAACCAAATAAAGAAGTGGTGGGAGCAAGTGTGCACAATATGAAAGGGAACTGTAGACCAATTACCATGGTTAGGATAAGAAGAACGACATTGTTTAGCAAACAAACATTCATATTGGAATACATAGGAAGTAGAAATAGAAGAAAATAAGTGTGGCAACTGTTTTTTTCATGATACCAAAAGATGGATGGCCTAAACGTTGATGCCAAAGCATCAGTTGTTGTTCACTACGCCCGTACACATATGACTGAGCTATAGTAAAAAAACAAAAGATGGCCTGGGTTCATGAAGATAGAGCCATTTCTCCTCATCTTCAACTGATATTTGATGAGAGAGGGAGAGAGGGAGAAAGAGAGAGAGGGAGAGAGAGGGTCTAAACCAAAAGGTTGGTGGTACCGCGTGTTTTCTTTTCTTGTTCTTCAATCTGTCTTCACAGCCTCAAGTCTTCTCCATTAAGTCTTCTAGTTGATGAGAAAACACCTTAAGAAGGTCTTCTTACATATTGCAGCCTCCATTTGAGCCCTCTACTCTTCTAGGGTTCCAAACAAGAGGCACAATGGAGATACAACCTGCTGGTCAACTCTCAAACCAGCTCTGATGCCAAGTTCAAAGTAATGGAAGACATCAAAGTGAGAGGAGAGGATGAGAGGAGGAAGAAGAAGAAAAAGAAGAGAAAAAGTGCGTGCAATCCTTGGGGAGAGAATCGATTTCTCTCCCCCTATATTGACTTACTTGCTTATTATTATATGAGGAATTACATAAATATCCCCATACTAACATTAGGTAGCCTAAGGAGGTAAAAAGGCAAAAATACAGTACAAGATAATAGCAAAGTACCCTAAATACCCTTATTACATGAACTCTAACACAGCCTCCCAATGTCCGGCCCACCATTGATCAGACCTATGCCATTGTAACTTCGTTCTCAAAATTTTAATTTTTTTAGTTGAAAAACAACCGAAAGTTGGGGTTTATTTTGCCATATGGTATGGTAGTTTCGGTCTTCAATGCACTGCAGAGTTGAGGTCAGAGTGTGATCGCCAACATGTGTGGTCATTTGTGTTGTAACACGGAAATGTTGCAGTGGCCTAGATTTCTTTGGTTTGTGGTTTACCTAAGCCAAGGGTTCTCGGTTTTAGAGCTGTAGGCTTTGAAGCCTGCTGTGCTTGGTTCTTTTACCACATGGAGAGATACTGTGGCAGATCCAAGTCACCCAAATATTTGGATCCTCGTGTAACTGTTGACTGTTCGTTGTCAACATCATCCCCTGGCCCAACTTGTACTGGACTTTGATGCAGGAGATTGACTTTACATAAGGGAGAGTTTGGTGGGGAACAGTCGACTCAAGTATTAAGGTACTCTAGCAGCATTGTTCATGGTATTGTAGTATTTAGTAAAGTTATTTGAATCTTTTAACTGTCTTTTCTACTCAAGCTGTGACTGACTGAGATTAAATCACTTAATGCAACAGTTAGTGTGTCGTTCCCTGAGCATTTGGGCACTAAATCCCTACATAATGCATGCTGGGTAGGGAATGAGACATAATAAGGCTCCCTTGGCAATGTGTATCTATATTCCTCTCACCACTACACCACTTCTACAAGTAAGAATGATCCAACGGTACAGCGATACAACCTGAGATTGTTTTTAGAGTTAGGAGTACTATAAGGGGATCATCACAAAATTTGTTGCTGAAGTTTTAGAGAAAATCTGGTTGACCTTGAGGGCTTAAATATTCTTGATGTTTCTTAACAAGGCTTGAGAAATGGGCTCTTTTGCCGATGATGCATGAGGTATCTCCCGTGGGGCCAAAACTAGCCTCATGAAAGGGTATGACCTGGGTAAAGCATACACCATTTTTTTTTTTTTTTTGGCTGTCAACTAAGCTTCTATGCATCAGAAACAGCAATCTTGTATTGTCTAAACTGAAAACCAGGCATTTTATCCATACATACTGCAGCAAGTATTTTGACAATGTATCTTTACCATATTCCTGTAGGTACTTGTTCGTGACATATGGGTATTCGAGAAATCTATGTTCCACACTGATGCATATTGGCGCCTTTGTGGACGGATATCATTGTAGAATTGCTCCACAACTCAACCACAAGAACCAATCAGCCAAGAGCAAAGCTTTAATGAGCTGTGGCCCAATTTGAGTGGCAGTTATCACCAGGCAGAGGAGATGTCTTGGTAATTAATGGTGCCCATCCCCTAAATTTGAAGAGTTTTATTCCTCCCTTCCATCATAAAGAAGCTTGAAAGATTAATGCAGAGAACCAGATTAGAACCAGATTGATAGCTTTGAAGTTTTGAGAGTTCAATTCTTTACTATCGCCACAAACAAATGATTGCAAATGTAATTTTGTTTATCCCAATACTCACTTCCAGAGTACTTCTTTTCTTTTCTTTCTGCACCTGACTAATTAAGGAATAGAAAAATCATGGTTGGAAATATTGTGTGGTCTGAAAGATGGCTTTACCTATTTTTAGTTTTCTTTAAAAGAATTTTTTTTTTCTCTTTAATCTACCAGTGGCGAAAGCAACTGAAATGAAGATGATTTGATTGAACCCATTGCATTATAGTAGGAAATTAATAGTTTAGAAATGTAAGAATACAGACATAGTAGTGCACCACTTTGAACATGACTGTATTCTTTGCTGTGAGAGGTCTAAAAGAAGCTATTTTTGTGGGATTCAAATGACTCAGGCTGCTGCCAGATTCTCAAGCGACTGTGTACTCAAAGGGAGAATCCCATGGCAATGGCAGGCACGGATTAAAAACCCGAATTGGTATCAAATCGGTCCCAGCTGATTCTAGTCCGGATCAGAACCAGAATAAGTCGGGGTCGGTCCCAATAAGCCCTAACTCTAGTTTCTGCATAGGGATTGGCCAATCTGAATTGATCAAACATTTGGGGTCGGTTCATCCTGATTTTTAACACACACATAGTGAGATGATGTTCCCTCAGTCAAGAGGCCACTTTATGTGCAACGGCTTGTTAATTACAAACCATTTCGATATTATACATCTTTATAACATTGATTGATAATCCATGAGGGTGGTCCTTGGTGCAACGGTAATAAAGGTTGTTCTATTGTGATCAAGTGGTCACAGGGTCAAGCAAGAAGGTCTATCATGTGTGATGATGTTGAATAGCCCACAACAAAGCGGACCCCGAGGAGGAGAAACTTACCGTTGCACAAGGGCCACCCTCATGGAGGATGTTGTGCGTGCAAAGTTTGCAAGATGATGAGGTAATGAGGTGGTAGTTCTATCTACCTTAATAATACAAACCGAGTTAAAGTTTTTTAAATAAAGAGATAAAATATAAAAAATTAGTCCAAAGATCTCCCACGGCCAAGGCTGTTTGTATTGGAGATAGTCCACCAGGTTTTTTGAATCCGTCCAAATTTCTATAGCTAGATTTGGTCTTCCCATAGAAATTGCACTTGTGATTTCTTGCAAGATACCTCCAGCTTCTGTTTCTTCTGCTGATCCTGCTACATCAAAGTTCATACAGGCAGAAATAATTTTTTTGTGAGAAATTAATATTGATGCTCAGGCTCCATGTTTAGTAGATGATTATGTTAAGAAAAAAAACAAGAGAAATTAATATTGATGCCCAGGCTCCATGTTTAGTAGATGATTATGTTAAGAAAAAAAACAACTCCCAGAATGGCGATTTGCAGAAGAAAAACGGAATAGAGAAAGCACACAACGCACAACACAGAGATTTACGTGGTTCACCCCTAAGGTGGGAAGCTACATCCATGGCCGAGCAATAAAACAGATTTCACTATTTTTCTGGAAAATGTTACAAACCCTCTTGACCCCATCTCAAAGAGATATGAACATTATATAGGGAAGCCCTAACCCTAGAAAGTAAAAAAGTGCCCTTGGCCCAAAATTGCCAAAAAAACAGGGCCGGACCAAAACATAACATATGGCTCAAAAGTTTCTAGGCCGAAAAAGCCCTCCGAAGATCTCAACCGCACTTTCTGGCCAAAATCAGGCTTCACCAACAACAGATTGATCGTAACTGCCATCTGAGATGATGATTAGTTTGGCTTCAATTTGCAGATTTAGATAGAAATCCATTGGGGTCAAATAATTGATGGCTGCTGCTGGTTCTTTCTGAGCTGCTCAATATTGCTGATATATGAGTCTTAATATGCTTTACATGTAAAATATGGCTTTTGGGGTGTAAGATCTGAATGGGTTTGTGCCCGAAAGGATCACTGCATGTACCACTTACAATGACATATAGCCCTAAAGGCTTGAATCAAGTGTGTTTTGTAGTGATTAAGGTTATTAAACCTGGAATCAGGTTCCAAATCCAGTCGATTCTGATTTGGCCAGAATTGATCGGAATCAGTCTGAACCCTAGAAACCAGTATGGATTGGCCGCTCTGGATCGGCTGGAATCGGGATTGGCTTTCTGGGTGTTGGATCCAAATTCGGTTGTTAAATATCTACTTGAATTCGCAACTAAATTTCTTTGAATTGGAAAGAAAATAAAGATTACATCTGAAAAGTATAATGTTAAAAGTTGGTATGTTACATAATCATGATTATAAATTTCCCCCTCCCCCCTCTCCCCTTTTCAAACCAATTTCACTTTTCTTCATTTCCTCTTTACTTGCAACCAGATGGAGTTGTAATGGCAGTCTTGAAGTATCTTTCTTTACCATCTTAACCTGCTCATAGCTACATATGGCTCTTGGTTTGCTTTCTGGAATCTGGACCTAATTTATTGATGATTCAACCCAAATCTTTTTAGATTTACATCAGCTACCATGGCTTTTGCTAGCGTTTGGGGTCAGGAGACCCATAAACCTAACTCAAATGAAAACTGAATTTGTTTTTTTGTGTTAACCTGTCTTACTGACCATTTAAAATTCTCAATAATTAATCTAGAACTTACAAAACATAAGAACTGAAAGTTTTTCCAGAGAAACTACCACCAGTATAGTATAATGGACAAACAGCTTTACTGTTTTTTTGGAAGAAAGTAGTCATTAGGATTCAAAAATGAACAACCGTTCAGGGTCGAACTAGAATTAAACATAAGTCGAAATACATATTGTTTCGAAGGTCTCGACGAGTCCAACACAATACATCGTCCTTGGTGGTGATGCATCCGCTTTTTAGGCCATCCGGGCTCCTTTTGAGGTGGAAACGGCCCTCCAAAGATCCTTTGAACCACTTTCTGGACCGAAATCAAGCTTCACCAATAACAATTTGCTCCACCTTACAAAAGTTTATTCTATTTTTGTTTTGGTAGAAAGAAATTCTATTTAGATAAAATATAAATGTTATTCAAGATTTCAAAAACATTTAGATTTAAAAACCAAGGAATGGAATATGACCATGTCTTATATGTTATAGACGAGACATTCCGAATTAAAGAACGAACACAATCATTAACATCCCTAAAAATGAACCTGAAAGACCTGCTAGAATACGTTAAATGTATCCTTCTCACTTGATAGAACCACTACAGACATTGGGGCGTCAGACTTGATAATCATATTCGTCATACTAAAATGACCACAGATGACAAACATAAGAGCAGTCAAATTAGACAGAAATTCAAAATTCCTCCTTTTGTCTGGTTTAATCACTATTTCAAAAATCAAAATCGGATTAGTCAAAGTAGTTGATGCCATGATGGATTTCAATTCTGAACGTTCCAGCAGTCAAATTAGTTGATTTCATGACGGATTAGTCAAAATTCCTCCTTTTGTTAGGATTCTAAGGTTTTGGTACTGGATTTTTGGGTTTTCAGATCTAGAGGCCAGATTCTAGGATTTTTGATATCCATCCAGCCGATTATAGTGTTTTGTCAATTCTCATTGATTCTGGTTTGTTCTGGATTGGACTTGGACCGATTCAACCCCAATTTCGAGTTTAAAATTCTTTGTTTAATTCACAAGAGATTGCTATAATGACTTTCATGAAATTAAAATTAAATAATTTCTAATTTTTCTTTGGGAAAAGTATGTTGTCGAGTCATGTGCAGTCTACGGCCAGATACAACCCCCCTGAAATGACCGTTCCAACCCTTGTAAAATGAAAAATCCCCCTAGTCCCCCCAAGGGGTCAGCTCAGTTGGCAAAAGACCTACTCCTCAAATAAGAAGTCATGATTTCAAATCACCTTGGGGCCTATCCCCATCCGCTACCCCCCCCCCTCCCCCCTCCCCCCTCCCATCCCTATTAAAGCTCTCCAATTCAAAAAAAAAAAAAAAAAATCCCCCTAATCGATGTTACTGTGCGTCCTCTCAGGGGCCACGTTCTTCTTCCCTTTGCCTATAATGAGAAAGATCGAAAATATGGAACAAAGGCTAGAGACCAAGGTCTAAAAAAAAAAAACTAGGAATCGAATTGTTCATTGCTGATTTTGATCTGAATCAGCTGGAAACGAAGTAGAAATTGATTGGAATCGACTGTATTGTTCACAATTGAATCCGATTCCCAATTCTTAAAACCTTGCTAGAAACCCCACTGAAATTAACCTGAACAACCCCCATTGTAATCCAACAAACAAGAGGCCAAAGATAAAAATTGGGGGCTCCTCTATGACACACAAACATCCTCTCATCACTTAGGGAGGACATGCTAATACTTGTGAATTTGTACAGCTTTGGCCTCAATATCATTTGGTAAACCCACCTACTTTTCCTTTATGTGAAATGAGACTTATAGCTGATCAGATCCCAATTACGATTATTATTCTCTCCAATTAGATCGGACCGTTGGATGCGGTAGTTGCCAGGTGTAGGCATCTTCACGTAACATTGCCGCACTGCCACACTTTAAAAAATTGAAGAGAATAATTTTCCACCTTTTTGAGGGGTTTCCTAAACCAAACCCACTGAGACATCTCCTATCACTTATGGTTTTATAGTTCTTCCTAGAGATTCATTCCTGTTTAAGTAGGACAAAACTCACATAAAACTCTCAACCAAACAGTCCCCAAGGTCCAAAACCATGGGTAGTTCCTATATATTTAGTCCCACATCGGTTTCTAAAAGAAACAATTCTTTTTTATATAACAGTTTGGACGAACAAATTTTGTGTTCGTTGAAAGGAGAGACGGTTGGCATCTCCCCTGACAGGGACGGGAACAGCTTTCGGGCTTTCTTGTTACTACATCCGGTTAAGGCTACCCACTTCGGTGGATCTTTACCCAAATTTTTTTCACATATTTTTCCTTTGCCCTCTTATCTCTCTGTTTTATTTTTGGAAAAATCAGCTACTTTTGACTTTTATTTACAAAGCTGTCCTCTCTATGTTTGAGTTAACAAAAATAGACAAAAACAAGTCAAGGTTTACAAAATTGGACAAAATAGTGCCTCTCCTTTCCAAAATTACTCTTTTAGACATTTTTACCCCTGCCATTGCCTTCTTGCCTAGGCATCCTGTGTTCCTTGCAACCCACCCCTGTCCCCGCCACCGCCATTCTCTGCTATCCAAACCCGCCCCTCCCTTCCCTTCCTTGTGATTACGCAGGATGCCTGGGCGAGAAGGCAATGGTAGGGGTAAAAATTAGACATTTTTACCCCTGCCATTGCCTTCTCACCCAAGCATCCTGCGTTCCATGCAACCCACCCCTGTCCCTGCCACCGCCATTCTCTGCTACCCAAACCCGCCCCTCCCTTCCCTTCCTTGTGATTACGCAGGATGCCTGGGCGAGAAGGCAATGGCAAAGGTAAAAATGTCTAAAAAATTAAGTTAGGGTTTTTACCCCTGCCATTGCCTTTTCGCCCAAGCATCCTGCGTTCCCTGCAACCCACCCCTGTCCCTGCCACCGCCATTCTCTGCTACCCGAACCTGCCCCTCCCTTCCCTTCCTTGTGATTACGCAGGATGCCTGGGCGAGAAGGCAATGGCAGAGGTAAAAATGTCTAAAAAATTAAGTTAGGGAGGGAGAGACACTATTTTGTCCAGTTTTGTAAACTTCAACTTGTTTTTGTCTATTTTTGTTAACTCAAACATAGAGTAGACAGTTTTGTAAATGAAAACCCAAAAATAGCTAATCATGTAAATTTCCCTTTTTTTTGTCCCCTGTGGTTTCATTTCTGCGAATATCTACAAAGCTAGATAGATATATGGAATTTTGGAAAGAAAAAAAACCAAAATGAATTTAAGACTAATTTTATAATAATTTATAAGAGATGTAAAAGTGGATATGGAAATGCCTACCCTGCTGATTTTGTGGATTTTGTGAGCCTATTCAACCTGTTTACCCAAAAAAAATGATCCTTTTGAACCTTAAAACCTAACTAGCAATCAAAAAAATAAATTTTCTTGTAAGGAAGAAGATTCTTTAAGTAAATGACATAGAGAAGAAACACACTACTAATGAGATGCACTGGAATTATTTAATACATAGGAGGGCAGCAAGGTAATTTTATGAGAAGAAAGATAGAGATATGATGTTATTTATCATACTCTCCTCCTGTAGCTCAGCGAACCTTTTCCCGATTTTTTAGGGTTTTTAATCCCCAAGGATCTCATGTGACTTGGTCTTATCATCGTTCAAAAATTATATTCAGATTGGTCAAATTGACCTATTTGGATCAGAATCGATCATGACCAATCCTGATTTTGGTCGATTTGACATGACCTATTCTAGGTCCAAAACTTTAGAAGTTAGAATGCTGAGTTTTCAGATCTGAGGGCTGATTCTAGAGTTCTTTTTTCAGGACTAATTCACTACAATCCCCAATTCTGTGTTGTTAATCCTCGACTCTGATAGATCAGTGACTAATAAGTGTGGGTGTTTCTAAGAGGTTAACAAAGCTCCTATTTAAGTAATGACAACCATTGAACCTATTAAAAAAAAACACAAGGCTCTTGTATAAGTGAACTGTAATTGTTAACATAGTCGTAAAGTGATTCTCAAAGGACTTTACCGACTTAGAAGGAATATATTTGGTTAGATGCCAAATTTTTAATTGTATTGTCCACATCTCCCTTCATTCATGTGTTATATTTTAGTTAACGGGTCATTTTATTGATACTCTCAAGGTGTCAAATAATTTGTAATCTTCTTTTTTTTTTTTTTATATATATATTTTTTAATATTTTTTTGTCTTTCTAGTATTTCACACATGTTTTTTTCTTTCTAATGAGGATAATTATTATTATTTTACATGTGTTGACAATGACACCCTTTGATAATGATGTGTTCACTTTCAAATTATCTTGAAAACCCTTTAATACCCTTAAATTAAAAGCTTTTGAGAATAAGAAAATCAACAATTAAAAGAAGGTGTTAAGTTCTGAAGTTCTAAATACACCTATATAGAAGTGTTATTCAAATGTCTCTCCTGTTAGTTAAAATCATTTCACCTGATGTAATTTGAAAGTATAGGGAAAAGATTCAATGCATAGTGTGCTATAAATTGAGTTTGACGTTGAAACTTAATAAGTGACCGATTCACATGGTCATCAATCTATTCAATTAATTATCGTGTGAGTTTAAGTCAGTTGTATGCTGGTTTGAGTGACAAAAATATATATACGGAAAAAAGAACGATGCATGGTCGTATGGCCCTTGCGTCCAAACATAGGGGTGTACAAAATTACCGGCTCACCCCCCCCTCCATAAAATCAAAATTCCCATCCATGTTGATGCCACTGCGTGTGCTCTCATTGGTCCCTACGTTGGTGCAAGGGCGACATGAGTAGGCAGCGATCTCATGCTCTATATGTATATATAAAGAAAAAAAAAAAAAACTAAATGTTAAGGCATATTGTTGAGATCATAGTTGAAAATCAGGTTTTGACTCGGGAGAATCACCCAAGTCGAGTCAAAAGTTTAGAAAACCTAGTCAGGAGTCATGTAGACTCAACCAAGGTAAAAAATGACAAGACTAGATTATGAATCGTCAGAGTCAAAATAGGACTAGGCATTTTTACCGAGTCACTATAAACTCGACAAGTCAAATAATTTTTTAAAATACTATTACACTAGTTCATTACTTTTAATGTTCACTTATATTATTGAACATATTTGCTGTGGTATAAACTCAAAATTCAATGATACATGATTTCCCCCTCCCCCCCCTTTTCTTTTATATTTTTTCACATTTTACATTTTTTTTTGTTTTTTTATTATTAATTTACACATTATTAAAAAATTAAAAAACGTTACGGGCACAGAATAGGTTTGACCAGGCCGAGTCACCAAGTTGTTCCGAAAGACGAATCAACTCAGAAAACCTGGTTTTCAAACTATGGTTTGAGATAAGACATGGAATTCGACATGCTAGCTCACCGGCATCGTGTTGACTCCCTGCCCATACAAAGAAAGAAAAAAGCTCCAAACAACATAATTTATACAAAATTCCTCCCCTTGCCAGGTTAATTCACAAGACACTCTACCATGATCACCTTCATGAAACTAAAACTAAATGATCTCTAAACTTCCTCAAACGAAATAAGGCCCAAAAGAAGGAAAGAAAGGCTACAGACCCCCTACTGGAATGGAAATGCACCTGCACAGCCCCCATTTTAATCCAAAGATAAAAGGTGGGCTTCCTCTTTGGCATACAAAGCTCCTCTCCACACTTGGGGAGGACAAATAAATACTTCTCTTGATTTTGTACACAGCTTTGGCCTTAACATCATCTGATAAACCAACCTACTCTTCTTGTTTGTGAGATGTACCGAAAACCCAAATCAGAGCTAAAAAACCAAAGGTAGCAAGCTAAAGTGTTTCACTCTTTTGCACCTGGATCGGATATAGGCTCTCCTGCTTGTGTTTCTACTGGTGAAGGTAATGCAAGAAGCCTTCCCTTTTGAGCCCTTGGTGGAAGATGCCTTGCTGGTTTCTTGGGTCCCACAGTCCAAGGCAAGAATACACCTGTGCCGCCACGTGGGATCTTTCTGGGGTTCATGACCATGGGACGCACTGGGGCTAACATGACCAGTGGAGCACGGAGGACACCCCATTTAGGAACCATATCCATGGCTTCTTGGTACCCATTGAAGGCATCACTTGGCATCGAATATGGTTGTGGCACTCCTGGTTGCCACAATGTCATGGCCTTAGTCAGGGGAGGGATGGTTGATGACCGCATTTGGTTGGTGTCTAGCCGAACCTTAGAGAATGTGATGCTCACCCTCTTGTTTGAAGATGCACATATGACATGTCTTGCCATATCAGCACTGTTTCCTCTCATTATTAGAAGTGACCTGCAAATAATAGTTCATAACGATCAGTTTATCATCTATTGATCATCTTAACAGGGTTTTAAAACTCAGATTGAATCGCCCTATTTGGATCCCAATTCTACTCTTTAAAACCCTGGTTGTAGGGGTAGGGGTAAGGAAATTTTCAGAAAATCTGTTCAAGATCAAAGAAGGAAGACAGTATTGACAATCAGGGAATTTGAAGGTTGGGGGAAGGTTTTTCACATCAGCACCATGGACAAAGGAATTTGCAGAGTTTTCCAGATGCCTAAGGTGTGTATTTTATGCTAATGGGCTACCAAGTTTGTGTGATTTCACAGATTTAATGGATTTTGAATGCATACCCTTCTTTAATTGAAAGCATGAGTGGACCCTTAAAATTGCCTTGGCGATCATTCATGAGAATACGTCCAAATGCCATGGTTGATTCAGAGAGAAGAAGTGTTGATGTGGGTTGGTCCAAATGTGGTGGTTTCAGATAAGGTTGAGAGTATTCCCCCTACACAAGAGAAGAAGAACATGAATAGATATTCTAGTTGCAACTTACATGAACCAAATCTCACCTGTAAGTAAGAAAACAGAGAAAGAAATCATTGAAAGAAGATACCTACCTCATCAAAGAAATTAATAATGCAGCAGTTGGGTTTTCTACTCTCTGGTATCAGATGCCACTGAACCAAGTGATCAATAATTGCTTGGAGAACTGGTGGAATTGGTTCGATATTACCTACGAACAGACAAGGTACTGTCTAACAAGACCTTCTAGAACAGGAATACAGGATGGATAAATATTATCAAAAAAACAGAACAGAATTTTTTGGTTTCTGAGGAACAAAATAAACCAATAAACTACAAATTCATGGAAGCAAAACAAAAGTATAAACTATGATGGTTTTAATCTTACTCCTTTGAGATTTGCTATTTGTTTCATCTTTAATCTGTCCAAAAATTGGAACCCCAAGCTGTATTAGCTCTCTCTTGTTCCCCTTCAACTGCTTGTTGAATAAAATAAAAGTTTCTCCTATATTTACCATAAGATTCAGTTAGATATTTTGGAAACATAATCTAAAATTGACTCATGCATCATTTTGAAGATAGAATATCAAACAGTTTGATGCAATGCAGCTAAGATTACCAAAACAAACTTAATCCCAACCAATGTCAGGTAATCCTCAATTAAGGGTCTCTACAATGTGAACATATCAATTGAGAAAGAGAACCCACCTGAGAGCTCTCCATTTCGACCAGCGAGGCGGAGTTGATTTACAAAGGAATTGAGCTTGGAGAGTTCAGAGTCTGTGAAGATGTCCTCATACATTTTTAGACCTTTCACCACATTGACCTGACAAGCACACAATCAATAGTTGAGAGAAACATAATTCTGGATACTCTTATTTTTCATATTTCTTCTCAACAGTAAAGAGTTTATGATGAACAGAAAATAAAATGGAACAATGGAACTTGCCATATGTCCCTTCACATGCTCCTTGGCTACAAAACCTTTAGTTGTCTTGATCTGGGCTCGACGATTCTCACAGTCTTTATGGTTTGAACAAATTTGTGTGCTCTCCACAGGGAGCTGCTCTTCTTGAGATCCTAACCAAGAAAAACATAAAAACCAATGTTCATAATAGCAAAAGAAAACAATTCACAGAATCTGGTAGAAGATCTTTCAGAATGTCAAGTGTCCTCTGTTTCACTGTCCTGCTTTGAAGAGAGTGCCGAGTAGACTCAGGTAATTTGGAATTTTTTTTTTTTTTTTTTTGGATAAAAAACCTCAGGTAATTTGGACGGGTCACCGAGTTTAAAAAAAAAATTAATCGTTACAGAGACTTGAGACAAAATTTTCTTTTTTGGGTACATAAACGTGTTAGAAAAGTCAATACTGATGACAAATGTCACGGGCTTATTGGGATCAGACGGCTGGAATTGAACGCCGTTCATAATAAATGATCTCGTACATCTCAACATAGGAAGCTAAATTATGACATTCACAACTTCCCAAAAATAACTGTAATACCTCGAAGTGCTCAAATCCACACAAGCCACAGGGAAATATTTAATGATTTTTTTGGGGTCCAATATTCAATAAAATTTCTGAAAAAATAATAATTAAATCAGAAAAAATGATTAAAATATTATTTAAAAAATTAAATAATAATAAAAGATGTTTAAAAAAATCATAAATTACACTCATGAGCAAGAAACAGAATCAGTCGTGAAAGACTCCGATCGTTCCGAATTCCGACCGGTTGATGATCATCATCTCTAATTTCGAGAATTTGAAATGCGAAATGAATTCAAGTTTTTTCGAGAAATTCTGCTTAAATTAGAAGGAAAAAAAGGGAAAAAAATGTCTCGAAGAAGAGGAAATCCTGAATATTCCAGTGGATTTTTTTTTGTTTTGACTATCAAATATTAAATATTGGAGGTTAATTCGATCCAACGTCACCGAAATTTTATTTTTCTCATCGATTTATGCGTAAATTGCGGAAAAGAATTGAGACATTTGATTTGCAGTAATTACGCTCTGGATTTATAGTTGGAGCTTTGAAGAACAGCTAAAAGCATGGAAATCATATTTTAGGAAAAAAAAGGATGAGAAACAGAGTTATGCAGCTGTTTTTTAAGAGATCGTAGTTCGGAAATTGAGAAAATTGAAAGTATGGAAATGAAAATTCCTGATTTTTCTCCTAAAACTTGGTAGCTTACACTGATCTCGAATTCAGAGAGCAAATTAGTTGCAATTTTCTGTCATCTACTACTCAGAGCATCACAACATCAAAGTGTATGTACTTACCTGCTTCATCGTCAGCTTTAGGATCTGATTGAGCGTCAACGGATGAATCTTCTTCCACCACTTCATCAACACCTTCAACTTTGCTCTCCTCCTTCTTTTCATCTCCGGATTCTCCATTCGCGACCTGAACACTGTTTGCGCCTTTGCAAGTGTCCTCCTCTTGATGGAAAAAACCCTTAGCTCCTTCAATCTTCTTCTCTTCTCCTTCCTCTCTCATCTTCATTTTTTTAGCCGCAACCTTCCTAAGTTCCAAGGCAACATCGGCTATAGAGTAGTATTTCTGCATCTGAAGGATCGGGATCCAATTCAATCGTCTCCTATGAATCGCAGCAAACACCGATTCATACTCTGCTTCCTGTCCGTCAAATCCATCCAACTGAGTCAGGTGGTTGCAGAGCGCGTCGATGATGGCGTTGGCCGCAGCAAATTCTCCCCTAAACCATGCGATAATGGCGTCCCTTGCGAACGTCTCCGAAGGCATCTGCGGCTCCTGCATAGGCATAGCTGAAGCCATCTGAGCTCCATCGGCCGCCGTCGGCATCTTTAGCTGAGCTGGTTTGTCTTCTCTCCTCCTATACTATCGTTTCGTGTCGTCGAAATCTCGGATATCGGACGATACGTTTCAGATGGGTTTTCGTAGAGAGTGAGAAACAGATCGAGAGCGAGAGAAACTGTGGAAGTTTTTAGGAGATTATATAGAAAGCCCTGGGTTTTGGGGTTTGGGGAGTGGGGGTTAATGGTGAAGTGTAAGCCAGATACACAACCACGTGGCGAATTGAGAAGGAGGTTTGTTGGCTCGGAGCTCAGAAGGGAAGTTGGAGCAAGTGTTTGACGGGAAGCACTGGGTACGTGAAATTACAAGAATAGCCTTCCTGATTTTGGAAGTCGTTAGAAATTTTTTGCACGTGGGGAAATTCGATTATATTGGACATTTATGGAGATGAGAGTCATTAGATCAGATGGTTGAGAATAGAATAGGTAGACGTGGCTGTTGTAAGGCCTTTAGATTGATTTGTGTTTCTGATTCTCCAACCGATCGGGGCCTGACTCTGATATAAAATTAAGGACATTTGTCTTACAATACAATTTCCACTTTTCTATAAAGCTCCTAGCGTGGCTCACGAGTGTTGGGGACTGGTGAATAGGGCCCCCACACTCTCAACTTTTACGTTTCACCGTTTGATGATGGATTAAAAATCTCGGAGAGTGGATCATCAAAAAAAAAAAAACTCTTGGAGAGTGGAGTATCTCCAAATCTCTATTTGTCCGGGAGCATGGCCTCTGCGCCAACACGAAGGCTGTAGAAGCATTAATAAAGATAGGATTTCCCCCTTTCATTGAGGGCATGGCGATCATTTCATGGGACATGTGTCTAGACGTAAGAGCCACATTATTGAACAAACTCCTTTTTGTCTTTCTATTTAGAAGTCAATTCTACGGCACAACTTCCATGCCATTATGCGACTATGTCTCTAGAAGGAGTATCTTTGAGTATGGACTTTGGACTTTGGATTTTGGTTTAGTGTTTCAAAGTTTGAAATGGATAGGTGGATCAATGGGATTTGGATTGAAATCGGTCATGATCAATCTTAATTCTAGAAGTTTTGATCCCACCAATTCTAGGGTTTTTGGAATTTAACTGCTAGGCTTTTAGTATGAGGGGTTGATTCTAGGTTTTTTGGGGTTGATTATGGTTTGATTCCAATCCAATCCAACCACTCTAGGGCTTTTGAGATCAGGTCATTGGGTTTTTAAATATGAGGAGTCGATTCCAGTGTTTGTTGGGCTGATTCCATTTGATTCTGATCCAATTGATGCTAGGGTTTTTGGGTTTAAATCGTTGGGTTTTCAATTTTGAAGAGTCAATTCTATGGCTTTTGGGATTAGATCATTGGGTTTTCAAATTTAGGATTCTAAGATTGAGTAGGGGGTGCAAGTTTGGGCCTGATAGCCAAGCCTGCCCTGAACCCAAATAGGGTTTGGATTGAGATATTCTAGCCCTAGAGGACGGGTCAGGGGTAGGAATTTCTAGATTTGAGTCCGGCCCAGGTCAGGCCAGGGTTGAGGCATTGGAATGAGCCCGACTCAACCCAACCCAACCCAACCCTATCTTCTTCTTCATGTTCTTTCTTCTTTTTTGTCTTTTCCTTCTTCTTCTTCCTCGTCCTTTTCCTCTTCCTCTTCCTCCTCTTCTTCTTCTTCCCAGCTTGGCCAGCTCATGCATCTCCTTTCCACACCCCCCCCCCAATGGTTAGAACCAATCAGGGTCAACCCGGCTCAACTTTAAGGGCAGATCAAGGTTGGATTTTTGTAGCCCTAAGTTAGGGTCGGGTCAGGCCTGGGTCCAACTAAGGGAACTTAGGATTGGAATAGGATTTTAAAAGGCATAGCCTAACCGGACCTGTTGCAACCCTAGTTTCAGTTAATTCCGTCCAACTAATTCAATCTTCGATTTTGAATCTAAAATCCTTAGTTGGATGTTTTGCATTTCTTATAGAAATTTTCTTTATTTATTATTTTATTATTTTTTTTAAAAATATTTAATTATTCTGGGGTGTAGGATACCCTATTGACTCAAGAGAATCCCTACCCATTAATCTATCACCTAAACCTGGGAACCGCGTGCTCATCAGTTGATGTCACGACTCACAACTCTCAATAATAAATGGTGTTCTTGTAGAAACCAAACTTTATTTTATAAATGCCAGTTTTCATTGGTGAAAAATATATAATTATAATTTTTTTTTTATTGTGGCAATGTGCATAGACTATAAAATATTTCATTCTTTTCATAGTTCTTGAATTTATTTTTTCCTTTAATCTTCCACCAAAAGCATGGAAATGGATCTTTTCTCAAGTAGAGAAAGAGAGAGATGGGAAGGTGAAGGGACGGTTGCCACTAAAATAAAGAAGAGAAATGTGATTTTAAAAAATTTTAATTATTTAAATAATTAGATTTATTTTTCTTTAATTATTGTGTTTCAAAATTAGATGATCTTCTAAATTATGATTAGGGAAAATTATTATTGTCATGTGGCTCTTGCTCTAGATATAGGAGTGTGCGAAATTACAGGCTCACACCCTTGAAATTGAAAATCCCATTCATGTTGATGATTCTGCGTTTGTTCTCATTGGTCCTACGTTGGTGCAAGGTCTACCCGATCGGGTAGTGTTCTTTTTCCGTTAGGATTATTATATACTTTACATGTATATTGCGAAGCACATAGTACCTTAAAAATTATACAACAACAAAAAATTCTTTAGTATCGGAATTTAAGAGAATTTTTTCAATATGAATATTATTATAATAATTAATAAAGTATTAAAATATCTTAATATTAATTTGTAGTTCAAGGCGATTAGAGGTAGTTATGTACTATGAAAGCGAGCAAGTACAATGTACACGAAAACTATGTTTTTATTATTAAATTTGAATTAAAAATATCATTCTAAGAATTGATGGTATATTACAAAATGTTAAAATAATTACTTTTTTTTGGTAAAAATTTAAAATAATTATTTGCAAGTAAATATTATGGTTTTTGATACACTACTAAAGTATGAAAGGTACTGATTGTTACAGACCATCACCTTGTTTAATATTTGTCATTAGAATGTTAATTAATTATAATAGAAAATATATGATGTTTACATTGCGGGAATGTAAAGAATTAATTAGGTCAAAACAACTATTTGATAGAGTATACATCACTTAATACTCTTAATCTCCACCCAAATTTTTTTTTTTAATGACCTGCTTGTCAAGTTTATGTGGGGTTCTATATTGATTTCATAACGGCCAAGTATTAAACTTAGGAAAAAGATTCTCTAAGCAATCAGGGCAAAGTACACTCAGTGATTTAAAAATCGGATCAGATCAACCAAGGCTGGTCTTGATTTCGATTTGTCCACCGATCTGGATCAAGCCAATCCCAATTGAATTTGTAGTCCCTAACATATAAAGGCTGATTATAACGCTTTTCAAGTTGGGAGTGATCCTGATCCCCATTCCGGGATTTTAAATCTTAGGTACATTAGCATCGCCGTGTTTATCTTTCTTCTTTTTACACGAAAGAATATTATTGCCCTTCAATATACGATACCATTTTATCGCACATCATTGGTATGTTCCCCTATGTTGTTTTCTTAGATTAGTCCTCTCATTAAACCTTTGGCCTAACATGTTGTTTCCATTGGGTAAACACCCGAAGATGCTAAAAAACATTTTCAATGCCTTAACACCAATTGAGATCCTCTATTTCCACCTACCCGTACTGTCGTGTACGCCCCAGACACAGCAGGGTGGTGAAAATACTGCCTTACCCCTACTCGAGCGCGGGTAAGACGGTATTTTCTGCTTTGCTGTGTGTAGGGCGCACGGCAGTACCATGCAGGTGGAAGTAGAGGATACAGATCCCCTTAACAATGCCACGTTCCAACTTCCAACAACTGTTGAGAGTAGCTGGGCATAGTGCTGCTTGTGGTAGCAGTGACCATTGGCATGTCTCGTATTCAAGAGCCCCCCCTTAGTTGCCTATGGACCCTCCCTCCCTCCCTCCCTCCCTCTAGTTGGCCTATAGATAAAATAGATAAAAAAAATTGGCACATGGGAAAATGCAATTTCTAATAATTATTATATAAATTTAGGGGAAGTGATTCCTATGGAGAAACGTGGTCTCTGCGCACATTGGGGTCAATGAGAGTGTGCAGAAGTATTAACAGGACGTCATTTCACATTGTTGGTTTTTCAAATCAAGCACTTACTGCTACACTAAAAGCAATTGGTAGTAATAAGGGCACAAATCTATTTCCTTATACAGGACAGGTGGTTAGTCCCAGAGTCACGAGGAGATGCTGACCTTTTATACCCAACAATCCCCTCTCAGTGTTTGCTGAGTGACTCAAACCTGCGAGTCTTTTGGATCAAACACTTATCAATGCACCAAAACCAATTTGTAATAGTGAGGGTACAACTTCATTTCCTTGTGCAAAGTGAATTGTTAGTCCCAGCGTCATGAAGAGACGCTAATCTTCTAGATCCAACAATCCCCCCTCAGCATTTGTTGAGTGACTTGAACTTGCGAATCTTTCAAATCAAATACTTATCATTGCACTAAAACAAATTGGTAATAGTGAGGGTACAACTTTATTTCCTTATGTAGGGTGAGTTGTTAGCCCCAGAGTCACAAAGAGACGCTGACCTTCTAGACCCAACATGCTTTAGAGCGATCATTTTGCCTCCCCATATATTTGGGTACATGCATCACGCTCCCCCATAGAAATCATTTTCCCATAAATTTATGGTGACCGGTGAGAATGTGCACTAAGTAATTACAAATTTAAATCATCTCCAATTCCCTAAAAGTACAGTGCGGTTCAGTTCAAAACTGGGTCAATCAAGCTCAGCATTGTTGGATTTAACATTTTCCACGTGTCGAGCTCTCAGCCCGAAATGCACTGCACTCACTTTTAGGGAATTGGAGAGGATTTTGATCCGTAATTTACCACATGGAAATTACTTTGGTTTGTGTAAAATCTGTTTCCTTGATTGATATAGGGCAAGAGAACGCCACCCAGTCAGTGTAGCGCACCGCCACCCTTGTGCCTGGACACAGGAGCACGTGTAATTCTAGGGGATGCAGTGGTCATTATGTGCGCCCCTGTGTCTAGCGCAGGGTGCGGCTTGTGCTACGTTGATCGGGTGGCTTTCTTTCTCCCATTGATATATTAGTCCATTAATAAATAAATGGGACAGAGGGATAGGTATGTTAGTCGTATACCGTATGCTAGCACCCTATGTCTCTCTCTCTCTCTCTCTCTCTCTTTCACCCTTTGAAAAGACTTCTTTACCCCTCAAAAGGAGGAAGAGAGAGATAGACACATAGGTTGCTAGCATAGCCACAACGTTTTCCCTAAATGGTGAGAGGACTTTAAAGATAATTAATGGAAAGGGCATTATGGTCATTTTGAGGTCAAAGTCAAATTGTTGATGACATGTCATCTACATTGGATTCGGCAGGAGAGTGGTCCTAAAAAAGATAGGTAGCTTTGAAGTCATAGGCCGTGGGCCGTTGGTTGGGGGCCCACAGGGGGTGGGAGCTTTATAGTCTTTTTTTGGTTGAAAGAAGCTTTATTGGAAGAAAGGGCAAGTTACAGCCGAGACATCCTAGTAACATAAATCTAGGAGCCAAGGATTGGAATTTAGCCAAATTGTCCTACGTGCAGAGGATAAGGCCTTCCTAGCTAGGAAATCGGCAACACCGTTCCTATCCCTAGAAACATGATTAAAGGCAATAGATGTAAACTGACTCGCTAAGCATCGAATATCATGGATGAAACTGCCAATAGATAGAGGGGCAGGATCATCACCGTTGATATAAGAGATCAGGGCGGCGCAATCAGATTCCACCATAATATGACTCACTCCAGCTTCCACTGCCACTAAGAGGCCTGCTCGAACAGCCATGGATTTGCCCATCAGAATATTACTCATAGTTACTGGATCTGATATGGCCAGAATGCTGTGTCCCAGATCATTCCTGATGATGAAGCCTATTCCACCGTTGGACTCTCCTCTAGGTAAGGCTGCATCAGTGTTGAGCTTCACTTGACCGTGTGGAGGAGGAATCCACTGCCTCTGATCAGTGGACGGCGACTCGACCAAGGACTGTGATGTGCAGATAAGACTTTGAGACAGCTTCCCAAACTCCTCGCAGGCCATCTGTGCATGATTAATTACTTCCTCAGGGGTCCAACTTTTACGCTTGAAGATACGATCATTCCTAATGATCCATAAAGACCAACACATGAACGCAAACAAACTCAAGGTCTCCCTCCCCTCTTTCTTGCTTGCAAAGTTCAGCCGCTCCCAACTTTGAAGCACCCCTGCTAGCTTAATCTCTTCATTCGTAGGAATGATGAAGTTCAAATTACTTCCAAACCAAGAGGCTTTAGCAAAGTTGCAATTGAAGAGAATATGATCGGTGGATTCTAAAGCAGAACCGCAGGCAGAGCAGCTAGGATCTATAGGAACTTGCCTCTTAGCAAGCCCTTCCCCTGAAGCGATGCCGTGGGCACAACAGTGCCAGAGAAACGCTTTGATTTGGGGGGGGGGGGCATGCAGTTCCAAATACGTTTCCATTCTGACGGGGTGATGTCCTCCCACTCGTTCCTTCTAGAAGATGAAGGTTGTAGTGACATGAGATGATCCCTCTGATTCGCTTGGACATGATAGGCTGACTTCACAGAAAAAACCCCATTCATAGATCCTCCCCAAATCAGAATCTCTTCCCTCGGTGTTAAGCTTAAGGGAATTTTCAAAATCGCTGCAATGTCGAATGCTTGAAAAACCTGGTTAAGTATATCCACCTTCCAAGTACAGGAGCTTTATAGGGAATTGGTGGCTTAGAGATGAGGAAGGGAAGGGGGTAGTGGGTCCTTCTAGAGGAATTTTGGAGGGGTAGTTTGTTTATGTGGCCACCACAGCACCGTGCACTGACTGCGGAATGCTGCACATGACAACGATTCCCTGTACATCCGTCACCAACAACAACACACCACGCAAAAGGTAGGCGCAACACTATATCACTACGTATCTGTACTATCATGTCTCACGTCACCTGCCAGGCAAGGTGGGCACTTGGGCTTTTGGTTTGGTTTTGTTGGCCTCTGTTGTGCCGCCGAATGTGCATCATCCCTCCGTCGATACTGTAGAGGATTTTAATACGTTGTGGAGCCCTAAACCCTATGCCTTTCAATTAAAGTTTTGAGGGATTTTAAAAAAAAAAAAAAAAAAAAACTTAGGGATAAAGAAATTGGAATATTCTGGTTTGGGTCATTTGAATCGATGAATCCATTTACGGAATCTATGGTTACGACAGAGTATGATTGATTCTGTGTCTATTTCTAAAATACAATTGGGGAAGTGTTCTCTTGTTATTGGTGAAACCTGATCTTAGTACAGAAAGTGTTGTGATGATTCTTCACACGTTGGAATGACAAAAAAATGCATACTTCCGCGCCTTTGGTGTTGATCCCTATAGAGCTCATCGAGAATTTCGATTGATATATATTTCGATCTATTTCGGTTCAGATTCGATCTATTACAGAGGCAGTTTTGTACCTTCAAATCTCCTAGTCCAACCTAAGAACTTGGCCTTCTACCAAACTCCTGCTCCTCATGTGTTAGATTGTGGCAATCTCCTAACAGAAGTTAAGTGCCACATTCCTTGTTTGTTTTTTTATTCTGAGGAAAAGGTACAAGTCATGGGTCATGACCCAACATTTGAGGGTTGGAACAAAAGAATAAAGGGAAGCTCTCCTAATTAGGCAAGGGAAAGAGTGGCATAGATTTTTTTGCTGGGTTGTTTTATGGTTTAATAATGGTACTTTTTCATGTCCTAAAGTCTAACTCATATCTTGTACTTCAATGAAGAGGGAACTTTCCCACTACTTTCCTAGCTTACATTAGAGTGATAATAATTTGTTTGGCTTTTTATCATTTAGATTAGCCCACCACTAAACCACTAACCCAATACCTCAACCATTACTACTAGTCTCTCTCTCTCTCTCTCTCTCTCTCTCTCTCTCTCTCATGTCCCTTCCCATTCTTTTTGGACATTACAAATGACAAATTATATTATAAACTATTTCATTATTTAGTTTAATTATATATAATGATTAAAGTTTTCACGGAGCCCTGTGGGAGGGTGGAGGAAGCACCACTAAGAGGAGATCTTTTTCCCTATATATAATGATGAAATGATTAAGTAATACTATTCTTAGTTAAACTAAACATTAGTGAGAATATATAAAAGAAAAATCTTAACTGCAACGATGCCGCAAACCTTTGGAAACTCTCAATTTGTTAATATATCTATATTAAAAATAAAGAGACAAACAATAGCAATGGATCTCCCCTTAGAAGAAAAATAAAAGGAAAAGGAGAGAAAATGAATTTTTTTTTCTAACTATTACCAATAATGAAAGTGTAGTCAACTCAAAAATGTATTGAAAATAACAATTAGAATGATTTCACTTTTCAACCAATTATTTTAATGTAAATAAAAATAATAAGGCTCATGAGTTAGTAATATATTTAAAAAAATTAGTTTATTATATTTATAAATATTTTAAGTTAAGGCCAAATGTTCTTTGTGTCGAGGGCGCAGGCTACACCCTGACACATGGGGGTGAGCGAAATGATCACCTTGCCCCCCTAAGTGGCAAGCCCATGTGTTTAGGCGCAGGTTGCGCTGCGGCACAGAAAACATCAGCCCTTAAGTCAATTACACAATCATGATTTTTAAAATTCTTTTTCCTTGTGATAATAGCCTAAAGTAACAATCTATACTCAAAAACTTTCCCTCTCCTCTTTACCTTTACCAGAAATGATATTACACAGTTGTCATAAAGATTTGGACTTGTCAGGTAGCAAGATTCGTAGATGTTCTATATGAAAATGAAACATGAAATGAGTTCCTCTTTTTTCTTTAGATATCAAATTTGTTTTTGTCCATAATATAATAATCTGTGCCAACATGGTTTAAATCTTCCGCGGATAAAATTATTATAAAGAATGATTAATGTTCCACTAAGATCATATATAGTTTGAAGTGTACGTTGGTAAAAAATAGGCAAATTAGGCCAATGTCAGGATCACATTTACACAAAATAATAATGTTTTAAGTCTTCTTCTTCTTCTTCTTCCTTTTCTCTTTCCATATTTTGATAACAAAATATCAAGAAAAACTGAAACTTAATCACATTGAGATAAAAGGAAAATGAAACAATGAGAGATTGGTGCCTTATGGTGGACATGTGAGATCAAATCCATATAGCTTTCAGTTTTATTATTTGAGAAAGGTGAGCTCAACCTTCTTGGTTTGTCATGTGAGAAAGAAATGACAACGCCAAACTTTATGTTACCTCTTTTTTGTTTGGGTGCTAAGCTTTTAATGCAACTTGATTATTCTTTTTTCGGTTCTTATCTCAATCATAAAAAAATATTCTTTTTGAGTGGTAATAACTTGATTTAAGTTGTTACTAGGTATGTACAAATTGCAAACCACAACTGTGGCAAGGAAGAGCCATGACCCAATATGGGAAACCTTCATTTTTCTCATGAGTCACATAGCCAAAGTGGAAAAACAAAAAATATATATATATATATATATATATATATATTGTACATAGGTAACATAGGTAGTTAAGGCGTCAATCTATTTAAAGTTCATAATTAAGAATTACATTGTAAAAACTTAATCTTTTGTCTTATATGCATTACATAGAATGATGACATCTCATTGTAATCAATTTTTTAAGGTAAAATAAAAAACAAACTCGAAAGACCCATATTGAAAATTTCACTTTCAAGTCTTACAGGAAGAGTTTAGTGTTGACGATGACACATGTATAGGATGTCGACTCCAGATTCCATCCAGTTGTTGAAAAGCTAGTAGCTAAGTTGCTCTCAACTCGTGAGAGAGTTTCTTTCATGGCAAAAGTTTAGTAAAGGTCAGCTTTTGCTCCCACTAAAAAAAGCTTAGTAAGAGAAACTCTCACTCTTCAATACATGTGGCTAATCTCTAGAAGCTTGACTTGTCCTTTTATGCTTTAATGAAATAATTAAGTGGATGATGGACAATTTATATACTCAACTCAACTGTCCTGTTCACCCACGGTTTTTGGTTTCTTGTAGCAAATTGAAGAGAGTTACGTACACAAATTGTCATTTTATTGGTCCACCAAAGCTTCAATCGATTGCAAATAAAAGAAAAGGGAGAGAAGTAAAATTAGTTTAAAAAAAGATAAAAAAAATTGTAATCATGATTGTATAACTACCTTAATATTTTACTAAAATGATAATCATATTTTTCAAATGGAATCTTTATTTTTCTTCTTAAGAGCAAAGAACTTGACTGTAAAATGAAGTAAATTTAATAATCAGATTAAAATATTTTGAAATCATGATTTGATAGTTGAATCATTGGATACATCTTAGAAGAAAAATAAAAGGGAAAAAGAACGAAAAGGAAGTTTTTCTAACTATTACCAACTCAAAAAATGTATTGAAAATAACAATTAGAATGATTTCACTTTTCAACAAATTATTTAAATTTAAATAAAATAGTAAGCTCATGAGTTAGGAATATATTTGAAAAAAAATTAATTTATTATATTTATAAATATTTCAAGTTAATTACACAATCATGATTTCTTATTATTATTATTTTTTTGTTAAAATAATTTTACTACCCTTTATTAATTTTTTTTACACTTGTGAGAAGCGTTTAGAATAATAATCTATACTCAAAAACTTTCCCCCTCCTATTTACCCCCACCAGAAACGATGTTACATAGTTGTCACAATTTTATGCCTATCTGATGGTTAAAGTAGCAACCCTGTACATAACTTTGGCCATAAGATTTGGACTAATCAAAATTCTTGGATGTTCTATATGCATGTAACATGAAATGAGCTCCTTTGTTCTCTAGATATCAAATTTGTTTCCGTTCAATTTGTGACACAACATGGTTTAAATCTTCTAAGGACAAAATTTTTCTAAAGAATGATTAAGGTTTCACTAATAGCCATATATGATTTGAAGTGGTGGTACAAAAAAAATAAATTAGGCTCAAGTCAGGATCACATTTACACAAAATAATAAGGTGTTTTAAGCTTTCTTCCTTTTCTCTTTCAATCTTTAGATATAGAAAAATCTCAAGAAAAAATTGGAACCTACACCAAATTGAGTTAAAAGGAAAATGAAACAATGAGAGATTGGTGCCTTGTAGTGGATATATGAAATCGGATATACATAGCTTTCAGTTTTAGATGAAGTGAATCTTGTTTGTTTGTCATGTTAGAATGACAATGACAAAGCCAAATTTTATAGTACCTGTTTTTTTGGGTGCTATGCTTTTTATGCATCTTGATCATTCTTTTTTGGGGTTCTATCCAAAAAAAAATAAAATATTAATTCATTTAGATTGGTAATAATTTGATTTAAGTTGTGATTAGGTAAGTATAAACTGCAAACCATAAAGGTGGCAATGAAAAGCCATTACCTAACATGAAAAACGTTCTCAATAGTCATAGCTAAATTGTAAAATCAAAATACATATATACCGTAAGGGTTGATGTTCTTTGTGCCGCAGCGCAGCCTGTGCCCATACACATAGATCTGTCATTCAGGGGGGTAGGGTGTTCATTTTGCCCACCCCCATGTGTCTGGGAGCAGTCTGTGCCTCCGGCACAGAAAACATTCTCTCATATTGCAAATAGGTAACATAAGTAGCAAAGATGTCAACTTATTTGAAAATCGTAAAAATTATATTGCAATAATTTTTTTTTGTCTTATGTGTATCGCATAGGATGATGACATCTCATTGTAATCATTTTGTAAAGTAAAATAAAAAATAAACTCGAAAGGTTCATATTGAAAGATTTCACTTTCAAATCTTAATGGAGGGAGTTGAGCGTTGACAATAACACGTGAATAGGATGTCGGCCTAGATTCCATACAATTTGTTAGAAGTTAATTGCTAAGTTGCTTTTGACTCGTGAGAGTGTTTCTTTCATGACAAAAGCTTAGTAAATATCAATTTTCACCCCAAAAAAAAACAGAAAAAAACTAAGGAAAAGAAACCCTCACTCTCTAATTCATGTGGCCAATCACTAAGAAGCTTGACTTGTCCTTTTATGCTTTAATAAGATAAGTTGATTATTGGCAATTTGTATACTCAACCCAACTCAATTCAACTCTGCTGTTCACCCACGGCTTAAGGTTTGTTTTAACAACTCGAGAACAAGTACGTACACAAATTGTCGTTTTATTAGTCCCACCAAGGCTCCACGATTACAAATAAAAGAAAAGGAAGAGAATAACGGTGACCTTAGATTTGTGTGTGAATCCTTTGTTATGGTTGAACTTTCCCGTCAATTTAAGAGAAAACAAGTATAAAACAAGTATATAGTTTCATAAATAGGCACAACATGTATGGGGTCTTTCCTTCTGTTTTTTTAACTATCCACAGCTACTTTCTGAAGTTTGTCGATTTTCTGAATAGATTTTCACATATAATTTAAAATTGAACAAGAATAAATGATGATATGGAAAATATGTCTGACAAATTTGAATGCAAATCAAATATTGTCACTCAGTAGATATGACTCATAAAGTGCCGAAACCTAGTGTGCACCCTCCTCTTTTCTATGAACAAAGGTTGTTAATTCATGCATCCTTTTTAATGAGTTTGGCTCAGGTCTTCGTACGAGGATGGTCCTTGGGAACTAAGCACCACCCATGTGGTATCGTTTCAATATAAATTATCATTCTTATTCTCTCTTTTCTCCCATACATTTTCATTATATTCGCGTCATTCTTCTTAAGGTATGTATGATTGGCAGGGAAAAAAAACATAGAAGTGAAACTTAGTATTCATTTTTCTTTTCTATTCAATTTTTGTTAATAAAAAATAGGGGCACTGTTCTCTGTGTTGCAGCGCAGGCTGCGCCTAGACACATGGGGGTAGGCATAATGACCACCCTACCCCCTGAGTGGTAGATCCATGTGCCTGGGCGCAGCTTGCATTGCGGCACAAAGAACATTCTCCCTAAAAAATAACTTCCATTTTAGGAACCCCCCCCAACATAGAATCCCTTACCTAAGAATTTGTGTGTTAGAGATAGGTAAACTTTATCCTCCATTTTATGATCAAAGGTAGGACAAAACCTTCAAAGGTAGAAATACTAGGAATATGCTTTGAGTTACCTAATTAATTTGGTTTGAATGAAATTGGAAGTATATAGAATAGATTTTATGTTTTTTTGGGGTAAAATATAGAATAGAATAGTTACTAGGAATATGCTTTTAGTGTACACGTGCTCTCCTCTTTCTGAAAGTTTGGACGGTGTAGAATTAATTAGGCAATCAAAAAAAGTGTGGACCATCCATCTCTCTCGCTCTCAAGTCTCAAAGTGAAACAAGGAATTAAACATATGGTGTGGAGACTGTCCATCACAGTCATCAATAATTTAAGGTGGACAAAAAATCTTTTGGAATTCTTGGTGGGTTCCCATCAAAACCCAAGAGTTAGCCATTGCTCATTATTGGTCGAAAAGTTCGGTAAATATAAACAACAACAACAATAAAACAATCCAGTCATATCTTGATTAAATGAGGTCGGCTATATGGATTAGGGATGTAAACGAGTCGGATTCAGTTCGGATAGTGCTAAATTTGTATCTACATTCGATTAGTTTTTGGACAGATTTGGATACTGTTAAATGAATACGGACACAGATATGGAACGAATATTTTATCTATTTACATGTAAATATAGCTTTTCGGATAGCTATAGTCTATCCGTATGCGCATCCGTTTAGCTTTCCAATGGATTCGGATAGTGTTAAACGAAAACAGACACGAATATAGAAACGGATTTCGGCTATTCATTTACACCCTTAATATGGATCCTTTCAAAACAATATAGGAAAAAATTGAGACAGTCTTTTCTGCCTTGTTCTATGTAAGATGCACGAAAGTAGGGACAGCTCAGAAGTAGAGGATCCAGATCCGATCCTCACCAAGAAAGGAATAAAAGAGTGATGCAGAATAGAAAAAAAAAAAAAAAGAAATAAAAAATGAAAGTAATAGGAAAAAAGATACCCAATAAGATTTACACGTGTAAGTGTAAATCCCATGACTTATCATGTGAGGGATGGGAGAGAGAATCCCCATTCTCAAATCATGGGAATCTTTTTGTTTAGATTCCTTCGGAATACGAATCTTCCATCAATTGTTTTATTTGAAAGAAAGAGAGAGCATTGACTCATATATCAACATACTAAAAAAAATTGAATTTATCACATTCAATAACATGCTTTAAGGGCTTTAAGAAAAACAGACATGCCATTTTCTATATAAAATCTCTTCATGGTGAAAGTTTCCTATATAGAATCTTGAGGGCTTGGCGTATGATCTGTTTTGCGGGTCATAATCTGACCCGTTGAACTGCCCATACACACTATGAGTTCTATGAAGCTATGAATTCATATAGTGTTGATTCATATCAGCCCTTGATCATTTAGGGACCGTCAAATTTAGAGTAGCTTAAATTTGGTAATTCATCAAAACCTTTCCCTGCCTAAGGATTTTCTTTTGCACTTGCTCTATTGTGACCAAGGGGTCTCGGATTTGAGTTTTTGAAACAACTTCTTCGTGAAATAGGGTTAAGGTTGCATATATTATGACTCTCTCTAGACCTTGCACTGACGGGAACCTTATAGTTGACCGAGTTGACTATATCGACGGAAGCCAAACGATCCTGCCAACTTGGACGGCTGATGTGGATTTTGTCAATGTGGGCCATTTCCTTCTGTAGCACTAAAGATGAACAACTCACCTACTCTCTCCCCTTCACCCATAAAAGTAAGTGGGGTTGACCGTCAACACGCGCTCCAAGATTAAAAAAAAACAGACAAAACTTTTCTCCCTGCCTACTTTGACTGTGACTGTGACTGACATATGATACATCCATTCAAAACAAAACAAGAAAAGAATAAAGAAAATATTAATCAGAGAGAATATTCTTATATCAGATCCCTCCCTATATAAGGTGGAGAAAAGATGCATTGTTTCTATTTTAGCCATCACTTTTTACTTTATATGGATGCTTCGGAATAATGCTCTTTTAGGAATATTAAGCCCAATCCTCATGCTATTGTACGGTTAGTTTACAAGTGGTCGTCTGAATTAAATATTTGGGAGAGAGAGAAATGTTGCTTGGTCGCATAACCCTGTTATGCTAATGTGGACACCAACTAGAGCGCTTGTTCAGACATCCAACATTGGAGGGGGGAGGGAGGCAAAGGGAAGGGTCATTTTGCTACATCCTGTGTTTGGGCATAGGGGCACACAACCAAGCAATGTTCTTTTTCCCGTCCCCCAACTTGGTGTTCAAAATCATTCAGTTTGAATAATGAATGTGTAGGACCATCACAAGAATCGAAGATTCCTAGAATGTTTCGGAGATGCAACAAACAAGAGAGTATGGGTGGATAAATTTAACAATCTAAACGAAGTGAGTAGAAAGATGGTGACTTGTTTTTTTTTATGGAACAAAGGAGGGATGGCCTTGGGAACTGTTTAATTTACTCTTAGATATGTCTTTTTTCTCTTTTTTTTAAAGATAAAAGTCGTTTGATCCTATAAATATACTGAAACAAAGTAGGAATGTCATCTTTGTTGCTCATGTAAGAGCAACACGATCTCGCATAATTAGGCTCTCAGAATCAGTTGTGGACTATGTTTGTAATTTTTTTTCAACAATTTAACAAAAAAAGAAAATAATCACTTTTTTTTTTGGTAAAAGAAATTCTATTGATTGAAGCGTGAAAAAAAAAATAATCACAATGACCTTGAACGACTGGGATCTCAACCGGTCAATGGGTCCCATCCAATGACCTTGACAAGTCTAGATCACTTACCCATATGCTTCTTCATATATTAAAAGATGGTCTGTTTTACGCTGAGAGGCGGACTTTTAAGGCCAGTTCAAGGCCCATAAAGTTTGATTGGACCGGTGAGCAGCCCAATCCAACAACTTGGCCGTCGGTCTATTCTCCTTGGAGGCATTTGCCCAATGAGGGATCAAGAACGTCTCCAGGGAGCAGGGAACACTCAGGGTGCTGCCAGCCGTTGGACTGTATCGCACACATCCCTAGGCATGCACCGAGATGTGTGCAGCACAACTCAACCGCTGGTTGCCCCCTGTGTAGACACCTCCTTGGAGGCGAGCTAAATTGCCCAATGAGGCATCCGATGGCTAGACAGCTTGGCACACATCCCGATGCATGCCAAACTAACCGTCGGATGCTCATTGGGCACTCATTGGACTGGCGCGTTCAAAGAGAGGAGTCAGATCCAACAACCTAAAAGGTGGGTTGGCTTAACTCTGCCAAAACCTACTGCTTACGTCGCTGCAGCTATTTGCAGCTAACATTGGGAGATGGAGTTTTAAAGCTGAGGGAAAACAAGCAATTGTAGAAGACAATCCTTTGCCTGTTATGTTTGACCCTTTATAGGTAGCTCAAGTTCCTCTCCAAAGTTCAAACAGGGAATGGTTTTCTATTTTACTTGGATTCTTAGGAATGATGTTCTGTTTCGAACCAAAAAGGCCTAGTCCATATCAGACTCTGAAACTGATATATAAGTGGATGGGCGTGTGTAATGCATCTGTTGCAGTCCTTTAGGAGTTTCAGAGATTAACAGAAGAGATTATGAATCTTATAACATGTGATAGGTAGTTTTGAATCTTCCTCAGGCAGTGCTGGTGGGTTTCAATACTGATATGAAGCCTTTCATCTATGAGGAGCTGATCTAACTTGGTCCAAAGCTCTATATAAATTGCAGACTTAATTATTTCACATGGAAAGTCAGATAAAGGCTGAAATTTCGAGCATAGGTAAGCTTTCTTTTGCTTAAGAAGTCCTTCACGACAAGGGTGTACTTGGAAGAACAACCCCCCCGGGGTGGTGCGAACACAATGAATCACCTGAGTTGGAACGGTCAGTGTTAGGGGGATTAAGTCCCCTTAAACTCTTCATATATTAGGGACCTTGATTAAAAAATTAAACATGTTTTACAAAAATTGGAAGTAACCCAAGAATAGTCAACATTGAAATTATTAAAATATCCCTGATAAGTCTCCAAGCCAGAAAGGCAGTCAAACAATACAGATGTTGACCAATATTTTGGATTAGGTTTTCAAAATATGGTTTACCCAAAAGCGAGTTCTGGTGCAAGTGTTTCTATTTACCAAAGTTCAACTGAAGCAATGACAAGAGCTAAACACAAGCTTTCATAGTCTTTGCACATTAGAATTAGATGGGTCCAATTCCAATGAGGAAAGGATAAAGCATAAGCTGTAAGTGCACCTGGTGGGTGCCTGATTCTATGAGATGAGAAGCTGGCCTTGCCTTATTCAAAATCTTTCAAGCAAACATGGGTACTATATGATGTATAACAATGCTTCTAAGCTACATCTTAGTTACAATTGAATGAAAAGTCAGGGAATAAAAGATATCAGGTATCAGGAAACACCATGTGACCTCCTACCCTTCTGATTGCATACCCCTGAGCACCCGCAAGATGGCGAGGAACAAATTGAGGATATCCAGATAGAGTACTGCAGAAGCCCATATGTACTCGTCGTAAGTGAAGCGCTTTATCAAGTTGTCTGTGTCATAAACTAGATACCCTGAGAAAATCATGGCACCAATGGCACCATAAATTGCAACTGATGTTGGCCCAAGTGGGAAGAACATCTGCTTCATAAGAGACAAAGCAAAACAAAAAACAGAGGGTCCAAGTTAGATTTTTATCTTCACATGATAGTGCCAATGAGAATTCTAGTGAAATACGATTCCAAACATGCTTGTTGGACATCCAACAAGATAAAATATTTGCAAACATACAAACATGCATGTGGGTAAGGAAGCATGAAGAGACTAAGAGAGGACTAAAAAAGTCTAGTTGACCTGGATGAAGCCTGTAAGCATGAGGACAATGAGGGAGGAAAACAAGATTGGTCCAAGATAGCTGAAATCTTTGCCCTTCCTTGAAGCCCAGAATGTGTACCCGGTCAAGGAACAAACCACAGCTGAGGTTAAAATTAATGCTTCAAGTACAATTTTTCCTGCAAATTTTCGGCAATCATAAATAAGTAATGTAGATGAAGACCATTATGAATGCCAGAAACTAGTCAAATGCCACCGGGTTCCCAGTTCTGTTCTTTAAGTGCTTCGATCAGAAGCGATAGCTTACAAAGATCACCAACCAGGAGGAGTAAAGATAACTAACCTTCCGTATTTGCACAGACTACCCCTACAGTGATACTCAGGGATGCAGTGAACAGCCCCAGAAATACAAAGTTCAATGGATGCTTCTGGTGATACATGTACAATGGCCACATAACTGCACAGTAAAATTCAGGGTCTGTGAGTAAGATATAGCTGAAAATAAGACATAAACTGCGTCAAATAAGTCCTGCAACATCTGTCAGCTCAAATAGATGAACGAGTGTGATGCAGGACAATCTTGGACTTGGCCGACCCAACTGGTGTACTACATTGGACCGACCCAAACCCAGTTGAACCAGGTCCAGTTTGAGTATTTGGATCTAGTAGGATTTTTAGGAAGTTTATTTTATTTGGGAAATTATTATGTAATCTTTTATTTTAAGGTGGTTGTTAGACATATAGGGAAATTTCCAATTTGAGTTTTATTGAGTTTCTATTTTAGTTAGCCTGGTTTTAGTAAGTAATTAGGAGTTTTTATTTTTGGGTGCCTTATCTTTCTCTTTATATATTGATGTAATTCCCCATTGTTTGAGATACGCAAGAATGAATTAAAAGAAAAGTGAGTTTGTGTGTGTGTGCAATATCTCCCCCCCCCCCCCCCCTTCTTCTCCCCACCCTCTGATTTCTTCTCAGATTTCCCCTCTCCTATTCTGTCCCCCATTATCTGGTATCAAAGCCAAAGGATCCCATCTTCTTCCTTCACTTGTGATCTATTTCCCCCATTCTATTCTTGTCCCTCCCTTGTCTTTCCTATTCCCTCTTTCCTATTACAGTTCTGCAGTACAGTGAAAAAAAAATTTCCATCGATTCCCACTGCACCCGCCAGCCACTTTCTCCTACCCTCCATTTCCCCACCTTCTTCCCGCTGTGAAGCACCCATCCATTTGATTCCCACAAAAAAAAAAAATCCCACAACCCACCACCCCCATCTTGGTTCCTCCCGAACCAGAAAAAAAAAAAACAAAAAACAAAAAAAAAAGGAGAGAAAAGATCAGAGAAGGGAGGAAATTGAGAGAGAGGAAGAGATCCCTGGTTCCCGTCGGTGTCGTCGGACCCCTGCACTCTAGCTCGGTTCCGTCGTCGCCGTGGGAGTCATCGTTGATTTTGAACTCCACCACCGCTGGCTCGAAATCTTTGCGCCATTAGTTTCTCCGCTGGATTCCTGCTAAAATTCCGCTGCCAGAGGAAGACGACCCTCCTCGCCACGTCTTCAACTCCATGCGAAGGCTCTCTTCAGCCCTCTCAAACACGTCTTCCACCCTGCTGAGTGCTGAAACACGATAAGTCCTCTTTAAAGTCCTTTTTTTGTTTTTTCCCAATTTGCCCTCCCCTTTTCTTCATATTTGGGTTCATCCTTTCTTTTTGTTCTTTATTGTTCCAAGTTTGCCCCCCCATCTCTCCCGTGTCATTCAGAATTTTAGTTGAATCTCCATAATTACAAATCTGCCATCCATTTAGCAAATTTCAGTTTAATTACAATTCTGCCACTGTCCTTATAACCTTCATTGTATTTACAATTGTACTATCAATGTTCTACAAACCACCACCGAACCGAATTCGTTTAGTTACAATCCACCAGCTGCTCTATCCTATAACTGTAAAAGCGTTGCATCAAGTATTTTCTCCTCATGGATTTGTTGAAAAGATCAATATCTTTCATCAGTTTGCTATTGTTTGTCAAGCTTTTGTCCAATATCAGTCACTCCTGAGTGCCGTTTCAGCAAGGAATATTCTTCAAGGCCGTAATATTTATGATGATTGTTGTACACTGATCATCCAATTTTCATACCTAAGTGAGGTACAATTGAACTACAAACGGTCAACGGGTTTCACGAACACATCCATGCCTTCAGAATAAAAAGACAGGAGAACTATGATTGAAGCATCACCGACAGAATCACTTCTAGGAGATTCCAGTGCACTAACAGACGACTCTACTGAAGATGTCTCTGTTAAAGAGATTCAAGTCGACAAAGTTGAAGCGCCAAAAGACGAGCCGAATGGATTAACGCAAGTGGAAGAACAAATTGAAACTGGACATGATGATAGAGAAGAACAGAACGATCCGATCAAGATTGCAGCCGTGGAACCGATCAATGGTCCGATTACAGTGGCAAAACCCTGTGGTCATATTCCAATCAAAGTCATATCATTTGTTGACGACCATCGGGAGATCGTAACAGTTGATCGGGAAATGTGCGGGATCATCACCCCATCTAAGCTTTTGATCATGGAAGCTGATCAAGTGGTGCTGATCCTTTCCTTCTTTAAAACTCATTGTTGAGTTTTTCTTAACCACGGGAGAGTTGATGCAGGACAATCTTGGACCGGGCCGATCCAACTGGTGTACTACATTGGACCGACCCAAACCCAGTTGAACCAGGTCCAGTTTGAGTGTTTGGATCTAGTAGGATTTTTAGGAACTTTATTTTATTTGGGAAATTATTATGTAATTATTTTAAGGTGGTTGTTAGACTTTCCAATTTGAGTTTTATTGGGTTTCTAGTTTAGTTAGCCTAGTTTTAGTAAGTAATTAGGAGTTTTTATTTTTGGGTGCCTTTTATTTCTCTTTATATATGATGTAATTCCCCATTGTTAGAGATATGCAAGAATGAATTGAAAAAAAAGTGAGTTTGTGCGTGTGCACTCACACCCCCCCCCTTCTTCTTCTTCTCACGGCTTCTTCTTCCCCCCTCCCCCCCCCCCCTGATTTCTTCTCAGATTTCCCCTCTCCTATTCTGTCCCCCATTAGAGTGACTGCTAACCAAAATTTTACATGGGCCAGGCATGAATGGCCAGTTCATCTATTTTTCCTAAACTATCTGATTTATTGTCACTTTCTGAAATAAACAATATTACTTTAACTTAAAATGCAGAGAAAAAGAAAATTCAAGCATTTGCAATCAACATATGAAAGAAGAAATTTACTCTCTCTGGATTCTTATTTTATCTATTGGTGCTAACAAGAAGATGATAAATCAAATAGCAAAACAAAGCAGACATGGCGCTACTGTAACTACTTCACATCCTACGACCAATTCATACAAACCAGAAAGAGAGTTAGGCCAACTTGCAATTTGAACTTCCTCTTTATTGATCAAGAAACATCCTGTACTATTGATAAGGAGATCTATCCAACGAAGTCTTGCAGTTCATATGTGACTCAAATTTTAATAGTTCATGGCATAAGCATGGTAATTCTTAATTTGAACCAGACCATTGTATGTGCTTCCCGACCACAATTTGGAACGAAGAAATTCAACCCACATACACCCTCCCCTTAAGCATTTCATGGAAATCCCTCCAAGACATGTATGGGAAAATACTTAATGATTTACATGCAATATCTTCATATAAAATCATCTAAACTAGCTTTATTTTTCAGATCT